>NC_056725.1:1500744956-1500944956 GCF_019279795.1 Protopterus annectens | reverse complement strand
AGGTGAGTGACATCAGCAACAGTGATAAAGGAGGGATAAGGGAAGTGTAGTACATGTGACTGCCCACAAAAGCAGGTGATAAGGAAGACATACCCACACCCTCTCAAGGAATCACACACATTATCATAGTTGGCAAGATTAGGATTAGAACTCCTATGTAAGTAGTTTGCTACATTAATGTATCACGCAGTTATCACATGTGCCACAGAGCTTATCTGGCTGATGTATGGCCAAAGGGTTATTCCAAGGTGACTGACATCAGCAAGCATGCTACAGTAGGGCAATGGGAGGTGTAGTGAGTGTGAACGGCTTCAAAAGCATTAGTCTCCACACACACACACACACACACACACACACACACACACACACACACACACACACACACACACACACACTTTCCAGTACTGAGATGCATGGGTTCATTGCTTCACAGGTGTGTAGTAGTTGACTGTGCCTGAAGGTTGTACAAGGCTAGACAATGGGAATATCTTGGCATCAGGCCACATGACAATGGTCTCCAGTGTGGCTCATGTGTGTAGTCCCTGGGTTGGCCCACAAAGGTGGGTATTGTATTCACCATCCACTCATCTGGATTACAATTGTGGGTGGCCAGTGCTGTGCAATGCTTGCCATGTATGTGATCTATATACTATAACATGGACAGTGTCTGGGTTGTGCACGTCCCACATGCATGTTCTGTGACATGTGGAAGTATACTTGAGGTCTCTGGGGCATGCTGTGTGGACAGATTTTTATCTTCTGATGTGGCATTCCTGACCTCATTTAGAGAGACCTGGCTATGGAACTGAGGTTGTGCCTGCGCCTACATTGACAGCATGATACAGGAATTCAGTGGAGTTAGTGGTATCTGTCCATATAGGGTATGTGTATAATGCACGTGATTCCCTTTGTGGGTTACATTTGCAGAGCCTACCGTTGTTACAGACGTCCAGTGGGGAACATATCAAAGGACCACTGCAATCATTTATTTGCCTATTGTAGGGATGGAACAGGGTGTCATGTCCTTTTACTTGCTGGATAACACACGCTCACTCAGGAGATGTTACACATCACAGTACATTCTGATGTCAGTGGCAGTGTTGTGGTCAACAGGCATGTAATCCACTGCAATCACACCATGGTTACTATCTGTGGGCAATATGCAGGGAACTACAAATATAGTGGTTATTGCCTAGCCAAGTGTGTTTGTGTATGAGACATGGGTGGAGAGTGTTCTCTGACTAATACAAGGGTTGCCTATATTGTTCTTAGGTTCATAGGTTTGTAGATTAGTACTAAGCTAACTGCCCTTGTGAGCCATTTTAAACCTAACCAATTATCCCTTGTGAGACTAAAATTCTGCTCCTTGTGTTTGTAAGGCAAACACCTTAACCATTAGGCCACCCTCCCGATCCATAATGTCACATGTAGGGCTATGGATTGTCTACACCAACTTCTCTGTTGTTTGACATCTGTTGTCCTTGTAAGTTGGACATTGTGACATATAGTAGGTCCTCAATATAATAATTTAGCAAAACATGCTCCACAATGCATCCTGTCATTACACAATCACAGCAACCTCCATAAAGGATACTGATGACAGACACACACACTTGCCAGTGCTGAGATTCAAACCCCTATGTAGCTCTGTATTGCTACTACAGTATACCACATTTAGCACATGCACCACAGAGCTTATTGAATGGATGTTGTCCCAAGGTAATTCTAAGGTGAGGAACATCATCAGCCCTTGTAAATACTGTAATTGGGTGATATAGTGGGTGAGAGATCCCAAAAATAATTTTACCCTAATCACACTTTTACCAGGGGTGAGGTTCAAACCACTATATAACAATCTTTACAGGCCATTATGTTACACATTTACCACATGCACCACTGGCCTGACATGGTTTAGGCTTCACAACAGGTATTTGTAAGGTGCTAAAGTCAGGCTCTGGGATGTGACTGGCTATAAATGGGGCCAAACTCTTTGAGGTACACACACAAACAGATGAGATTCAAACCCATAGCTGTGTAGATACTGATAGTATATTGCTCCACAATTAGGGCACACACCCCAGAGCTTATAGGGCTAACCTTTATCCAAAGGTGTATTTCAAGGTAGATGACGTCAGCAGGCTTGCTAAAGTACAGCAATGGGAGGTGTAGTGACTGTGAATGGCCTCAAAATCATTACTCTCTACACACACACAGTTGCATGTTTGGGATTAGAATTCCTACCTAACTAGGCATGTTACACTATAGCATTACACAGTACTCACCTGCACCACCAAGTTTACAGGGTTGAACCTTCTCCAAAGATGTATTTCAAGGTGACTGACATCAGCAGGCTTGCTAAAGTAGGGCAATGGGAGTGTAGTGACTGTTAATGACCTCAAAATCCTTGATCCCTACACATGCAACCACAGTTTTCAAGTCTGGGATTAGAACTCCTACCCAACTAATATATCACATTATAGTATTATGCAGTTATTGCACATGCCATGGAGCTTGCAGGGCTTAATCTTGTCCAAAGAGGTATTTCAAGGTGAATGACATCAGCAGGTTTGCTAACGTAGGGCAATGTGAAGTGCAGTGTGTGTGAATGGGCCATAAACCATTCCTCTTGAAACACACATACAACACTCAGTCACATACAACTTTACATTTGACAGGACTTAGTATATGACTCCTAGATGAATAATGGATTGTACTATCATGTTACACAGTTATCACAAGCACCACAGACACTATAGTGCTGACGGCTACCAGAAGCACATGTCTACAGTGATAGACATCGGCACATCATGTGATATTAGCCAATTGGATGTGTGTTGGGTGGAACAGGCCTCATGATGGGAAGCTCTTTGTCATTATCTGTCTCTCTCTTCCCCACATCTCTGTTTGTGTATGTTGGACTTATTATAGTATGTTGTCCTTGGATATATGTGTGTATTCCTATCCGATGTGTGTGCAAAGCATGAATGGTGTGCAATGTGGTGTGTGTTTGCACAGAAATCTGTGACTGACAGATATGTATAGTCCACTATTATTGCCAGACATGGACTTCATTTGTGGGAGCATGCCCAGTATGACCCTTCTATATTTTGTTGTCAGACATGGGGTTAATTTTTCTAAGTGTGGGAGCATGCCCAGTATGACCTTCCATACTGAATGTGTGAATCCATTACACGTAGGTTGTACTCTAGTGCAGGCATTTGTGTTCTACACCTACAGCTAGCAACCTGTTTTTGCAGGATATCTGTAGCTAGGCTGACAATATGAGTCACAATGGGCAAAGGATAGTGGGATACTGTAACTAATTGTGCTGAGCTGCTTGTGCTACATGGTTTTGGTGTTGACAGAAATATTCAGACATATCTACTGTTTTATACTGTAATGTATTATGTCATCAACTACTGACAGGTATACGTATTTGATTGCAGTAATTTCCTGGGGAATACAAGATGAATGAAGCTGTGTCCAGTATTGTGGTCTGCAGCCTACATATTCTTGCACACTCATGCCATTCTGGGGGGGGGGGTGCTGCAGACACTTGCTGATGGGTCTGTGTAAATGGTCCAGCACCTTGGTACTGTGGTGGCTGAGGATCCCCTGCTTGTACATCTATCGACGTGACAGGATGGCCATATCCTGCTGTGGCCATACCTCTCAGCTGTACAAATTCACACAGGTTACCCAAAGGCAGGGCTCATATATCTGGTCTGTTCCCCTTCACATTGTGGTTCATGAGCTGGTTTGCAGCTACCCATTACTGGGTTTGCAGGCAGGGGTAGTATGGGTGCACATCAGAGTTTCAGACTTCACACACTTCATGGCATCCATGCTTCTACACCCCCACCACTGTTATTCTATCCTCTCCTTAACATTATGTGAGCAATATCTGATAAGTACATACCACCCAACCGTACCGAATTACTTGGCAAAAAAATGAGTTTTGGGGTTAATTAATGGGGTGCCATGATTCCCAAGTGGCACCCCTTCATTTTTGATTTATTTTTAAACATTTATTTAAAAATTTGCAGTTTTGCTGATGTCATCCCGTACACGATGACATCAGCAACGTCAGCTCTGCCAACCAGTCGGAATTCAGCTCAAGCCCATGCAGGGCACGTATTTCTGGCAAATGCGAGCAGAAACTGTTTGGATTTATTTATTCTGCTGCTGCTGGCTTCTTTTTAATGTGGAGTACTGCTCTGTTTGGATTTAAACGCGAGCAGGAAGGGAACTGTTGGGACGGCTTCTCTTTAGCGTGCTGTGGAGAACTACTCTGCTTGGATTTATTTATTCTGCTGCTTAGCATGGAGATTTATTTATTCTGTCACGAGTGGATTATTCTGGCTGGCTGAGAATGGAACGGCACCTGAGGGTGGATGGATTGTTTTTACCGACGGGGAACAAGTAAGGAAACCTGGATTAGGGACAGTAAGGACACGTGCATGTGGCTGTATGTGTGTGTGTGTGTGTGTGTGTGTGTGTGTGTGTGTGTGTGTGTGTGTGTGAGGTAGAGCATGACAGAGGAAATTACTGGAGTATGTATTTAAGCAAAAATGCAATAAAGAAATTAATAACGAGCACATTTATCTGGACACCTGAACATGCACTGGTATAGAATGCTGTTAGGAACTTTTTACCTTACATTTTGACAAAAAGGACTGATGAGAATGGGGATAGGAGTGGTGAATGGTGATGTCTTACCATATGGTCTTTTAATGGTAAAACTATGAAGGCACTGTCATCAGCTTTGTCCTGTATAATATATGTGTTTAATGCATTTGTCTGTTGTGTTCTTCCTCACATAGATGCTGTATGTACTGTGAAAGTAAAATTGTAATGTCATTTTATGATTTAGCCATTTCACTAGCAGGCTGAAAGGCAAGCAATACAATAGTTGCACATTAGGGAATGTTGCCTGCTGTTGTGACTAGAGGGTACTCATATGTAGTTCTGAACATGGAGAGATGATCTTGAATATGCAGTCACTGGTCTTCCTGAAATACTGTCAAATAAACTCAACTGAGAGTCGAGAAGGTAAATTCATTTTAAGCAAGTCATCTAAAATTATATTATTCTGAGCATTGTCTCATTAATCTACTTTTTAAACATGTTCTGTGTAAGGTAATAGATGATCAGTTGCAATAAAAATACAGTAAAGATATCTTTATGCATTTTGTTTCCTTTCTATTGATAAACAGGCTGGCAATTTTTTTTATTAGTATAAGCTTTCAACCATTGTGATAAATATATGCAGTTATTAATAGCATAAGTCAGTACATTATTGTAGCCATTTGGCTCATCTCTTCAGGGTCAAGCGAGATATTATGAGATGGCAAAAGGTATAGGGCTGTGAATGAAACTGGCCCTGCTGTTTGCTGTTATAAGCCCATTTGCTGTTTTAAGTCCAAATCTGAAGAACTAATGTGTGTTTGGGTGGCACAAGCTGGAATACAATTTGTGACTACTGTTTCTAAATAAATCTACGTTAAAACTACGTTAATGCAATTGTTTTATTTTATCCTGGGAGTGTCAAGCAAATACTATTGGTAGGCAATGGGTATTAAAATCCAAATAATCAATGTAGACGTAAAGCAGTATGCACATTAGTGTTTATGGTAAATGGGATGACATAGGCAGGTAATGGGACAATGGAATGGCTGCAGGGGGACTGTAGTGCCATATTTTGGTTGTCTGTTCTTTAGTTTGTTTGAAAGTTGGTATCCCATAATTCCATTGAAGTTGGTGGGGTTACATAAGTATGTATGCTAATTTTATGTTAATCAGTTTACAGATTTGTGCCTATTTTTCATGGGCCTTGTCCAGATTTTTGATGTCTCCAGGTTGAGAGGAATGGATCCCTATAGTTATCCCTTCATCCCAGTGGTATTTAGGGGATGGTCCACAGTTCATGCAGTAGGACATGGTGGGTATGCTACTGGGACTTAGGTTCATAGGTTCATAGGTTTATACTAGGCTATCTTCCCTAAGGCATTTATAAGCCTAGCCCAAATTTTTGTGGCTTACGCCACCCCTTATATGATAAAATACTGTGCCCATTAGTTTGTTGTGCCTCTGTCCAGCAGTGACACAGAGATGATTCCCGGGGTAAACCTACAATCTCCCATCCACAGGTCTAGATTTCTCTTGAACAGAGTCAGCGAGGTGCTCTGCCTCACATGGACCGGGATTTTATTCCACAGCATAGGGAGTCTCTGAGTGATAAATCTATCCCTCCAGCACGTCCTATTTATATCCGTGCTAAGGTTTAAGTCGCTTGCTCTAGTGGTTTTGGTGGATTTGGATTTTTGAGGTGGAGCATGTCCATTAATTCCGGGTTGGACATGGCCTTGTATGTCAGGCACATGTCACCTCTGAGCAGGCGGTATGCGACTGAATAGAGCTGGAGTTTCTTCAATCTGGCAGCATATGACAGATTTTGGAGTCCCTTTATCCTTTTGGTGAGGAACTTTTGGGGTCTCTCCAATTGCTGCAGATGTTGGGTGAGATACATCCCGAATGGGGCATTGTACTCGATCATTGGTCTGATAAGTGAAGAGTACAGGGGAACAATGACCTCACTAGATCTGGATGTGAATCCTTCATGATCAGGTGGGCAATGTAGAAGGTCTTTCTAACCACTTTAGCAATGTGAGTGTCAAAAGAAAGGCCACTGTCAACCTGGGTCCCCAGGTCCCTGATAACCTCTTCTGTGCTTAGTGGATTGCCACCTATATGGTAGCTTGGGGTTACCTTGTTTTTCCCGAAGGGTATGACTATACATTTTTTGGCGTTTAACTTCAGGCCATGGCTCTGGCACCAGCTATCTGTTTCCGTGAGTCCCTTCTGAAGGATATCCGTGTCCGATGCACTTTCCACTATGGCGCCCAGTTTGCAGTCATCTGCAAACTTTGTCAGCCAAAGTCCTCCCATGCTGGCCTGTACTTCTGAGAAGTAGATGCCAAACAATAGGGGGCCAAGGACTGAGCCCTGTGGGACACCACTTTGACCGGCTTGGAGTCTGACACAGCGCCAGCAACTCTAACCCTGTGGGTTCTGTCCTTAAGCCAGTTTGCAACCCATCTTGTGACATATGGGTTTACATTTAAGCTGATAAGTTTTTCTACAATACCCGAGTGGGGTATTGTGTCGAAAGCCTTTGCAAGGTCAAGGTAGGCTGTATGGACTGCCTTTCCCTCATCAATGGCCTTGGTGACTGTTTCGAAGAAGTCGACCAAGTTCAAAAGGCATGATCTTCCCTTGACAAAGCCAAACTGGGTCGGGTCCAATGTCTGCAAGTCCCCTATATCTTTGTTTATGAGCTCCATTATGATCCTCTCCATAGCTTTGCAGACTGGACTTGTTAAGCTTATGGGCGGTAATTACCAGGGTCCGTGAGGCCGCCTTTGTGGAGTGGGACCACAGTTGCCGTCACGCCACTCCTTGGGCACGTATCCTGTGGTAAGGCTGAGATTAAACAGCTGCCTTATGTGCGGGTTAATTCCTCATTTAGCTCGTGTAGCACACAGCCGGGGACACCATCCGGTCCCATTGATGCTGTGTTTTTAGCTTTAGAGAGAGCAGCTTTCACCTGTGCATTTGAGATGTCCGGGAGGCTACACTCGGCTGGGATAGTTATCTCTCCTTGAGGGGAGAGGGGTGAAGTTTGCACTGAACCTGTCTGCCAGTATGTTGGCAATGTCTGTGGGTTCAGTGATTTTGTATCATTTTGGACTAATTCTGAGCATATCTGGGAGTTTCCACCCAGGTTCCTAACATAGCTGAAAAAGGCCTTATGATTGTCCTTTGAATCCATGGCAATTTGTCTCTCAAAATTGGCCTTAGTTGATTTTATGAGTGCTCGTATTTTTTACTAATAATGATCAGGGGTGACTTCCCTTTTATGGATTTTGTTCTATCATGTAATAGCTTTCTCCTCTTATTGTAAAGTTTGTTAATGGCTGGGGTCCACCAGACTGGACGTTTGCCCTTTGTGGAAAGAGTCTTGGTTTTATTTGGGATTGCCTGATCCATGCAGTCCTGGAGGTGTTCATAGAAGGCATTTGTAAGGGCTTCCGCAGCTTGGGTTGTGGTTTCCTCTGGCTCAGGGGCCTTGAAGGATACCACACCAGTCTTGAGTAGTGTGAAGTTTGCTTTAGAGAAGTTCTTCACTATGGTCTTTTTGGTTTGGGTTGGGCGGGATGTGGATTTCCAGTGAGATTAGTTTATGATCAGATCTCACCAATGAGGGATATACTTCCGGTGTGGAGCATTTTGTCCCCATGTTTGTGACAATGAGATCTAGTATATTTTCTCCTCTCGTGGGAACAGTGACTAGCTGTTCCATGGCATTTGAATTTATGAATTCCAGGAACCATTGCGCTAGAAAGTTAGGGCTTGAGTAATGTACCCAGTCTATATTCGGGTAGTTGAAGTCACCCAATATGATGGTGTTTGGAGATACATTTATACCCTCCAGTGTCTTCAGGAAGGCTGTGTGGGGTTCCTGAGTTTGAGAGGGTAGCCTGTAGCATGCTACAATTTGTAGAGCAGTTTTTCCTATGGTTAGTTGCACCTGGATGGTTTCCGAAGCTTCGTGCGTTGCCACCAACCTGGAGGTGTGGGTATCCTTTATGAATATGGATACACCCCCTCCTTTTGTGGTGTGGTCCGGGTTTTGGGGCCGGAACGCATGATATGAGGTAAAACCTAATAGTGCCGGGGTGCTCTCAGGAGCCTTGAACCAGGTTTCAGTCACAGCACAGACATCGATGTTCTCCATACTGAGAAGGGCCTCGAGTGCGTGCATTTTGAGATTTAGACTTCTGGCATTGAGCAGCATTACCCTCAGTTTCTTCCCATTTTTGTTTTCTAGGGTGGTAGGTTTAGAATTTGAGCCTTGCCTAAAAAGGCACTATGGGGTGGCAAGAGCCTTAGCCAATATCCGAATCCCAGGGGTGACAGGTGCAAGCCGTCCCTTGCGAAGCAGCATGGCTTGTCAAGCATGTCATCTCAGGCAGACAGACACTGGATCCCCTTTGAATGACACCAGACATTAAGCCAATTGTTAAAGCTGATCATCTTGTCTCTATATTGTGGCATCATTCTTGGTGAAGGAAGGATACTGCTCAGGGTTAGGGTCATACCTGCCTGGGCTACATAATCAGAGAGCTCCTCTATGTCTCTTTTCATGTAGTCCAGGGAGGTACATCTCAGGTCGTTCACACCAGCATGGACAATGACTGCGTCATATTTGTACTTGCCGTGGAGTGACCCGAGTGCTTGTGTTATGTGGCGGATTCTAGCCCAATAGGCAGCTTACTGTGACCCTCTCCTTGTTCAGCCTGGTGAGTGGGACATCAGTGTGTCTGACTATGGAGTCACCTATGACAAGTATGTTTGGTGTTGTATTTGGCCTTAAGGGCTGTGACTGCTTTGCACACTGCTTTTGTGGTTTATGTGTTGCTTGTGGGGTGTCTTGAGGTAGCAGTTGTTTGGGTGTCTGCTTTGGAGGCCTCTGCTGTTTAGGTAAATTTTACTCAGAGCCTCCAGTATGTCTTTGTGTGTTTATGTGTTTGATTCAGTGGAGTGGTAGCATTATGTGAGGCTGGTTTTGTGGTGTGTGTAGTTGCCTTCTCCTCCTGTCTGGTCTTGCCAGTCCTGAGTTGAGAGAGCTCAGCCTCCAGTTTGGCTAAATAGCTGCATCTCTCGCAAGTATTTGTGTTATGTGGGAGGAGGAGAGGGTTGTCTGTGTACATGAGGCAGTTATAACATTGCCTCAAGATTCCCAGATTCACCAGCTGGACCAGAGAGGAGATTGACAACTGACCTTTGGACATGCTAGAATAATATTGGGAAATCCTTAATTGAAAACAAGGGCCAGTGGGGAGTGAGGGTGTAGTGCTTTTAATTTTTAGTGCTGACTTATATAATTGCTTTAGTGAGCAAGTGCCAGGTAACTTGAGTTCAATGTGTTACAAGTAACTAAATGCAAAAACGACAAACAGTAACTTTCTTTCAAGTGAAACAAGGAAATAAGTACAGTAAGCAATGCAGATATCACTAGTGATCCACAGAAGCGCTGAGAAGTTGCGTATTAGGTGGAATTAGCTTCCAGGGAAATAACAAGCAAACAAACAACAAGCATATAAACAAAGCTAGATTCAGCAGGCCTGGATCTAGTCTATGCTAGAGCAAACAAGGTGAACCAATTTCAGTAAGATACAGTTCAAATATTCAGGCACTATAAACCTTTAACCAGAAATTCCCAGCTCAGAAGGGCAGAGTCCAGCCTCTTCTCCCACAAGAGTGCAGACCACGAACCTTCTTAATGTAAAATAACTGGCCTGAAGCCCAAGTGCCTAAACCAGTACTAATACACTTGGACACTGGGCTCTCAATCAGCAGTTCCCAACTTAGAAGGATGAAAGCTACCTGTCCTGCCACCACAGTGCTTGCCACAAACCTTCCTAATGTAAAACAACTGGTCTGAAGCCCAAGTGCTTAATCCAAAAGACTTGAATGATAGCTACACTTTAATCAAGTTACAACCAAGCAGTAATAAATACCATTGAATACTTTAGAGAATGTCTGGATTAGTGCTCAAGTTACACAAACAAAGCTAGATCCAGCAGGCCCGAATCCAGTCTATGCCACAGCAAACAAGGTGCACCAACTTCAGTAAGAAACAGTTCAGATATGCATGCACTATAAGCCTTTAACCAGAAATTCCCAGCTCAGAAGGGCAGAGTCCAGCCTCTCCTCCCACAAGAGTGCAGAACACGAACCCTCTTAATGTAAAATAACTGGCTTGAAAGCCCAAGTGCTTAAACCAGAATTAATACACTTTTAGAATAACAGACACTGAGCCCTCAATCAGCAGTTCTCAACCCAGAAGGATGTAAGCTACCTGTTCTGCCACAACAGTGCAGACCACAAACCCTCTCAGTGCAAAACAACTAACTGGTCCGAAGCCCAAGTGTTTAACCAAAAGGCTTAGAATGAGTTACACCAAGCAGTAATAAATACAATTGAGTATTTTAAGATGATGCAAAAGTAAAAAGAAGTAGGTAAAAACACAAGTACAGTAAAAGCAGATGAAATTTTTTTTTTTTTTTTTTTTCTGAACAAGTGCTGAGATCAAAGAAACAGATTTGAGTGCTGAAACTAGAAAACTGGCTAGTTATAAGAAAAAAAAAAACAAGCTAGAAGGCTTCCCTCAAACACAGAAGGGCTTGGGGGCTCAGAAGCCTACAAATAGTCTGTACCACTTAACAAGAAAGGCAGGAAATAAGCTTAATTTTTTTTTTCTATTTCCCAGATGCTCTCTTTGTACACAGTAGGAGTGCCTGAAATCAGAATATGATCTCACTGCACTCAGTTGAGTGAGCAAATGAGATGGGCCCAGAGGCAGGCTGAGGGGTGGGCAGTTTCAATGCCACTAACTGAAGAGCAGAATGCCACTAACTGAAGAGCAGAATAACTTCAGTTAAAAATTCCTTCAACACTCCTACAGTTTAAATCAAATTAAATACTGTATTTTTTAAAATAAAAGTGCAGATAAAGGTACTTAAATTCTCTTATACGTCCAGTTGAATATAACCAAGTTCTTAGCTGGCCAAGCTGAAGTTTTAAAGCAGGAATTATTTCACATGCACCAGTTTAAATATGCAAGGACAGGAAATCAAAGAATGTGGCTACCCCCACACCTGTAATTACTAGCAAATAACAAAATTCAGCCAACACTAGCTTCAATTCAAGTTACTGAAGAGCAGAATAACTTCAGTTAAAAATTCCTTCAACACTCCTACAGTTTAAATCAAATTAAATACTGTATTTTTTAAAATAAAAGTGCAGATAAAGGTACTTAAATTCTCTTATACGTCCAGTTGAATATAACCAAGTTCTTAGCTGGCCAAGCTGAAGTTTTAAAGCAGGAATTATTTCACATGCACCAGTTTAAATATGCAAGGACAGGAAATCAAAGAATGTGGCTACCCCCACACCTGTAATTACTAGCAAATAACAAAATTCAGCCAACACTAGCTTCAATTCAAGTTACTGAAGAGCAGAATAACTTCAGTTAAAAATTCCTTCAACACTCCTACAGTTTAAATCAAATTAAATACTGTATTTTTTTAAAATAAAAGTGCAGATAAAGGTACTTAAATTCTCTTATACGTCCAGTTGAATATAACCAAGTTCTTAGCTGGCCAAGCTGAAGTTTTAAAGCAGGAATTATTTCACATGCACCAGTTTAAATATGCAAGGACAGGAAATCAAAGAATGTGGCTACCCCCACACCTGTAATTACTAGCAAATAACAAAATTCAGCCAACACTAGCTTCAATTCAAGTTATTGCATTTGTGTTCTGTGCACTATGTTATGTTGTTTTTGGGCCCCAGGAGATAACATACATTTGCAGTATGGGTGAGGCACAGGCCTTTGACAGAGGACTGTAGGGCATTTAGTAGTGATGCAGGCCATCTGTAGCAGACCAGTGCATTCTGTCACTCCTACATTCCCAGGCTGCAAGCCACTGGATTCCCCTGGGATAACAGGGTAGGTGTGCAAGGTGTTAATGGCAAAAGTTCCTGTCCTTATTTATCCATTGGTATGGATGCTGGCAGGGTGTTGCTTACAGCTATGCACACACCTGCATGGGACACCTCTTCAGCATGCTGCATTTTGTGGGTATTCCCATATGGAAGTGGGGGTCATACTGTACTCATTCCCAGCAGCAGGGATATGACCTGTGATGAACCTGTGGCTGAAGGTGGGGAGAGCTGAGTGCATGTGTGCTATGGAAGCTTCTTGCAGCTGACTCACAGATTTACCTGGGACATTCCTCTTATGCTGGCTTGTGCGGGGACATCAGCAGTTTCTCATTACTTCATAACTGTGTATTTTGTGGTCTGCCAGTGAATGGCCAGACTACATCAGTATTTCATACTACACAGACAACTAATGTGCTGCTAACCTGTATGTACAATTCCAAAGGTGTGTGCATTTGACAGTTATATTTTATATACTCTGTCTAGGGAACTTCCACCTGTGCACTGTGTGTATGTCTGGGCCGACATTCGTGGCATGTCCATCTTTCAGATGGTGACAGATATTACATCCAAACAATGAATATGGATAACTGCTGGATTGGGTCTTGCTGCGATGTATTGTGTTTGGCACTGCAGTCATACATCTCAAGCTGGAAACATCAAAAATCTGGACAAGGCCCATGAAAAATAGGTACAAATCTGTATAGTGATAAACATAAAATTAGCATACATACTTATATAACCCCGCCCACTTCAATGGACTTATGGGATACCAACTTTCAAACAAACTGAAGAACAGACAACCAAAATATGGCACTACAGTCCCCCTGCAGCCATTCCATTGTCCCATTACCTGCCTATGTGATCCCATTTACCATAAACACTAATGTGCATACTGCTTTACGTCTACATTGATTATTTGGATTTTAATACCCATTGCCTACCAATAGTATTTGCTTTGACACTCCCAGGATAAAATAAAACAATTGCATTAGCTTAGTTTTAGCGTAGTTTTATTTAGAAACAGTAGTCACAACTTGTATTCCAGCTTGTGCCACCAAAACACACATTAGTTCTGCAGATTTCGACTTATAACAGCAAATTGACTTATAATAGCAAACAGCAGGGCCAGTTTCATTCACAGCCCCATACCTTTTGCCATCTCATAATATCTCACTTGACCCTGCAGAGATGAGCCAAATGGCTACAATAATGCACTGACTTATACTATTAATAACTGCATATATTTATCACAATGGTTGAATGCTTATACTAATAAAAACAAATTGCCAGCCTGTTTATTAATGGAAAGGAAACAAAATGCATAAAGATATCTTTACTGTATTTTTATTGCAACTGATCATCTATTACCTTACATAGAACATGTTTAAAAAGTAGATTAATGAGATAATGCTCAGAATAATATAATTTTAGATGACTTGCTTAAAATGAATTTACCTTCTTGACTCTCAGTTGAGTATATTTGACAGTATTTCAGGAAGACCAGTGACTGCATATTCAAGATCATGTCTCCATGTTCAGAACTACATATGAGTACCCTCTAGTCACAACAGCAGACAACATTCCCTAATGTGCAACTATTGCATTGCTTGCCTTTCAGCCTCCTAGTGAAATGGCTAAATAATTACATGACATTACAATTTTACTTTCACAGTACATACAGCATCTATGTGAGGAAGAACACAACAGACAAATGCATTAAACACATATATTATACAGGCAAAGCTGATGACAGTGCCTTCATGTTTTTACCACTAAAAAGACCATATGGTAAGACATCACCATTCACCACTCCGATCCCCATTCTCATCAGTCCTTTTTGTCAAAATGTAAGGTAAAAAGTTCCTAACAGCATTCTATACCAGTGCATGTTCAGGTGCCCAGATAAATGTGCTGGTTATTAATTTCTTTATTGCATTTTTGCTTAAATACATACTACAGTCATTTCCTCTGTCATGCCCTACCTCAAACAACACACACACACACACACACACACACACACACACACACACACACACACACACACACACACACACACACACACACACACACACACACACGTTTCCTTATTGTCCATTATCCAGGTTTCCTTACTTGTTCCCCATCGGTAAAAACAATCCATCCTTCCTCAGGTGCCATTCCGTTCTCAGCCAGCCAGCATAATCTGCTTGTGACAGAAAAACAAATCTCCACGCTAAGCAGCAGAATAAATAAATCCAAGCAAAGTGGCTCTCCACAGCACACTAAAGAGAAGCTGTCCAAACAGTTCCTTTCCCGCTCACATTTAAATCCAAGCAGAGCAGTTCTCCACATTAAAGAGAAGCCAGCAGCAGCAGAATAAATAAATCCAAACAGTTCCCGCTTGCGTTTGCCTGAAATACATGCCCTGAGTGGGCTTGAGCTGAATTCTGACTGGTTGGCGGAGCTGACGTTGCTGATGTTATCGTGCACGTGATGACATCAGCAAAACCACAAATTTTTAAATAAATGTTTAAAAATAAATCAGAAATGAAGGGGTGCCACTCAGGAATTATGGCACCCCATTATTTAACCCCAAAACTCAGTTTCTACTGAGTAATTCAGTATGGTTGGGAAGTATGACTGCTGTTGTCAGAACATGGCCCTGTCATCAACAGTACTGGAAATAGGCCACCGGGACACAACCCTCCATGCCTGCATGCTAACCGCTTCCACACAATATACAGCACACAACATAACACACAGAGCCCTGCATATTTTACATGTGCAACATTCTATCCTGCTAATTTGGCCAGCTCAGGTAATCTGTACTCACTGTTATTAAACCCACATGTACATGTTACTACATTTTGACGTAGGATTATGGGTGGGGGGCACACCTGACAACTGTAAACATTTGCGATGACTGTACTGGTATTTGAGTTATCTGTTGGCTTCCATTTCATTCTGTTTTCTGACCTATCATGCAGACTAGAGGCATATCAGAGGAGTACAGATCTTAGGTTTTATTGACCTACATTTCAGTTTCAGACTAATTAACCTTCAGAACTAACATTCAACTGCCTGACCTGCTGTGGTCTGTCTGTTTAGGTCTGGAGGGGGGCTGTTGTCCATTGCCATCAATTGGAGGCCTTAGCACAGCCTTTCTTTGTGGTCATCTACACCGGTCCTGCTGGCTAAGACTGTTGTTGGTATGTCAGCCTCACTTACATGCATGTGTGTGTCCTATGGACACACATTTGGCCCACCATATGTCCTGCAGCGGGATTTGTCACCTTTTCTAGTACTGCCTATTTTGTTGACACCAGTATTTGGTATGGATTTCATGCTGCCCATATAGGTGTCTACTATCTGCTGCCATCCCATTCAGCCACCTGATTCTCTTGCATGCTCACATCCATACCATAGATACAAGTAGCAGAACATACTACTCCAAACATACTACTCCATTCAGCAGTTGACAGGCAGAGTGACTTACCTTGTGGCTGTGCCAGTATTGAGGATGGTGCTGGAGGGCTGACTATGTCGGATGCACATAATACACTCCCTATACACGGTAAAGCTAAGGTAGTGTCATGTTTGGCATCCCTTTTACTGTATGTGTGAGTCAGAGAGAGGTGTCATTCCCTCGGATCCTACCATGTCAGTGTATGTGCTATGTGTTGCCTCTGTCAAAGCCTGGGCATACTGGGCATGCCTCCTTCTGCCTACAGGGGCAGGCTCAGGTTGTTCCTCCTCACAGTCACTCTGTGCCTGTGCTGGCCTTGGCAATGGTGGGGGGCTATGTGGCCCTGTCCCATGCTGTTCCTGCTGCATTTTTTTCCACAGGATCATATTGTGTAGCATGTAGCTGGAGAGTACTGCAAGGGTCCACCGGATATGTCCACGTACCGAAACCATGACTTGAGCACCCCAAACACATGCTCTATTATGACTCTGGTTTGTGCGTGTGCATCATTATGGAGTTCCTGTTCAAGTGTGTGTGCATTTCTGATGGGTATCATCAGCCACGGCTCCAGTGCGTAACCAGCATCCCCCACTAGGTGGCCATATGGGATGTCCCCACTGGAAAATCTCTGGTACAGCTGAGCCATATGCCAGATGTGGGAGTTGTGATAGCTTCCAGGGCTGCCAGTACACACATTCATTATAATGCCCCGGGCATTGCACATGACCTGGCAGTTGATGGAGGGGAAGCCCTTGAGGTTTATGTAGACCCAACCCTGCTCGATGGGTGGTGTTTTGATATGTATGTGCATGCAGTCTATCATACCCACTACCTCACGGTATTCTATTTTGTGGAAGAGACACTTATTGCTGGTCAATGCCTCACGGGTGTTGTGGAAATATATGTGCTCATGTGCTGACATGGCATCCAGGAACTGGTGGAGTACCCTGGATGCTGATGCCTGTGAGATCCCCATGATATCCCCAGTTGGCCTTTGGAAGGTACCTGCGGCTAGTATTCTTAAGCCTACACATACCTTGGTATCCACTGGGATGGGTTCCCCTCTGTTGGTTCTGTGTGTGAGGTGTGGCCGGCACAGCTCAACAATTTGCTGTAGGAGGTCCCTGTCCACCCTATAGCGCCCCACTATATCCAGCTCATGTAGCCCCTGGTAGGTTACCCGGGGTCTGTACATGCTTCTCCTTCTCCTCAATGTGGGTTGGTCATCAGCATTCTCATCCTCACCACACTCAGCCTTTTCCACATATTGATGTATGAGAGTGACAGCAGCCCCTATCATTTTGTTGGTTTTGTCAGGTAAAATTTCCCTGTTTGTATACACTGGTGGTGTAGCTTTTGTGGGAAAAACCAGAGTGAAAGGTGTTTGCATAGTTTATAGTAGTGTGGTGGGCTGGGCTGGGCTGCTGCCTGTGTAATTGGCTGATTCTGATACATTTTACTACCTGCCAGCTATGCTAGTTCTCCTTGATTACCTTCCTACTGCTGTTTTCCCTTCCCATTTCAGACCCGAGGCACGCCGTACAAACCCAGTGCTCAGATGTGAATAGAGCTGTTATTTCCTGTTTTTTTGTTTACAACCCAGTGCGTGGCATGCACACCCATTTAGGCAATGTAAATACTGCTAGGCAGCTTCAGACACACCCCCTTCTTTAGCTCTGCTTAGCTAAGGGCAAGCATGGGCCACTGTGCTCCAATAAGCTTACAGCAGTCATGGCACTCCCCCTCATGAGGTCATCTAGGTTTTAGGCTTAGACCATGGTGTTATTGCACCTACTCAGTTGGGTGCAAGCTAGCACCGAGGGGAAATCTGTGATTCAGTATCATTCCCTTCATTTGCATAGAACTGACTGCTAATGCATGGTTACAAAACTGACACTCAGCCTTCCCCCTTAGCAACCACTATTACATAGTCTTGTGTTATGCATGCCATTGACGATTATTGCAAAATGATTTTTGTTTAAAAGCTTATTTCCAGCTTTTTTTCTTATTTTTGGGCCGATCCCATTTGCACACCGCTGCCCTGTGCTTAAACGGCTGAAACTGTCCAAAAAAAAAAAAAGGTATTTTTTATCATTTTGAAACTATTTTTCATGCCTATGGCCATATATTTGGCCGTTGGCATGCCTACCCCTTATAAGACATGTTTTTTTTTTTTTTTACAAGCTGTCATGCCTCCATTTTGTAGTTTGCAGAAATGTAATCGGCTACTGGCTGAATACATTTCTGCAGTCTGCACTATTCCTGCACGGATGTCTGCTGGCTTCCTGGATTGCTAATTCACCTCATTTGCATGGTTTTCACCAGCAAATGAGGTAATTAGCATACAGGGGCTGTGTCCATCCAGGAATAGTGCAGGAGAGCTTGTGTACGTCCCAGGAGGTCATTCCTGGAACACACGCCGGCCATATTGCCTGCAGCAGGTTTTGCACTATTCCCGCACCACACCATGCAGAACTTGTTGAATCCCGGGGTCTGTCTTTTCTGGTGCTACATACTTTAACTTTTTTCTACTTCTAAATCAGCTATTTCCTGAGAGACAGCAACAAGAAAGTCTGACAGCTATAATCTGCTCTGCTTTGAAAAATAACATTGTACTGTTCTCAGAGTGAAAAATCTTTTAATATCACATACCTAGTTTATCTTATATAATGGTGTTAGAGAATGGAGGACTACCCCAGCTATAAATGGGTGCAAAATCGTAATGCCCTGAATGATTTCAATTAATGTAAATACATACACACACACACACACACACACACACACACCTATGTCAATCTGCGTAACTGCTGTTTCACCTAAGCTATGACTTGGGAATGAAACAAGATCACTCCTTGAAAACCTGTATGTTCACAGAAAGGAAATGCTAATGCTACAAAGCAGCCAGGAACGTGGAAACCAAGTGCTGTGGGATGACATCACTTATTACTGCACTCTTTGGAAAAGAAGATTTGAGTTGGTTCTCTATGGCTGTTACTTTTCATTTATGCAGTCTACTGTACAGTCTTTCAAAATACATGCAATTAATTTGTTGATTCAGTATTAGTCTATTTATTATGAACAGACATGCATGCATGAAAACCATTTTGTTAATTTCATGCAACTCTGTCAAGTGGCAGTACTTCATATAAACCACAACAATTACATCAGCTCATAGTAAACCAAGAAATCAAGGAAAAGTTTCAAGAGAAAATCAATCTAACTGCAATGCAACAAAATTTTAGTAACCTTGTACTTAGAAAAGTATAACAACATTGTTCACCCAAAATGCAAAATAGTTCAGAATCGTGTAGCAAGTAAGATTCTTTGAGGAATATGAAGCATTGTTTACAGTGCAGCTTTATTAAGCATTACTATTAATGCCACACCTAGGCAAGAATGTGAACACTTTGATCAAGGAAGGGAAAAATATTGCCTGCTCCACCTAATGCTTGTGTAGTGCATTTTGGTATGTACAGAATAACAAATACATTCATTTATTTGCTAACTTCTTCACATTTTCTCATTTTATTAACCTCTCATGTTTAGTCAGTGCTACTGCAGTTATCCCTTATAGACCAACATTTGGCACTGAAAAATGTTAAAAAGTAGCATAAATGGCACAAAAAAACATATTTCTTTTTTAAAAGGCAACTGGTCTACTGCCTTTGAAACTATATGTAAAAATTGTTTATTAGTAACATATTGTATAATTCAGTGGAAATTTCATTAGGAAATGTCAGACTTATACATAGTCAAGGTACTATGCAAACATAGAGTAAAAATAAAGCAGTCAATATTTTTCATAAAAAATCATTAGAAAATTTTGAACTAATATATAAAATATGTTTTCAAAGAGGAAGCAAAAAATAACTAAACAGTCAATATTAGATGAAGACAGTCCCCTGAAATGTATTCAGCAGTAAGAGTTTTAAAGCATATTTCACAGTTTACAACAAGTAATTTATCCCTTGGCACTAAACATCCATAGGACTAAGTCATTATGTTACCAATATCCTGCTTTTTTGATGATCATGCTTTTTAATCATACACAGATATTTAGTTATCCAAAGTTACTTCAAGCAAGACTTTAACATCACATGTTATTATAATGTGAATCAAATTCAGAACGAGTAGGTATTACTACTATTTTGGTACCTCCGCAGTACTTCAGCAGAGGGATGTATCTATTTATCTGTTCATTCTTTTGTGGATTTATTTATATATTAGTTAGGTGAGTGAGTTGATTCAAATACCCCTATCAGACATGAGATGAGCTCCAATGGATCACAAACAGTTGTAACAATGGAAGTTTAATTACAAATACTGAAAATTTATGGCATTATTAAGCTCCGTACATACATGTATTACAAAAGGTATTCTTATTCAAGAGACAGTTATAATCTGTTATGGTAGCTGATTCTAATGCATACGATTGGTACAAGAAACAAGAGACATGAGTCAGCAGTAATACTTACATTATGGGATTTGGTTAAAGTGCACAGAATTGAAACAAAGGGCAATTGATGTTTACCAGTTTTGATTCAGTTTGAGTAATCAGATAAATATTTTATTTTCTAATCTAGTACGAATTATTGTCTAGAAGACTAGGAAAAGAAAAGAAAACATATTTAAATAATTGATATTAGAGCACCTCTGCAGAATCAGGAGAGTAAAATATTCAGAGTACAGTTGTATTTATTTATATATTTATACACTAACCATTTTCCCTATAACATTTATTTTCCGTTCAGCAGAGACATTCTTTCATTTTTTTTATCCCCGCAGGCAGGCACAATTTCAGAAAATTTTGTGAAGGTTAATAACTTTAAATACAACTGCTGCAAGAAGTAAAGTGTTTCTGTCTGTCGTATATAGCCAGTAAGATTTTTACAGGAGGAGGCATTGGTGGCTTGTTAGATCAGCTTTAGATGTTATTTATAGTAGGTTGCAGCAACGTGCTATGATACTGAGTGACTAACTACTATGGAAAGATGACACCTAAGTTTTCGTTGAAGGATATTCTTTACAAGTGCATCAGGAGTGAGTAGGTTCTACAAGTGGTAACACATCTTCAGATGGTGAAGTGCTTTATCTACAACAGCTTCAGTATGTTCTGTAAAACAGTGTGCAAGATCTAGCAGTTTTATGACCAAACACTTGGCAAATGCTTTTGTGTAAAGGTTCTTTTGTTTGAATGCCACCAGTAAGATGTTGAGCTGTTGCAAAAGCCATTAGAGCTGGTTGTTTATTCTGGGATATCCAGTGTAAATTAATGGTAAAGTCTGATTACAGTTTTTCTTCAGAGATCTTGCCTGAAATCCACATAATAGATCATCTCCATATACACTAATGTTTTGGGAAAACAGGTTTTGTTTAATATAATTTAGAAACAGTGAGAAAAAAATAGAATCAAAAGTTGATCTATGAGAGACAATTAAATATGTGTGATGATAAATTGTTGATAGAGAACAAGCCAGAATTACCTGTTCTAAAGACTTAAACCATGTCTATGATACAAATAGGACATGATGGAAAAACAGTTGTGTATCCCAGAGATTACCCCATCTCTAACATGTGAAGCAGAATTCCTCATTAACCCAATTCAAGTGTAACTTGGACAATTGGATGGCGAACAGGAAATTAATACATGGTTTGGCACCTATGTCTCTAATGGACACAGGCAGCTGTAAATGGTTCATCTCCCAGGCCTCCACTTGTAAACGTTTCATCTCTTAAGCCCTTGCTTACACTTATCAAGGGTACTAGAACTTGTCAGAGATTTGACTTAAATGGCTAGGGTTAAAAAGGCCCTTGCAGTCATTAGCCTAGTAAACATATATGAACCTATGAACCTAAGCCATAGATACTTAGTATGCTCTATATGAGAGACCGGTTGATGTCATTAATGCTTAAGAAACTGTTTTTTTCTTGTTTTAGCAAACTAAGGATGTGATCTACTGTTTTGAAGGCAGGTGTCCTTTCAATGAAAACCAGCCTGCTAGATTTAGTCACAGACAGTACAGACAGCAGAAACTGTGCTGAAAGAATTGTGATAGGCCTTTCATACACATGTTAAGCGTTTGCATTTTAGGTGGTCAAACCTTTGAGATTTTATGACTTTCTACCATTCTTTAAATTAATTTATACTGGGTCCATAGTTCTGTTGCTTGGTGTAAGATACTGCCTTGGGCAGAGGTATGACAGGTATGATACACACCAGTTTAAAATTAATGAAACTTTTTCTGCTGCATGAGAAAGACTGAAGAATGGATAGAGTAATTTAGAATATGTGGTGCTGTCATGTTTAAAAATGCAGAATGAATTTTATCTAAGCTGTCACCTGTTCCTGCCAGGTGTTTGAGTAGTGTGAGGATTTGTTTGTGACTAATTTCTTTAAAGTGGAAGATTGTATAAAAGTCAAAAAGAGTTATGCCTGGACCGTTGCCATTATAGGAATGATTATAATAATTATAAGAATGTTGTATTTTGCATTTTTATTGTATTACTTTTGTAGAGTGCTAGTTGGTTAAGCAGAGATATTCTAGTTTTTACAAAGTGGTCATTTATAAGAAGATTGTAGGAGTTATATAACTTTAAAATGTCTTGTATGTCATTTGGTCAGTGAGTTATGTTATAGTTGTCTAAATATATTTTGGGGAAGAAACATATTTACGCCTAAGGTATTTGATTTTAGCTAGGATTGTGACAATTTGCCATTTTTTCCTTATTTCCATATATCTTTGATGATGATTACTAATGGAATATCTTTTGAAATTTACCAGGCTGTGGTTTTGTTTAATAAAAGCTATAATGTCAGTATAACTATTGACATTTCATTGTTTTTAACTGTTTACATTTGCTGAGGAAAATATTTTTCTGTACATTAACCAGTTGACTTATAAACTAGGTAATGTGTTCTTTGAGTTATTTTAATGATAAACACATCCCCTGTCTAAATACTTTTGTATTATAGGGGACTGTCTTACATTCTTTCTAGAAACGATCTTCATATTTTATATTAAGGGAATAAATATTTTAAAGACCAGAATGAAGTAAATGAATAATGGTAGTTAATACTGTTTGGCAAAACAGAGGTTTGAGAGCACACTGAGGTGTGTTGGTCAGACAAAAATCTTATAGAGAGTCAGTACCTGTAAGCATGTTTGACCTAGAAGGACATGTGGCCATTTTGTCCAGGCCACATTACATGAATATCCTTCTCAGCTGGCAGTCAGCAGGATCTGTAGCGCTAATGCTGAACATCTAAGACTATCTATTTGTACATATTCCTTGTGGGTGCATGTTTATAAGAATCTGTTCTGTAAGTCGTACATTGGATGTAGACGGAATGAGTAGCACCCTATCTACACATTATCATTATTATTATTGCCCAGGGAAAAGTGTACTTTTAATAAAGTACAGGTTGTGTCTTGTTTATTAAGATTTTGCACCTTAATGGATTTTTTTTTTAATCTTTGCCACCTGTTTGGTCAGCTAGGTTATTTGATTCCCAAAACAAAAAAGCTATCACGTGTTCAGCATCTGCCCTTAGGCCTTGTCAAGTTAAGTGTCATTTTCTACAATACAGTTAGACAGATGAAAGTTATTTAACCATGGGTTGTATTCATAGTCTGGCAACATAGTGGTTATCCATGAAGAGCGCCACTATAATGCAGGTTATTCTCACTGACTAAGGAAAACTGGAGGCATTTTGAAAAACAGACCAACTTATGGCAAAAACCATAAAGTACCTAAAATTAAAGTATATACAAATACTACATGAAAGACATTGTATGACTTCTTATGTATTCAGATATTGAAAGTGGGTGCAGCAATGCTTGAATGACATGGAATGATCACATTAAACACATGACAATTATTATTAACAGTTGAACCTTCCGCATCTGCACAGAATGACAGTGAAGTTCACCACACCTCTTTACCCAGCATACAGTAGTGTGTAATATTTCTTTATTAGTAATTTTTCAAATACATTTTTACACGGTCAGCAGCAGAAGCAATCAGTTCCACTACCCCAATAAATTTGGAGGATATCCACAGTAGAATGGCCATTGAAGATGAAGATAATAGTAATGTTGTGATTTTTATGACACAGCCTGTGGAAAGTGGTATGTAGTTCCCAAGTTTAGTGGCAGGATCTCACATCCCACTTGTTAGTAACTCTGCAGCAAGTGACAGTGCATCAAAAAGTCAAACACATGTCGACAGTACCCTTGTACAGGGAGGGACCACTTTTATTTACAAACCATTATCTACAAACCAAGGTGAACACTTTCAGGATGATGGCAGACATTCAGAGGAAACAGTTTCCACAGTGACACCTTTATAAAGGGAGCAAGGTGCAGGAATTTGTCACAGATATCCCCAGAAGACATGTAAAGCATTCAGTGCCCAGTAGCAAATGTACCATGACATTGTTAATGCACAACTTACTGCCACAGAGAATCAGCTAGAAATGGTTAGAGTCCTACAAGTCATATACGAGAATTTCCAGCACATTATGGGAATGGCAGAGAGTAGGAATAATGCCATGATCACATTGAAGTACAGTAGGATGGCACACCAAGCATCTGTGCCCACCTTCATTCATACACTAATTAAGACTCACCAGACTCAAGGAGATGTCACTCTTGGAAGGGGAAGAGGACAGGGCACTGTCCTGACATATGGGGACAGATCACATGAGACTACAAGTGCTTCTCAAGAAAAGACTTAATTAGTCAGGGGGAACAAACACAATAAATTTCATTCAGGCCATGTCAGTGTTCATCTACACCTAGTAGAACCTCTCATTCAATGCCACAGTCCTAGTATCTCAGCCAGAAGCATAGCTGGTTAAAACAGCACCCCCTCCCCTCAGCTCTAGCAAAAAAAAGCACTTCACTGAAATAAGATGATTGCTATCTTGTAACTATATTGTAAGTGACTGACTTATTACAGTTAGACTGACACCCCCTTCACACCCTCAGATCTTCCAATGAAGAGCAAAAAAAAAAAAATGGAGGCCTTCTACTGACACATCAACCAGGTGGTCAGATGCAAGACACATCCTCACCTCCTTCCTGTCCCAACCATTCAGGTCCCAGTTTTGTGGCCTAACTCCAGCCCACCTTCAATACATTTTATTAATAAAAATAAATAAATAACTGATTTCTCTGCATGGAGTGCTACAGTGCTCATGTTTTAGTTAAAAAAAAATAAAAATCTTCTTTTTAAATTATATCAAACTGGCTGCTACAAATGTAGTAGACAGTTACCACAATTATACTCTGCTTGCATGAAGCACTATGGCACTCAAGTTTTAATTAAAAAAACAAATAAATACAAATAAATTTTTAGTTAAAAAAATATATATTTTACTTTTAAACTGTCACAAACTGCCTGTTTCAATTTAGCAATCACTTACTATAGCTTTAGAACATACATAGTGCTAAAGAGTTCAGGTTTGACTGCAATTGCAGTATTAGTATTGCTTTAAAGAGAGATAGGGATCAGCTGATCTCACTTCCCCCACCAATACTTTGCAGCCAGGGCAGTTGCCCCTCTCGACCCGCACTAGCTACTGTACTGCTCACAGCATTGTCAGATCAGTGTCTGCAGGATCACCTGCATGAATGATGTCACAACATTGAGTCATATCACCATCCAGCTGTCATAACAGTCCCCTCTTCAAAATCACTTACACTGTAACTTAGTCTATCTTTAGAGGTGTATAACCGATCTGACCATGACCTATTGTAAGTCACGTGTGACATTTCTGGTTTTTGCTATCTGACCTTCACAAACAAACACAGGTCAATGTTTAACTCAAGGGGAATAAGTAATTAAAAAAAAGAAGAGGGGAACGTAAGACACTTGTAATCACATTGCTTAAAACCTCATAAAAATGTGATAAGAAAGATGTTATAATATAAGATTGCAGTGATTAACACCGTTAATACTGTATACATTGGCATTATTGAAGATGGCAGTTACCTACAATTTAAAAGTAGTAATGCACAAGTTTTTAGGGAAACACTAATAAAAAAAATCACTGATTAAAATGAGTTTTCTGTCATGTAAATAAAACACTGTTGGCATTTCACCCTCACCACTGCAAAAAAACAAACAAAAAAAAAAGATATCGTCGGTCTATGTCGCCAAATATTATTGTGTATGAAAATAATGCGCAGTAATTCAAAAGGCAACATAGTTCGAACTGAGAACATATTGCACGATACACAAAACTTTTATATGTGTTCATTCATTTATAAGCCATGAACTCATGTCACATACTGAATTAACACTTTTTAGTAATTGTACACTTCAGGACATTCAGCATGTGCATAGCTAGGTTCACCACCTACACATACCTTAGTATCCACAGTTAAAATGTGATTAATAGTTATATGATGCCTTACGACATCACTGAACAGGAATCAATGAGCACTCACACATGACTTTTACAGACAATAATATAATTAATTGTTCTGAAATAAAAAATAATTATTTGAAGATGAGAAGGAATGCCAGATGAACAGTGATAGTACACCATGCACCACACAGCATAGCCCACAGATACCAGTGCATCTCTGTGTCTGTTATGCTCTATGTGCTTTTTACAAAAAGGAAGCACTAATCTGAATATCATGCTCCATAGTTCTGGGCTAGGATCTGTCTCTTTATTTGTGCAGCTGTATGCTGTGCAAGACCCTACCACACTTACTTCTGCTGCTGGCTGGTCACCTTTAGTCATGGTAAGACTGGAACTGGGAGCTGCAGTGACAGTACGGATCACATCACCACCAGACTGATGCATGATCATATTGTGCAGAAAGCAACATGTAGTAAACATCCTTCATGCATTACCAGGTCATACTGCATCACCAGACTCATCTAGGCACATAAAATGACTCTTCAGGAGGCCAAAACCCCTTTCAATGATAATTCAGGCTTGGGACAGGGCTGTATTAAAGTTATCTTCTGCAGCTCCACTTGGATTTCTCACTGCTGTCATGATCCTTGGTTCCAATGCTTGCCCAGTATCACTTGAAAGAGAGAAAAAAAAAACAGAGAGAGAAGGGAGGGGAGGAAGGGGGGGGGGCAAAGAAAACATGGTTTAGTATTCAGCAATAAATTTTACCATTAATAACTACTTAAATAAAACAGAAAAAAAGAGAAAAATATTTTCCGACTTACTAACAAGATGACCACTGGACATCCTACCATGCAGGAAGAGGTGGTAGAGTGAGTTAGTGTGCCAGATATGGGAGTCATGTACACTGCCTGGATGCACGGCAGACACATTGGTGATGCACCCCCATGCATCACACACTACCTGGAAAATGATAAAATGGTAGCCCTTCTTACTGCAGTACCCAGTCACCCCATGGAACAGAAGGTACCCTAATTGTAACATGGGTGCACACTATTGCACCAAGTACCTCAGGGAAATGTGCCACCTCATAAAAGGCACACACAGTCTTGTCTCAGCCCTGAGGTGATTCTGGGAAATATATGTTCTAATCTACATGTGCCAAGAGTACACCCAAGATATGTTACATTATCCTTGAGACAGTAGCCTATGAGATATCCAATATATCTCCAGTCTGTCTCTGAAAGTTTCCTGTGGCAAGTGTACTGAGGGCTACACATACCTTAGTATCCACAGGGATAGGTCCGCATATTCCTCCTGTACTGCTATGGTGGTCATACATGTTCACTTAGACCTTCATAATTTATTTTATTTATTTATTTTATTTTATTTTATTTTACATTTGTTGACCGGGCTAGTCTAGCTGGATATATGTCCATTTTCAGTAGAAGCCCGGGGAGAAAAGCTCCAATGGTTAAAACAAGTTAAACAGAGATAGGCAATACAATACTAAAATGTGAAGACAGAGCTAGTTAATACACGATATACACAATATAGTCGGAGCAAAAACCAAAAGTATAATAGACAAATGTCTTATAGTTTTTTTTTTTTTTTTGTTACAATAGTCATACAGTATGTAAGAGATAACATATATCTATATAGATGTTATATAAAGGTAGACCTATCAAGGGTATAGGGAGCAGAGATTGTAAGAATTATGGAAGAAGAAAAGATAGAGAGGAAGAAGCAGAGTTAATCCGGGTAGTTGCAGGAGCATAGCCAGTGTTTATTGAGATGAATTTTAAGTTGTCTTTTAAAAAGTGGGAGAGAGGACAAAGATAAGATATCAGAGGGTAGTTTGTTCCACATTTTTCCAACAGAGTTGGAAAAGAGACAGTCACCTGCAGAGTTATTGGGTTTGGTTATATTAATCAGTAGTTTGTTGGAAGAGCGTAAATGTTTCAGGTTATTGTATGGTGTGATGAGGTCAGAGAGTATAGGTATTTTAGTTGGTTGGTATAAGATCTTGTGAGCTATTAAGAACTGTTGAAGTATGAGTTGGTTTGGAAGTTCAAGCCAACCTAGTTGTCTTAGGTTCAGGCGGTGGTGAGTTCTAAATGGGGATCCTGTAGCAAATTTAGCAATATTATAGTAAGATGTTGATAGTTTCTTGAGGTTGTTTTTGGAGAGATTTGTGTATATGGGGGAAGCATATAGAAGAGTAGAGATGAGGTGAGATCTGGATAAGGTGGTCCTTGCTTCAGGTGTAAGGAAGGGTTTGATTCTGTAAAGGGATCCAATTTTTTTATTCACTAATTGTATTGTGTTGTTGATGTGAGAGTCAAAGCTGAGATTATTGTCGATAGTTATTCCTAAAAGTTTAGTAGTTGAATCTGGAGAAATAAGAATGCTATCAGTGGAAGTAAGAGTGAAGTTGAGTGGAGCAGATTTACGGGAAGGTGAGAACAATAGCAATTTGCTTTTCTTGGGGTTAAGGAGTAGGCAACGGTCACAGAACCATTGTTCGACAGTGGTAAAAGCTTTTTGTGTGAGTGACTGGAGTTCAGTTTGTGAATTAGCAGTGCAGATTATAATAGAATCATCTGCATATTGTCTGCAGGTAGTGTTTGGGATAGCTGACTGGAGGTCATTAATAAAGATAGAAAATAGAAGAGGGCCTAGGATAGAGCCTTGAGGTACACCTAAAGAAATAGGAAGGAGATAATACATTTTTCCAGAGAACTGCTTGCTGACGGTTTTCTAGGTAAGATGTAAACCAAGTTAAGGAAGGAGGATCAAGTGAGAGAGATTTTAGTATGTGTAGAAGAAGTTTATGGTTAACCATGTCAAAAGCTTTAGATAAGTCAATGAAGACTGAAGATGATAGGTTATTATTGTTGCGGTTATAGTTGATGGAGTTGGTAAAGGAGAGTAATGCTGTGGTAGTACTGTGGGAGGGTCAGAATCCATGCTGACAGTTAGCAAGTAGGTTGTTTTGCAGAAGGTGGTTAAGAAGTTGCTTATGGATACATTTGTCCATGATTTTAGCTATAGGTGATAGAAGTGCTATGGGATGAAAGTTAGATAAGTCATTAGACTTACCCCCTTTGTGTAGTGAGATGATGTGAGATATCTTCCAGATAGAGGGGAAAATTCCTTCATTTATGGATCTATTTATCAGAATAGAAATGGGATAGGCAATCGCTTTGGCTCCTATTTGCAAGAATTCTGCAGGGAGTTTGTCTGCAGAGGGGGTGGTAGGTCTTAGTTTTTGGAGCAGTGATAAGATGAAGGAGGTAGATACAGGTTGTAAGTGAAAGGAAGGAGGTGGAGTTAAAGTAGGTAAGAGTAGCTTAGAGGGGTCAGGAGTTAGGTGACTAGCAAGAGTTTGGATAGTATTAGTGAAGAATGAATTAAAGTCATTGGTTATTTGTGTGAGATTCTCTGGATTAGAGTCCTGAGGGTTAGGTGTGATAGACTGGCCTGGGGATAAAAGATTATTAATGCTGGCCCAGAATTTTTTAGGTTCCTTTTTGGAGGTTTGTTGTAATTGAAGGTAATAGTTCTTTTTGTCTGCCAGGTTGGCTATTTTTGTACTGTTTCTAAGCAGTCTGAAGTTTTGGCGGTCAGTTAGATTTTTAGTGGCACGCCATTTAGCCCAAGATTTGTTTCTGAGAATGATTTTTTTGCCTAGTATTATTGGTCAGCCAGGGTGCTGCTATAGCTTTGGTTCTAATAGTTCGACTAGGGGCATGGTGATTCAGGATAGCTAAGAATGTGGAATTGAAGTATTCTACTGCTTCATTAAGTGGGAGATATTTTAGTGGGGATCAATTACATTGTATTAATTCAGATAGAAAATGTTCAGAGTTAAATTGCTTTTTTGAACGTAGTGTTCTGTAAGTGGTAGGTAAAATTAAGTTGGTTTTATGTCTAATTACATAAGTAAGTGAGTGGTCACTTAGATCATCTGAGAGAGTACCTGATTGGTAGGTTTGTTGAGGAGTATTAGTAAGAATCCAGTCTAAGGTGGCTTCATTGTTGTTGGTTTTATTAGTTCTAGTGGGACTATTAATGAGTTGTATAAAGCCATGTAGGTTTATATGGGAGGTGAGGTTTGTACTATTACAGGAATACCAATCAATGTTGATAACGCCTAAGACTAGTGTTTCTTGAGGGAGGTAGGTGGAGAGTGAACTGAGGATGCATTCAAGTGTGTTGATGTTATTTCCTGTGGGAAGATAAACACATATGATATTTATGGCTTTACTACTGTTGACTTGAAGTTTGGAGCTGATTACCTCTGCATGATTATCTAGGCTAAGAGTCTGATGTATAATACTAATTTGGAATTGTGCTTTATAGAGAATTGCTACCCCTCCTCCCATTTTTGCAGTGCGATCGAGTCTAATGATGTTATACCCAGGTGGGGTGATTTCATTGTCTTTGATGGTAGGCTTTAGCCATGTTTCAGTTAACCATAAAATATCAAATTGATGGATTTCTAGAAGGGCATGGACTTGAGTAATTTTATTACAAATACTTTGTATATTGAGATGGGCAATAGAGAGAGAGTTGGTAGGTATAGTAGATGGTAGAGAAGTAGCTTTGTCTTGTTTTTTGTAGGTATTGGTATTGGTATGGTGTGGGCCAGGGTTAGGATTAATATCTCCATCCAACAGTAAGTGGAGGAGTTTAAAATCTTTTGGCTGGGGAAGTTTGTGAAAGCTGTCGATTAGTTTCCTAGATTTTGGTTTGCTTAATTTGAAGTATGCTAGTCTGTGGTATTTGGCTAGTAGGTAGTTGGGTTGAGTAGTGAAATTTAAGAAGGTATGAGAGAAAGTTGATATAGGTGTAGAGGTATGTTTAGATGGTAAAGGAATAGTAGAGTAAAGTGGGTATTCATAGAAGGTTAAGAGGTAGGTAGTAATGAGAGAAGAAAAAAGTGATAAGCAGTTTAAGTTGTGGAGGGATAATTGTTGTGAACATTTTAATTATTGGAGAGGTGAGCAAGGAGGAGACAGGTAGATTGTAGTTCTAGAGGAGAAGTAGTAGTTTGACTTTAAGTAAATAGGGGAGGAGGTAGGTTAGTTAATTAGTGGGTGTGATGTTCAGTAGAAAAGGTTGAATGAGTATATGATAGGTTCTTATCTGATTGGGGAAGTTAGGATAGGGGTGTGGTCACTAGTGCCATAAATGTAGGAGCACTGGGGGCAGGGTAGGGCAGCAGAGTGAGCCTGAAGGGTGAATGGAGCGGGCAGAGACAAGAGAGTGGACAACCAGGAAGACAATCTGTAGAATGGGATAAATATGCAGGTAAGTTTGAAAGTGAGAGAAAGCAGAAGTAGGTTAACAGGTTAGTGTAAGGTACATATACATGTAAGAGAGATAGGGTGCAGTAAAAGGTGTACACTGGGACAAGGGTAGGGAGGTGCAGAACAAGCTCTAAGAAGAGGAAAAGCTGAAAACAGAACAAAAAATAGGGTTGGGAGGTCTAGTAGAGAGATAGTTGTAGAGACTAAGATACAGAGCAGTAAAGGTAAGGCGCCACCTAGTGGCCAGAGTTAATTGTCACAAATCCCTCACATACAAGAGTGGTAGGCTGCAGGAAAGAGGGAGTTGGGCTATTTAATACAAAAGGATAGTATAGGCTGTCTATGAGCGTTGGCTAAAAGCACAGAAAAATATAGTTTGGAGGGGGGGGGGTCGTAGGCTGCTGGTATCCTGAATGGGAAACTCGCCTAGCGTAACAGGGTTCTAAACCTGAAGTATTGGTACAAAGTTCTGGTATATAGAATAGCACATACTTTCACTGTCTTAAAAAAGCTGGCCTCTCAGGGAGCTGGTGGGTAATTACAGAGTCCAGACTAGTTCCAAAGACTTACAGGAGAATGACTTGCTGGTATCTAGGTACTGAATGTACAGGTTCACCAGGCTGGTAAAAGTAGGAAGAGAGAAGGTAGTGAAGGAGATAATACTAGGAATTGCAGTCAGTAGAAAACAGGTGTACAGTCACAACTACATATATTTGACACAAAACAGTGAAATCCCTAAATTGTTCTAAAACATCTAGACAGTAAAGAACTTCATTCAATTTAAACATATAGAGAGTACAATAAAACAGCACAGGTACTGTTACTATTCTAAAAACTCAACTAAAATACGTACATATAGCCAGGTTGGAAAGAGCTATGTTAGCTATATAGTTATAGGTCGATGCTATCTAAGTGAAATCAGTTATGCTTACTTGTATGGGTTAGGCAGTAACGTAATCACAGGGTTATCTATTGGAGCGAGTAAAGATAACTGGTGTTATTCTTGGCTTAGTGAATCGCTAATTGTATTGCGCTGCCAGTTAGTCTTTTCAATGGCAAAGTATATGAGTGCGATACTCTTAGCTAAAGTACAACAGCAATTGTCGAACCTTTAGAAGCATTCCCACATGCTCGGCTCTATGTGGGTGATAGTGTCGGCAGAGTCAGCGTTTAAACTGAAACAAGCAATATAAACAGCAAGTTGACTTAAAAAAGAATATGTAGAGATATAGGGCAGTAATCAAGAGGAAATCCCTTCAACAGTAGCCGACTTTTTATGAGCGAACACATATGGTCAGCGCTATTTGTGTGCGAGCTTTTGTAGTGAGAGCGTTAGACAACAACATTTAATATACACAGCAAACAGTTGTGTAAGAGCTTTTGTAGTGAGAGCGTTAGACAACATTTAATATACACAGCAAACAGTTGTGGAGCATGAATAAGGCCACATAATTACAAAAATAACCCTATAACAAGCCTCCAGATACAATCCCACGTGCAAACGCTTTGTGGGAGGCAATGATATCAACGAAAGCTTTGTTAAAAAAGGAACATTTACATCGCATTCTTTTCTAAACAACAGCAGTTATCCATGTAGAAATAAGCAGGTATTCACACTTCAGTAGAAAATAAAGAACAGTGGTAAACTTGCTATAGGACAAGCACTCAAACAGAGCGCACAGCAGCCAGGTAGATAGCAGGGGAAGAAAGATGGCATCCCAGAATAAGGGGTATATTTATAAGGTGAGCAAGGGCGCGAGGGCAGGGGGGGAGGGAAGTGAATCATGCGCAGGGGTGTGGGGCAGAAGCCGCGAGATAAGGAAAGTTAGGAGTGTAATGAAGGGGAAAGAGTAGTGTGAGTGGGAGGAACCCATAATATCCCTATCCACTATAAACCTGTCAAGTATCTCCTGATTATATAAATTTTAGTGGGTTATTCTCGGCTTATGTCTCTGCTTCAAACAGTTTGGGGTCAGCCGAGACAAGCAGCTTACAATGGGAAATAGAAAATCTAGTCAAAAGTGACAGCATCTTCATGGATTGCAAAGTAGATAAAATAAGTGAGACTTCTCTTTATATAACAATTCTGCAAACATCACAGAAAAGCAAGAAAAATTAACTATGAATTACAAGTAGGTAAGAGAATATTTCATTAGCATATGCTGTTTAATATCATTTCTCATTTGCATGTCGATATTACTTCATTTGCTTATGCTTATTTGCGACCATCAAGCATTAGAGTAAGTGGCCTCTATGAATTGCTCCTTAACTATGCTCATTCATGGGCAGTGAGGGTAGTCTTAATGTTTACATTACTGTTCTGAGTATCACCCCATATCTCAGTGATAATGACCACATTGAGCTGTACTAAACAGAGCAGATCCAACAATTGCAATAGTTGCTGATACGTGCAACTGATGCCAGTACTGATGATCAATACTTTTAGGCCATTACTTAACTAGTTGTATGCAGCTTAACCAGTGTGATGTCCTCACAGAAACATTTTTATGGATATGTAGTACACCATTGTCAGAACTTTTCTGAAAAAAATCTGTTTATAGAGGATCAAGTCTCAGTTTGTTTTATAAGAGATGGCTGAGATGATGTACCTTTTTTGTGTAACAATTTACATGAGTTCAATTTACTACAGAGAGAAGGAGAGAAAGAGAGACAACAATAACTGAGAGTTAAAGTATATTCTTCTCACATTAATTCACCAATTTCATTAGAATCCCCTTATTCTTAGCCATTCCAATTTCATTGGGAAATTGGGGAATAGTGCATGGCTAGATTTTTGATAGTTAGATTAGGATACTGGCAATAGCAGACTGTTGGACTGGATGAGCCCAATGTGTAGAAAGGCAGCCACAACAAAAGGAAGAGAGCAGATTTTCCATGGGATGTGATATTTCTAATCTTGTTAAGTATGGATGGGAGTGTAGAATTGCTCAGTTTAGTATTGGTAAAGCTAGATCAAGTGCTTAGAACAAATGTTTAGCTTATGTTCATATAAAGGTTTCATTTCTCCAAGTGCTTTGGATTTCCAAGACCATAACAAGAATGGACCTCATTCCTAAGTCAAAGCATACGAGCTGTATGAGGTTAGAGATGCTGCCACATACCAGTACTGGATATAATAAGAATGGGTAGACCTACAGTGTAAGGTGGAAACCAATGCTAGGATATTTGTGTAAGAAAAAAGAGGTTCATTATGAGCAGTTACATCCTGGCAAGAATTAATAACTACATTTATTTTTAGGGTAAATCAGTGTTCGTTGTTTAGAGTAATGCATTTATATGTGTGTGTCTGGGGGGAGGGTATTTATTGATTGATTTTTTTTTTAATTTGTTAATTTCTTTGTTTATATAAAGATTTGTTTACCAGGTTGGTGTACTGGTCTGAATACCCCTTTCTGCCACAGCATCTGCCCACTGAAGGTGACTGCATACAGAAGACAGCTTATAGCAAGTATTGCATTGATGCATTTTGTGTACAAGAAGAGGGTAGCAAATTTAAGTACAGTTAAGCAATAATCCATGACTGTGTGCGGGTATATCAGGATTTACCTAAGGTTGGTGTGGTTTGATCATGAGAACGAAGTTCCAGTGATTAAACAAAGCCAACCTTGGGTAAATCCTGAAATATCCATACACAGAAGTGGATTATTGCTATCATACACTGACATTAATAAAGAAATTGCTTATATTTCTTAAATAATTTTATTGTATAATGGCACTTTAGTGTTTTAATGTTTCCTGGTGTGCATACTGATGAACTGTGCATGTGTACCTATGTTTGTACTTTTGCAAAGCACATCACTGCAGTGAAGGATAAAGGGATCATCTTTTTCTCTGTATCTGCTTTTTTTATTTCCACATTTAGAAAATTTAACCCAAAACTTTTAGGTCAGACATAGCAATAAATATGAATAATATCAGGGATGTTCTGTAAAAGTCTGGACAGTTTAGCGGTATGGCTACTGGCAGTACAATCAATCATATTTCCAGTAATCTTACCTTTAAATCGGCCAGACTTTTACAGAATGTTTGATGCATTCCCCATATCTTTCCCTGTCTCAAGTAAAAGTTGCAAACTAGCGTCTTCCAATAGAAAGCCAGCTGCTCAAGAAGACTGGAGCAGCCAGACTTCTTTCCATTGGTATATGCTTGATTTACAAGAGGCACACTGGTTGGGCTGTCCAATCAGTGTTCTTGTCTTTGAACAAAAATGAACCATTATTGTATAATATGTAATACAATGATGGCTCAATTTATATTCAGAAATGAGCACACTGATTGGACAGCCCAATCAGCATGCCCATTGTAAATCAAGCATATACCACTAGAATAAAGTCCGGCCACTGAAGTACCATTGTGTGGATGGGCTTTCTATTGGAATATGCTTTGGGACAGAGCAAAACAGAAGAAAAATCAGGTACATTCTCCAAAATAAATAGAGGTATACTGGATTTTCCTTCTGTTTCTGCTCTGTCCCTCATAAAATCTCTTCAGAAAAAAAAAAAGAGCAGTGGGGATGCTTGGTGTCACTAGTTCGGTCAGGATAAAACAGACAAACGGTTGTGGGTTCAGTTCAAGCAACTTTATTACAGACAAACACATCAGGAATGAGGCTTAGTAACTTAAACTTAAATAAACCTATAAACAGACTGACTACTGCACTCTGGCTGTTCTCTCAAAATGGCACTGCTGTCTGCATGTAATCACAGTTTATATGCACATGCCTATACATTGAAATGCTTCTTAAAGTTACACACACATGCTGTGTTCTACATCCTCCCTCTTTCAGAAATAGATCATATACCAAACGACAGTATTCAATGACATTCACTTACACAGAAATGATCTTTTGACATGCAGTTATACAGAACATATTCTTTGACATGCAATCATACAAAAATAGACACATATAAAACAACCATGTCCAGGTTGCTGTGTATTTCACCCTAGGTCTAGAAATACAATCTTATCATGTAACATAAAAATCAGAATGGGATCTACAAATGAGGACTGTCTTCAAGGAACGTCCAACTTTGAAGACAACTAGGATATCATCAGGAATAGGAATGGATACTGAGACATGTTCTTTGGTATGAACATTGTCAGGGTTGCTCTGAGATCTAGAGTCTGTATGACAGGTACGATGCTGCAATATCATTTCTGACACAAGAAGAAGATGGCTGCGGGTTTTCCTGTATTCTGTACATTCAGATTCCACTAAGTAGGATGTCGGCTTGGCACATATGCCTCTCACTTGACCAACTCGATTAAAGACTTTCGCTGTTTTCATTCTCGCTGTCTCTCCTTCTTTTAATGGACGAAGAAATCTGCTTATTTTATCATATCTGAACTTCTGAAAGGAATGCTTCTTAAAGAGTTGGGCTTTGATTGCTCTGGTGTTTTTAGCATTAGGCACCAACAAACTAGAACTGATAGGCAAGGTTGTTCTGATTTGTCTAGATAGAAGTCACTGAGAAGACGAGCCAAGTAGGTTGTCATGGGGTATATTTCTGAGAATTACTAAATTCAAGAAGATATCAGTATTGTCACACTTTGACCTCTCTAGTAATTGTTTTTCACTCTGTACTGCATGTTCAGCATGGCTGTTTGACTGTGGGTATTCCGAACTACTAGCAACATGGATAAAGTCCCACTCTTTTGCAAATTTCTGAAACAATTGACTGGTATATTGGGTACTATTGCCAGAAATAACTTTATGTGGACTACCATGGACTGAGAAATGACATTTCTTCTTGGTAATAACAGCACTAGATGTTACATTAGGTAGTAAATCGATCTCAAACTACTTGGAATAAGAGTCTACCAGTACTAAGCAATGCAGATTGTTCCACTCAAATATGTCAGTGGCTACTGTTGACCAAGGTAGCTCAGGAATCTGGCTTAGCTGCAGTGGCTTTTTTTGCAAATGTGGTTTAGTACTATTGCATACTGAACAAGAAGAAAGCATGTTATCAATGTCCTTTGACAGAGAAGGCCAAAATACTAGTCCTCTCACCCTTCTTTTGGTAGCTTCGGAACCTGGGTGGCCATAATGAAAAATCTGAATGTATTCATGTTGCAAGGAAGTAAGAACAATAACTTTAGGACCTTTGAAAATTATACCATCTTCCATCAGCATCTCATCTCTATAAGGAAAATAAGGTTGCACTTCTGGCAGTAGCCGCATTACACAAGATTACTTTGAAGGTCATCCAAAACTGATGAAGTGGTTGAGCTTTTGCAAAAGGGAATCAGTCTTTGTATGATCTCTCAGCTCATCAAGTCTTGTGGTAGAAAAAAGTGTGCACTTCCATGACATCAAAGTCAAAATTCTCTGCAACAAGCTGTTCCATAGTATTTCTGGGTGATCTTGATAAGGTATCAGCCAGATAAAGAAGTTTGCCTTTTGTATAGACCATTTTGAAATTATACTTTTGCAATCTGAGCATCATTCTTTGTAGTCTTGCTGGAGTGGTATGCATAGGCTTCTTTAAAATAGTGACTAGAGGTTGATAATCAGTTTCGACCTGGATAGCTCAGCCATGAATATAATCATGGAACTTTGTACTTGTGAATACAATTACCAAAATTTCAATCTAAATTTGAGCATACTGCATCTCAGTTTGGGTAGATGCATAGGCAACAGGTCTGCACTCTTGAAAAATAACTGCACCAAGACCAAACTTTGAAGCATCACAGGAAAGAACTACTGGTTTGAGGACATCATAGTATCTCAATGTAAGCAGATTAGCAATTTGCTGTTTGAGGTTATGAAATGCTCTCTAATGCTGTTCCAACCATGACCAGGCAACATTTTTGTGTGTCATCTCTTTCAAAGGTGCTGATAACTCACTAAAGTCAAGGATAAATTTGCCCAAACAGTTAACCATACCAAGAAAACTCTGTAGGGCTTGGACATTTTCCAGGTCTGGCATCTCAAGAACTGCTGCTTGTTTGGAAGGGTCTGGTCATAAGCCTGTACTGGTAAATAAATGACCTACATAAGTAACTTCTGGTAGTCTGAATTTATATTTCAGAGGACTGAACTTCAAGTTCACTTCACACGCTTTGTCCAGAACTTTCCTGAATTTTATGTCATGGTCTGCTTCACCATTACCTCCAACCAATAAATAGTCAACTGTTATAGCACATGAGTAGCCCAAAAAATTGCTCCATTGCATGCTGAAAGACTTCACTGGCAGAATTTATTCCTAAAGGCATCCTGAGGAATCTGTATCTATCAAATGGTGTGCTGATTGTAGTCAGTAGTCAAGCGTTACTTGCCAAAATGAACTCTTTGCATCCAAGGCAGAAAAAAAACAGTTGCATTTGGCATGAGGGCAGCAACCTCCTCGACTGTATGCATAGGATGATGTGGTCTCTTTAATGCCTTGTTCAAGTCTTTTGGGTCAATAGATATTCTGATTTCATCTGAATGTTTCTTATGGGCAGCTACGATGGAAGACACCCACTCAGTTGGTTCTGTGACTGGACAAATGACATCTTGATGCACCATCTTGTCTAACTGGACCTTGACTTTGTCCTGCATAGTTATTGGAACTCTCCTCATTGGTCTGACCACTGGACTGACCCCTGGGTCTACTTTCATGGAATACAAACCTGGAAGTTTGCCTAGCTTGTCATCGAAAACATGAGCATACTCTGAGAAAATAGCATCACTGAGGCTGGAACTGGGACATGTGCTTACATGATGTACTTCTTTGGTAAAATAAAGCAGTTTCATTCTTAAACTGCCTCTGAGACCTAATAATGACTACACAGGTCTTCTAACTACATAAAATCACAAGCTGTAACTGTTCTCAGCCTAACAGCATGAAAGCACTACTGAGCCTTCAGTTTGTATCTCTTCACCTCCATAAGCAACAAGCTTTGCACAATTAGCCAAATTAACTCATTCACTCTGATGGAGCTCAGGAAGTTTGCATTGTAACTTCCAATGGGTGGAGCCTAACCCTTTTGACAGAATAAAATGATGTCCTCACATTTAAAACAAGTGTTCATATATCTGGAACCGTAGGGGTTATGAAAGAAATATAAATGGCAAACCCTTCAGCACAAACTAATTTTATGGTGGTAGTATTCTTTAGGTTCTAGGTCTTAATCTGAAATTTCTAAGTCCCAGCAAACAGTAGCTGTTGCTTTTGTAACATTTTGCAAACAACTTATAATATCTCAACAGTCACTCAAGTTACACACATACTGTTATCAGCATTTTATTCACCAAGCTGAGAGCTTTCATATGAGGCTACAGAGTTCTGTTTATGTTACTTGGTTGTTGAAATATTTAGAAAAATGTAAAAATAATATCTATATAAATTAACATCATAAAAACAACAGTTAATATTTCTTTACCTGCACTAGACAGAGGTCAAATATTAATGCAGTTGAGTTGACCATTGTGTAAGCTTTAAGATGAAATCTTTTAAAATCTTGTACATAGTATGCTTTTGAATTATTGATACAAATATAAACAAGTCATGTTTGACTCCTAGAGGCATCAGTAGGAGTTAACTGTTTATGCACCTGGAGGTGTCACTTGGATGTAATGAGTGCTCACCAGCTCTCACTCTAGCAAATGCTTCTGCTGACATAACATTACACTTTGAACCAGTGTCTACTTTGAGCTCTGTGAGTTTACCATTGATCAGGACAGTAATAAACACTTTGTTCTTTGCCAACAAATCAACTGTATTAACCTTTTCACTGACCACTGATACACCATCTACACAGAAAGTAGGGTTGCAGCTTTCTAGATGATCAACTTGCTTTTTTGAGTAACCTTTCTTAATAATTGAACAAGGCTTTTTTGATTTACAAAATTTTTGAAAGTGGTTCCAATTTTACACTTGTGGCATTGCTGACCAAATGCTAAGCACTTCTCTCTTTTAGACTCATGATCTGCACCACAGTTATGACAGTTAACAATAAGACTTGACTCAGGTGTAGCTGACTCACCATTATACTGCACTGTGCATGTCCATTTTGCTGAGCTGGTCTTGGAACTTGCTAGAAAGTTATGGGTCCTCCCTAGGAATCTCACAGGGGTTGCAGCTGCCATGTGCTTAGGCCTGCTTCCGCTTGCCACATGCTCCATCCTGTCTACGCTTGCTCTAGAGGCTGCTAAATCCATGCTCTTGTCAGTTATAAGCATACTTCTGTGCCTTTCTGTGAGCTTATGGATTTGACAAATCTCTGTAGCTTTGCTCAATGTTAAATCACTGTCATAAAGCAAAATATTTCTCACACTGCAGCTTATTAACACCACACACAAGCCTATCCTTTATTAACTTGTCTTTCAAATCACCAAATCTGCATGTTTTTCCTTATTTCTCAAGTCAGTGAAATACGCTGCAAAAGTTTCACCTGGCTTTTTGTCTCTTGTATAAAATAGGCGCCTCTTTAATTTAACATTTGTCTGGGGGTTACACATTTCTCTAAATTTACATTTCAAGCACTCAGGGTCCTCTCTTGATTCAGCCGGTACAACTATATGGTGGTTTTCCCCTTCTCCTGCATACACTTCTGGTGCATACACAAATGAACGCTTTCTTTCAATGGCCTCTGACCCAGCTAAGTTAAGCAAAATGAAAGCCCTTGTACATGCATCTTTGTCAGAAAAAGCTGCTTGTATGAAAATATATTCCTGCTCAAATACTCTCCAATTCTCTGCAATACTATGATGAAACACAAGTGGACTTGGTCTGTGAAATGCATCTGCCATATCAACACACAGTAGTGAAGTTGCTTCGAATTATGTACAAACAAACACACATAAATATATGCCAGTACTTTATACCAGAACTTGCAATTGTACTCATTCGCACAACAAACTCTTTGGAATAACTTCACTTTGCCAAATAAGTCTCCATAGCACAAGAACACTTTAAAATCACTGCAATTTGTGAAATCACCCCTTATCAGTGTAAGAAATACTTTGAAATGACTGTACTTTGTGAATAAACTGTACACAGCAGAAGCTCAGCGTAAGAAACACTTCAAAATAAATGTACTTTGCAAATAAACTGTATACAGCACAAGACCTTTTCAAAATGGCTGTACTTTGCAAAATAACTCTGTACAGTGTAAGAAATACTTTGAAATGGTGGCACTCTGCGAATAAATGGACACAGCACAAGAAACTTTTTTCGAAATGGCTGTACTTTGACTGCACTTTGCAAAATAACTGTATTTTGTACACAGCAAACTCTTTGAAATAATTGCACCGTAATAAAGCACACACTCTGCAAACACTTTGCACACTCTGAAATACTTTGAACAACTCTAGTTATGCTTTAAATGGCTTTGGTTAATGCTAAGTAGTAGTTTGTTCCCAAACATGGTTGTTCACTAAAAAGCATTCAGTCACCTTGCTCTTTAAGTTTAATTTTCCCTTTTATTGCACTCGTTATGCCCTTTTTAATTTCTTATCATGCTCATTGTACTTTTATTGTACCAGTTTTACTTTAAACATGCTTGTTATGCCAACCAAAGATAATTATGAGCCCCATATAAGTATTTCTGCTAGTTTGATCAAATATCGTGGTTTTGAACACTTTAATTAATAATGTGTTTTGTGCTTTTCATTTGATCAATAATGTGTTTTGTGCCTTAAGAATGCTCTGTTTCATTTTCTTTGCAAATAAATCATTTGTGCAAGTTTTGGTTACATGAAATTCATTTCTGGCCTTTTTGATCATTTCAGCACTATCATCACCCAGCCTGATCAATATACCTTCATTGTCAACTCTGCACCTCATGACTTCAAGAAGTTGCACTCTCAATCCTGGTTCTGACACCATGTCACTCGTCCTATCACAATAAAACAGACAAATGGTTGTGGGTTCAGTTCAAGCAGATTTACTACATACAAACACATCAGAAATGAGGCTTAGTAAGTTAAACTTAAATAAACGTATAAGCAGACTGACTACTACACTCATACATGTTAACACTCCGTCTGTTCTCTCAAAATGGCACTGCTATCTGCATGTGCTCACTATTTATATGCACGTGCCTACACTTCAAAATGCTTCTTAAAGTTACACACACACACACACACACACACACACACACACACACACACACACACACACACACACACACACACACACACACACACACTGTGTTCTACACTCAGTACATCAGTAAACAAGGAAGAAGGCAGAGGGACACCAAAGCACCATTATATAAAGTATTATTTAAGAAAGGTAAGCAAGTTTGTTCATAAATAATGTCATTGTATAATAGGAATAACCTACTCCTGGGTGTGGGTATATCAAGAATTACTCACAGTTGGCTTTGTTTAATCAAACCATGCCAACTGTGGGTAAATCCTGATATACCCATGTCCAGTCATAGGTTATTATTTAATTAAACAGCGTATATATAGAAGTCTGTACAATTTTACTTATAAATGTGTGCATTAGAAGCTGTCAATAAAAAAAATAGTCAAGCAACATATCATATAATTTATTTAGTTGTGAGACAGTGTGAATGCATATGATTAAACATGAAATGAGTATGTCTCACTTTTAGGATGGGAGTAAACTAGTTTTTGTGATAACTAAGGATAGCAGAATGCATCAGCAGGTTTTACCTGCAGCAGGCTGCAGTTTTGGTTTGCTTATTAATGACCTGCATATAATGATAAGAGGTGTCTAACTGCAGGGGTGAGCAATGTTTTACCAAGTGCACTTTTACCGTCACAGTAACAACTAGGAAATAACTTGGGTAATGTGAATACATTTGGGGGCAGAAAAAACTGCCTAAAATTCAGAAGTATCATTATGAAATCAATGTTTTGACAAAAGGATGGGATATAAATTTCAAGAGGGAACCAATGTGTCTACCCAGGAAGGTTAAAGTAGTAATGAAAAATACAGAGGTAGCATTCAAATTATGGTTAGACACAGCGTGGAAGAAGGAGCAGAATCTTATTAACATTAGGAGGAAAGTGATTAAGTGGATTAGGAAAGCCAATGATGAACTGGAGGTAAATTAACCCAAGAGATAAAGTGGGAAGGGAAAGACATTTTATCTACATTTTAGAGAAGGGGAGAGTTACAAACCTGCATAGATTGTTCAACAATAGATGGTAAAGGGAAACAAAGTAGACTTTGCTGCAAATGAGTTATTTGGCTATATAGTCATAAAGGAAAGCAATGGAACGATGTCACACAGGGTGGAAGACAACAGTGGGAAATGAGAGATGGACAGATATGTCAGCTGAAGGAGAAGCTCAAAAAGTACTGTAAACTTACTATATGAAAAACGTAATACTCAGGTTGCACAAAGCTAGCACGATTCCTGATAGAATCACTCACTGAAACCTTGAACAGATTCATAGCCAGTGAAGAAATAACATTCGGTCTGTGTAGCAAGACTTGTCTAACTTCAAGACAGTCAGCTTGGCACCATTGTATAGCGGTCAGAAAGGTGATGGAGAAGATATATATGATGCCTTTCTGAAGGGCAGGGAGTTCAGGATACATCAATTGTAGTTTCATTGTCAACAAGAGCTTGAAGTTAAACTTCTTTGCTCTTCTCTTCTAAAACGAAAATCCTGAAAGCTACAAAATATTGAAACTAAAAATCCAGAAATAATTCTGGAAGTATTCACAAAAAGAAATACATAACATAACATGTAAATATCAAATGAAAACACTTATTTTTTCTCTAAGGCTATGTCTGGAACTCAGAAAGACTTACCACAATGATAATTTGGCAATCTGGGGGAAGGGTTATTGGTAATCATTCTAGTGTTCAGTCCCAGAAATGTAAATGACTCTTAATTTACCCTGCACAGTGATTCAAATAATTGCTAAGCCGCATAAAATATCACTGCTGGAGGCAAAAAAATAAGTGCCCTCATATGTCAACAACCACTCATTCACTCCTTTAGAAGGAGTTGTGGTAAAGGTTAGTTAAAGAAGATGTTATGGGGGGGTACATGTCTGTAGGGGCATGATTACAGTTACATGAGTGTGGATATATGTGTGTGTGTGTGTGTGTGTGGGTGTGTGTGCGGGTGTGTGTGTGTGTGTGTGTGTGTGTGTGTGTGTGTGTGTGTGTGTGTGTGTGTGTGTGTGTGAGTGTGTGTGTGTGCGCGCACGCGCATGTGTGTGTGTGTGTGTGTGTGTGTGTGTGTGTGTGTGTGTGTGTGTGTGTGTGTGTGTGTGTAGGCTGATAGGGACAACAGAACTGCCTATCAGGTCTGACTGCACTAGTGATAGCTAGACTGTGATTATGAGACATGCCAATGATCCAGTGATGAGGTCTTTCTTATTGTGGTCTTAGTTGTCATCAAATAACATTTTCTCACCATTGCTGTTATTGACCTACCTGCAGTAGCAACTACTATGCGTATGAGTATTTTGAATCCTAGGGCATGGTGCATTGTATGTAGGACAGATATGTGTTTACTGCGGTATGGAGGACATAGCTCCACTACTGGCATAGAGAAATATAAGGACCATTTTCCCCTCAAAATCATTATTTATTTATATTTGATATGCTGATGTATGCAGTCAATACTATTTCAGAATTCGTATCCTTAGTATAGTGCAGTTTTCAAGTTATTAGTTTTAGGATTATAGTCTAACTCAAATACGCATCATTCTTACTATTGAGAACCCCCTGAGAAACATAATGCTTGTTTTTTGACTTATCTAAAATAAACAAACAAATAAAATTTTAGGAAAAAACACAACATTGCAATGAAACAAAAGAAAAGTAGAAAAGCAACATATTTACATTTATACAAATATTTAAGTATTCATGATACATATAAAGCTACAAAAGATCCAGAATCAGAATTCTGAAATACACTAATGCATAAATTAGGCAAACTGAAATATGCATGGTTTTACCTACAAGTACACCCTGCCTAGTTAAATCTCCTTAAACTGAAAGTACTGTAATTTTATTTGCACATCTTGAAGAACACTGTGCAACAATATAATTGTAATATTATAGCTTTCCACGTGGCAACAGGTGTAAGAGCTGTAAGCTCATGTTTACCTCTCTGCACTCTTGCAGCAGAAGTGTGTAGCTCAGGGCGCACCTGAATTGGGAATTACTGGACTAAGGCTCTCTGCGGGGCTTTCTTATTGGTTGTTTGTGTTAAAGTTGTTTAAATTTGCTTGTATTTAAGCCTTGCATGTGTGCAGGTTTGCACTCTGTTTACCAGAGCTGATCAGAGTTTAGCATTCTTAGCCAGAGGTCTGGAGTACATCTGAGCAGAAATTCAAGGCATCCACTGAAATCCTCTAAAAATAAGTATAATGTAAGCCTGTTTTTCACTTTCTGAACTGTATTTTATTGAACTGCTGCTTCAGTTTTACTATTTTTGCTGCTGTGACTGCTTCATTCTGCACTTTGTGTCATTGCTACTTCTGCCTTAAATAGCATAGAATAAAAAGCGAACTCTATACTGGGTGTTTACCAGTTTGGTTTTCTGCTTTTTCCTTAATTAGCATAGGCTAGATTCAGACTTGATAAATCTAGACTGTTTGGTATCAATTGAGCACTAAAGCCAGCAATCTTACATTAAGATGGCCTCCCTGCACCCTTGTGGTGGAAGTGTGTAGGTCAAGACCCATCTGAGTTGGGGATTGCTGGAATATGGCTCTGTGTGGGGCTTTCCTATTTGTAGTTTGTGTTAAAACTGTTTAAATTCACTTGTACTTAAGCCTCGTATTTGTGCGCTGTTGCGCACCACCCAGTGGGGAGGTGAGCCGTGTCCTGTATAGATGTAAATGCCTAAATACAACGTTTTCCCTAGAGAACAGTCAGTGGAATCCTCCTAGGCTTCCCTGCTGCACTGCAGGCAGCTCAGCCGAGCACAGAGCAGCATTGCCACACTATTTAATTCTTAATCCTCAATAGAATAAGTCCCTTTGCTAACCCTAGAACACAAGCTGATTTAACTTGCCACTCCCTATGGTTTAACCAGCTACAATGAACAGTCCGTTTCTCAACATTTCTCCAACCAACCAGATTGACATGGGAATTCTGAGGCAAATAGTAATTGCCTTATGTATACTGACAACCATTTGCTGCTACAGCAAACAAATACAGTATGTCATAAATATAACTATACTATGAGACTGGAATCAATCCTCTCATGTAACAAGAAACAAGACATCAAACAGGTTGTCAGCACAAACACCTCTCCTCTCACACAAGACAAAGACATGACACAGAAACCCACATATGCAGAGGTACTCACTAAGAGCCTACCAAAAGACCAGAGACCTCCCAAGCACAAACAACTCACATATACTAGAGCATGACCAAAATCTACTACGTATAACAACACACATACCAGTGTCTCAGCAAATATGCCCTTAAGGCAGAACACTAAAAACCAAATGTCCAGGTCATTGGAGTTTCCATAGTCAGACACACAGATGTCCTCCTCACCAGGCTGGACAAGAAGAAGGTCATCTGCCTGTTAGGTACCAGGATCCATCAAATCACACACGTACTCAAGTCACTCAACAACAATTGCTGTTATGACTCTGTCATAGTAGATGTTGGGTGAATGACTTGAGACATGACTCCCTGGACTGTTTGAAGAGAGACATATCTGAATTCTCAGATTATGTGTCCCTGGCAGTTATGTCCCTAGCACTAAGCAGCATTCTACCTTCACCCAGGATGATGCCACAATATAAACAAAAATGATTGACTTCAACAATTGGCTTAGCTTCTGTTGTCAGTCAAGGAAGATCCACTCCCTGGACTGTTTGAAGAGAGACATATCTGAATTCTCAGATTATGTGTCCCTGGCAGTTATGTCCCTAGCACTAAGCAGCATTCTACCTTCACCCAGGATGATGACACAATATAAACAAAAAATGATTGACTTCAACAATTGGCTTAGCTTCTGTTGTCAGTCAAGGAAGATCCAGCATCTGTCAGCCGGGGAAGACACAGTCAACAGACCATGCTGCTTTCTCGGGGATGGTCTTCACTTATCTCCTCTAGGCTTTCAAATACTGGCAAAGACACTTGCCTCCTCCATTGTGCTTTTGTTTAGGTAATACCAAAACAATAAAACTTCTGATGTAAAAAAATCCACTACAGACAAACTCGGGGTTATGTTGCTTAATGCTAGGAGTCTAAACAAGAAACTGCACTCCCTGGGAGCTCTCCTCACCTTGGAAGATGCTGACTTCAGTGCAGTCACCGAGACTTGGTTCAAAGCTGCAGAGAGCACCCCAGCCATGCAAGACTAAAATGTCTTCCACACAGTCAGACCTTAAAACAAGCATGAAAGAACTAAAGGTGGAGGTGTCTCCATCTTCATTGAATCCAAATACACCTCAAAACTGGTTAAACAGTACGACTCTCTTGAGCTCCTCCAGGTCCAATTAACTACAGGTAAAACACCCTTCCACACCAGCGCTAGCTACAGGTCCCTTACCATGAACCAGGAGAAGCACACCGCCCATCTGGAGTTGCTTGATTCACTCAATATACAGCCAAACATCTTGGTCATGGGAGATTTCAACTATCCTTCTATCAAGTGAGTGACATACACTAGCACAAGCTTGATTGCCCTGAGGTTCTTTGACTTTGTTAATACAAATGCTGTGGAATAGTTAGTCTGCACCCCCACAAGGGACTCAAATGTTTTTGGGCTTAGTAATCATTAATATGGGGAATCACTGTACTATTCCCTGTGTTCTGCCCTCCCAAGTAAGGTCAGACCATAAATCTGTCTCATCTAAAGTAAAGATCAGACCTGACTCCTTCACAGGAGCAATAAAATGAGAAACCTCTCCAAAAAAAGCTATAGCCTACTAAGAGATGGTTTGAAAAGTTTCAACCCCCCCTGCTGACACAGCCAACAATGACTCTTAAGGAGAGGAGTACACAAATGACCCGTATAACGACTTAAACAACTGTATTGGCTCTGCTATACCTGACAGGATCAAAGCCAAGTCCTCCTGTTAAAACAAGCCACCCTGGTGGACCTCAGGTATAAACAAGTTATATAACAAAAGGAAAAAGCTGATATATAAGAACAAGAGGGAACTTAGTCAGTAGAGAAAGAATACCCTCCACAGCTTCAACAAGCAAATCAGATATCTAGTAAAGTCTTATAAAGCTAGTTATAAGGCTAAATTAGCTTTCCTTGCTAAAGGCGGTCATAAGGCATTCTTTAGCTACATCTGAAAAAAGGCAGTACCCAGCTATTTGCCAAACTCATAGTGGATGGTACCACTCACACTGACCCTGAGGAAATTGCTAACCTGTTGGGTGACAGATTTGGTGCAAACTTTGCCCCCCCCCTCCATCCCCACCAGCCATACCCCAAAGCATACTTCACACCTGTTCTATCCCCAGTATTTCCAATGATCAGGTCATATCCACAATCTCCAAGGTCAAAAACACGGCCTCTATGGGATCAGATAATATCCTAGGCTGCTTACTAAACAACCCAAAACATGACTTAGCAGATCCACTTGGCACTGTCTTTAACTATAGCCTGAGTACTGGCTTTGTTCCAGCAGAGTAGAAAAGAGCAACTGTAATACCCTTGCACAAAGGGGGTCCATCAACAAACCCTGGAATCTATAGACCTATAAGCTTAACCAGCCTTATATGCAAGGCCATGGAAAGAGTCATCATGGACTTTATCAATAAGGATATAGGCAACATTCAAACTCTTTACCCGACCCAGTTTGGCTTCATTAAGCATAGATCATAGGTTCATAGGTTCATAGGTAAGTACTAGACTATCTGCCCAAGGGCATTTATAAGCCTAGCCAGAATGTGTTGGCTTTCGCCACCCCCTTAGATTAGTTCTCTGTGCCTCTGTCCAACAGAGCCATTAGTTCCCTGCGCCACTGTCCAGCAGAGCCACTGCAGTGATCCTATATATATATATATACATACAGAGAGAGAGAAAGATGTAAAATATATAAAGTTTACATGTAATGTCTATATTTGCCATACCATTTATTAGGTAAACTATACTTCATGTCTCTCCCTATCTCCATATATATATATATATATATATATATATATATATATATATATATATATATATATAAAAAAAATGTTCTCTCTTTGTATCCTTCCTTGTACTTCACTATATACTAACAAAATCAATTAATTCTCTACATGTACCTCCTAAGCATAGATTGTGATCATTTGCATTACTGTTCCCTTCCATTTTCACCAGTAACACAACAATTTTATTTTATTAATTTAACATTTGTTATCCAGGTAAATGTTTGGTCTGAGGACCCTTTTCAACCATTTTCTGAGCTGAATGGACACATATAAAGTACAGACAAAAACATATAGTTCAATGTTGTGTCTTTCGGCTTTTCCCATTTAGGGGTTGCCACAGCGGAACTCTGGTCCACTAATGATTGGCAGTAGATTTTTACATGCCGAGTTGCAAGCTCTGACGCACAACCTTCAACGAAGTTTTGCCCATTCACGCATGACTCCACACAGAAGACGCTCTAGCTGAGAATTGAACAGGAAAACGTTTTACTGTGATGCAACAACGTTACCGCAGCACCACCACCACAGTTAAAAAAACATGTAGTTCAATAAACAATGTAAATCTGATATAAGAGGTGTCCAGAGTCAATACATTTGGATGTAATTGCTAGGTACAGGGGCTGTTTGTGGATGAAAGTGACTGACACTTTTTTTATTTGCAAAAGTTAAGCAGTCATGATTCTGGTTTTACAGATGCAGTGTGCATTTGTCTGAAGCCAGGTGGAATAATTTAGTGAGGCTATTTTTGAACATTATCAGTCATCTGAGGTGTGTACAATCAATAAAGTGGTCGTAATTGATGAGCATGGGAGATGTCTATGATGAAAATGATGTGGTGAGGTTAGAGTTTATCTAATAAAAGTAGCAAGTTTGTTATATATTTTTTCTTTCTATCACAGTCAGACATCAGTATAATACATAGTAAGTGTCTATCTGTTTGTGGTATGATGTGTATGATAGCAACTGATCACTGGGACAGTGGCACAGAGTGTAGTGCTGCTATCTAACAGAGGTTGGTTCTCTGGTTGACTTTTTGACTATGGCTCCATCTCTGGGAAGTCTACATGCACTCTGTCTCTGCACTGGTTTTATGCAGGTGCTCTGCTTTCTTCTCTTAGGATCTCAGCTGTATAATGTATGCCTCTGGACATTTGTGTTTTTACTTTCATCCAAATGTAGTGCCAGAGGGTACACAAAAGGTAACTACTTGTTTTGGATGCATTCCCTATTTCCAGATAGGAACTATATATCCTTGCAAACATTTACTTTCTCAGTTTATTGTGGAACTACTGTTTTATTAGCTTTGAACATTAAGCTTTAGACGCAGCTTATTTTTCTTTGAAATAAAAAAAGTAAGAATTAATTTCTTTCTTTACTTAAGTTTTTTTCAGATTATCATTGGATCAAAAGGTTGTAAAAAAAAACTCTAAGATTTAACTCAAAGCATCTAGAGCATTATGACTTCTGTGGGGCTTAACAGCTCCTAGATCCACAACATGTACTTCCTCCATAAGTATTACAATTGAATCATGGTCTGTTAAGGTATGTTAAAAGGATATGGGGAAGGTAAAAACTAAGCCTAGGCATAAAAACACAAGAAAGACATAATATATCAAGATGGTATGGAGACAGCACATCCACTTTGGAAGTACAGAGGGTATCATTGCACAACGGGGTTGCTTAACCTGGTGAACTTCTTCAACAATGTCACCAAAGCCATGGACAAAGGCAAAGCAGTACATATTGCATATTTTGACTTAGCCAAGGTTTTCAATGCAATCTTCCACTCAGGTATCATTGAGAAACTTTTCCAGCTGGGGCTTAACTCATATGTCACTAGATGAGTAGCAAACTTGTTCACCAACAGAACCTATACTGTCAAAGTTGTGGATTCCTCCTTCACCAGTAGAGCAGTTACCAGTGGGGTACCACAAACTTCTGTGCTGGGCCCTCTACTGCTTGGAATCTATTTCTCAGAAGTTCAGGTGAAAGTAGATGGCCTGTGGCTTATCAATTCTTAAATGACTGCAAACTGGGAGCAATCATTGAGTCCCCTAAAGATATGAGCATATTGCAGGAGTAGTTAACACAGGCAAAGATTGGTGCCAAAGCCACGGTCTAAAACTAAATGCAAAAAAAGTACATCATTGCCCCCCTTGGCAAAGAGGTAGTTCTTGCAAACTACAATATAGGCAGCAGCCTACTAAGCTTGAACAGAGTGGTGCGTGACTTGGGAATACAAATTGATAGCAGTCTAAACTTCAATCACCATGTGCCCATAGTAGTAAAGAAACTTTTTACATTGCACACCTCATAAGTAAAGACATCAAATTCAAGAACAAGGATGTTATAACTCCTTGGTATTCCACCCTCATCAGACCACTAATAGAGTACAATGTTCCCTTTTGCATATACATCACGAGACACCTGCAGCAGGCTGGAGAGGTCACAGAGGCACCTGACGAAGAGAATTCAGGGACTCCAAAACAAGATATTCATGGAAAAACTGAAAGCCCTGTCACTGTACTCTGTGTCCTACAGGCTGCTGAGAGATGATTTGTGCCTGGTCTACAGAGCAGTCTCTGACCTTGCCCTAATGGAAATGCTGCATATCTGCAAATCATATGGACAAGAGTCCCTCACTCCAGAGATCTCAACTTAGCCTGTGACTTAAACAAAACATGCTGGAGAGACAGATATGTCTCCCAATTCACATTAAGCAGAGCTCTTCAATGACTCTATTTAAGTGCAACCTGGACAACTGGACGGGAGACTATAAATTCACCCCTTGGGCAGCACCTATGTCCCTTATGTTTAGGGGCAGCTGGTGCTAATCATAGATTCACTCTGCAAACAATCAAACCATGTAACAGTAGTCAATTAGGAACCATCTAACAATGGTCAATTAGGGAACAAGGGTATTACATGGGTAGGCTTGTAAAGGCCCTAGGGCCATTAGCCTAGTAACCTCCTATGAGCCAATGTGGTGTGTGGATTCCCTCTGGTGAGTGGTGCAGAGGCACTTACCATCTTTCAAAAGTCATATGTATAATTTCATTTTTGGTTGTTTTGCCATTCCAAGAAAATGGAATAGAGTCGTTGTATTAGAAAATAAAAAAATGCCAGGAAAGACACAGCCAGATGGTAATTCCAAAAACTTAGAACATTTTTGGAATTATTGTGTGGTTGTGTCTCTCTTGGCATGTTTTTATTTCCTGGGGATTTTGCAGAGAACACATTTGGTTACTTTATCCAGTTGTTTGTGTGCTGTTGCTTTAGAAATCAGAGAGGAACTAGAGCTGTTGGTTAAGAGAAAACTTGAGAGAAGACTTAGCCAGATGAGCAGGAAGAGAAGAACCAGGTTTGGTTTCATTGCTCTTTAAGCAAGATTTTAAATCAGTAAACATTATCTGTCTGTTTTAAACAGATAAGGATTTTTCCTGACTTTTGGCACATAAGGGGATTAGAGACAATCTTCATCAGTGTTGAATGACTTATTGATACACAGTAGGAGTCTGCTGCTAGAGTGAAGGTCTCTAGTAGGGCAGTAATACAGTAGAGTGCTCTGTAATGCTGGGCATTTACTTGGAGAATATAGGAGGTTGCAGGCACTGATTAGCTATGTGTAAGTAAGCTGGTGTGTGAGTTTGAGCCAATGTAATTGTTATAGTACAACTCAGTGATGTGTTTTGTTACAGAGGCAGGTTACAGATGTAACTACTTTGTAGGACCAAGAAGCTAAGTTTAGTTTTATTAGTAGTGTAGATGTTTATAAGAATGTGGGAGCATATAACAGAGAAGGAAGAGGGTAGGTTGATGCTAAGGAAACCTTAGCAGTATCTGTCTAGTGTCGCTTGACCCTACAGAGGCAAACAAGTTTTTGGTGAGTTTTCTTGATGCAATAAAGTAGGTGATGATCAGATGTGAGGTTGTCATTGATATGATTCCAAGAAGTATAATTTGAGTAACAATTTCTATTTTAGTGTTATTAACTGCCATAATATGAAATGTATGTTTCTGATTAGGGAATTGTTTTGGGGTGAATAATATAAAGTTGTTTTTTTCTTGTATTGAATTAAGTTAGAGTTCTAACCCAGGATTCAATAGCAGTGAAAGTGTGTTGGGTGATTTCCTGTAATTTTGTTATGGATGGGGTAGAGCAGATAGTTGCCTTATCAGCATATTGTACAAAAGTGGTGAGATAAGTAGTGGTAAGCATGGGCCAAGTACTGACTCTTAGGGAAGGTCAACAGAGACTGATAGAAATGGGGAGAGATTTTGCTGCCATTTAGCTAACTGCTGGTAACTGGATAGATAACTGTAGAACCAGGAGAGGGAGGAAGATGTACGGTCAATGGCAGTAAGTTCAAAAAGGAACTTTCAATGGGATACTGTACTGAATGTTTTACATAAATAAAGGAAAAGAGAGGAAACTAAGGTGCTATCATTCCTGTTTTGGCTAACTTTGCTAGGAAAGTTGAGAATATAGGTAGTAGTGCTATGGCTGGCTCTAAACTCATGCTGAGTCTTGGTGAGGAGGTTATGCTTCATTATGTGTTGCACTAGATGTTTATAAACACATTTCTGAAGATTTTTTTGAGAGAAGTAAAATATCAGTAAGTCTATAGTTTGTTAGCTCAGTTAACTTATCCTTTTGTGAAGGCATATTATGAAGATTTTTTAAACATAGCTTTCAGCTACTGGCTGATTAATCAGAATGGAAATATGGAAGACTATTGAATCTGCAGTAACTTTTAGATACTTGGTGGGAAGGTTATAAACAGCTACAGCTCCTGGTTTTAGTTTACTAAGTATTTTTTTATAGTTGGATTTGGGATAGGTTGAAAGCTAAACAGCTGAGGATGATTATCAAGAAGCTGTTGGGGAGTAGGACTGTCATACATTAGAGAAAAAATGTCTGGAAATAATGAGTGTTTAACTCAGTGGAGATGGAACCCCTATTGTTAGAAGCAGTAGGACAGGGTGTGATAGTATGGCTAGAGTGTATTAGTTTCTTTAGGGATGACAGGAATAGCTGTTGGTGCTTATACATGGGCTTGCTGTAGTATGATTTCTGGTCTGATTTAAAATGGAACTGAATAACGTTTCTGATATGTCTAAAATTTTTGTAGGTATACTTTGTTTTCTTTTTGTACCATTCCTTCCAGGCTTTGTCACTTTGCAATATGAGTTGTTTTGTCACTTTTGTTAATCATGATGCTTTACCAAATTACACCTCATGGTGTTGTATTAAATTTCACCTTTTATCCTTACTTGTGCTAATTTGTTTAGAATTCTTATGAAGGTGCAGTTGAAATGAGTAATTAGTTTATCTAAGGTCATTGTTCTTAAAATATTGTAGTTGTAGAGGGTGAGATTTGGATAAATGTCTGGCAAATTTGGTGATATTACATATTTGGTTGTAGATAACTTGTTTGAGTGAACCGTATTGTTGACTTATTACATAGGTTGCAAGGTGGTCATTGAAAGTGTCTGGTAAACATCCAGGGGATGATATTTTGTGGAGTTTGTTTGTGGAATACATTCCAGTATGGGCTGTCTATTAGTGTGCTTGTTGGTGGGGGAATATTTTAGTAGGGTGAAGCCATATAAGTTTATGAACTGCTACTATTTACATATTTCCAATCAATGTTTAGGTCTCCCGATATGAATATTTCATAGGCGATGCTTTCTGACAGCCAGTGCAGAATATTCTTTGCTGTGGTAATGCTATTGCCTGGTGGTATATATAATGCTGAGGTACAGATGTTTTTATTTGGTTGATCTTGAGATGAGAAAGCAGAAGTTCGGCATTGTTGAATTTTGGGATACTTAGCTGGGTTTATGTTATTTCTAATGTAGTCTTATAAAAATGTCAATGCCTCAAGCAATTTTAACTTCTCTGCCCATTCAGAATATGTTGAAGTTCAAGCAATGATTTTATTGTCAGTCATTTCTTGTTTTAGATAGGTTTATGTGATAAGATTGTCTGGGGAGTAAAATGCTAGACATGCATGGATGTCTTGAATTTTGTTGCAGATACTTCTGAGACAAACACTTAAAAGAGTAAGGTCAAAGCCATTAGAAGAGGGGAAGTTGTTATGGGAACATTGGATGCCAAGGGGTTGGCTCCAGTGAATATGTGTTGCATTAAGTTGGGGTTTGAGTATATATCTCCCCTACGTTTCAGAATCAAAGTGGGGTAGGTAGAGCTATACAGTCACTTTTATTTGTTTTTATATCTTATTGTGACTAAATGAGCTATATTCCAAACCGTAATATTCATATCAAGGAAGATATCTGAACATGCAGATTTGAACAGGTAAGTAGTTACAAGATGAGGGCATTGCTATGTAGTGTTTGTGGGTCAGTGATGAAGACTGTATATGGAGTGAAAGTAATATGGTAGGTAGTCAGAAGAGTCAGTGTAGTGAGTGTGCAAATCAATAGTAAGTGAGATGCAATGGATGATAGAATGGCTGGGGATTCAGTAAGATTTTTGAGGACTAGGTGAAGTGTAATTAATACAGAGGTGGGTAGTCAGATGGTAATCTGGAGAGTGTACAGAATGCATTTGTTGGTGATAGTGATGGAAGAGGAGGTTTATGAAGGAAAAGAGAGTGAGTAGTGTGGTAAGTAATAAAACAACAGGCATCCATGTGGGAGGAATGAGGGTAGAGAAGATAGTCTTGAAGAAAATTTGTGAGAGTAATGAGTGTGATGGTGATATAAACATGTACTGACAGAGTGTTAAGAAGAGACTAAATATGATGGCGAGGGAAAAGTGAAAGCTTGTATGCTGAATGAAATGAGTGAAAGAGAGTATGTTTTTCATGTTGTAATGGATAGAATTATGAGGGTGAAATGTGCTATAGATGTGAGTAGCTGGAGGTCACATGACTAGTGGGTTAAAAGGAGAAGGCGATTTGTGCAAGTAAGGTGAAAGAGAAGTATGCCTTTAAGGAGAGAGTGCTTTGTGTAAAGAGGTGGGTGGAGACAGGTAATTACATAAGTGATGGTATGTGTGAAGAATAGAGAGTTGGTGTGTTGTCTTCCATGTTCTTGAGCACTCTGACCCCATTCCCCTTCACTTATTAAGTTATTTTATCACCTGCCTACCTGTCTTTTCTCTATGAAGTTCATCTGGCGTCATTTCCATATAATTGTGTCTTCTTTTATCTCTCCCACATCATGTTTCCTCACCTATTTAAGGCCTTCTTTATTTGCCCTTGCATACTCTCACATAGCTAATTGTGGACTTCCTTTGTGGTTGATAAGCCTTATTTCTTCTTCTTCAGACGTTCTGACTATATTGTATGTCACAGTGTATGGAGGTATGTGTGGGGACCCACCACTCTTTTTAGTGCTTAGTTTTAACTTTTCTTTAACAACTCACCACCTCTTGCCTTTATTTATCTACTTTTTATGTCATTCTACATTTTTGCTAATCTTTCACCCACTGAGACTAATGACACGTTTCTTTGTCTGTGTGAACTAGTATAGACCACACCATAATTTTGCCGCAATCATGCTTCCAGGCTGGGTCTTCATGATTCTATGACTTTTGACCCTTCATTCCTCTAGGTTCTTCTTTAAGATTTCTGAGATTGTACTCCCCACTATACTTGTCAATCTGCAGACTTTGAAAATAGCTACATAGGCCCTGAAAAAATAGGTACATCAATCCAAAAATCTAAACATCCAACTAGCATAAAATTTTAATACCAAATAGTACGTAACTCTTATAGCTTCCAATAGGAATGTGCGATGCTGTTCAGAAATGCAGTTTTAAAATGAGTGACTAAAATGATTGAAAATATAAGCACATTATTGAAGAGACTGTAAAATCTGTAAACCTTAATAAAATGCATTGCAAACTTCTGCCACACAACGCCATTTATTTTTGTTTCTGAAAAAGCAAGATGGAAGATATGTGTGTCCTCTTTTTAAAATTATCGTTGCTACTAGTTTACTGGTCATGCAATATGTTTTTTTCTGTGTAGAAGATAGTTTCAAAAATCAATTGCGATGAGAAGGTATTCAGAAAATTGAGTGAGGGTGTGAGAGACATACCTCTAAAAATGGGTACATCACGTGCAAGGGTAAATCAGGCCTGAAGTTAGGAACTTTCATCCAAAACAGGGACAGTTGAGAGGTCTGCTTTTAGGTACTCTGAGAACTCTTTTTCCTGAATGGCTCAACCTCCATTGCCTTTATCTCATTCTATCCTGACCAGCACTGTCTTCTTCCAGTTTGCACCATGGCCCTGATACCTTTTTAAACTGGGGAACACATTCAGTGCTGTTGCTGTTGGTACATTTACGTCATCCAGCAGCAACTTATAGTCACCCACCCAGAGCAGAAATTGTGATTCTAGTCTCTTGTAACTGTGCTTCTTCCTTTCTCACCTCTACAGATAGTTCCTGTATTTCTAGTATGAATGATTTTGTGACACTAGCCACATGGTCTGGTTTCTACTTCCTCTGTCTACTACAACAGCTTTGAACCAACCTCCATTTGTTACTATCTCATTTTCTAGAATTGTGCACATTGTCTATATCCATCTTAAAATGTGCCATTGATGTTTCTCCTTTCTAATACTCCCCAAATGTATTCCATTTTAAGTGCATTGGATGCCTTTAGGAGGTCAAAGAAGATCACATCTTTATCGTTTGATTTTTTTCTCCTACCTCCTCATGAATTCTGTTAGGGCAATCAAATTCATACCTTCTTTAGTCTTCCTAAAGAGTCCTTTCGATTCCACCTGAATTATCTGTAGGACCAAATTATCTAATCTCCTGGCAAGAGCCTTTCCACTATTTTGATGTCTGTTTTTTTTTTTTTTTTGAATGAGATTGGTTTATATTTGCTTACTTTCTCCTTGCTCCTCATTTCGGTATCATTATTACCTCAGCCCTTTTCTTCAAGTCAGAAATGTTACCTGCCCTGCTAATGCTGTCATATTAATCTGATAGTGCTCACCATGTTGTCCCCATTTGTAGAGCTTCACTAGACATCTACCTCATTCACCATCCTTCTTGTCTTTCATTGTTCTTGTACCCTTCTTCATCTTTTCTGTCATGATGTCTTTATCCAGTATGACAATGGCACCTGTCTGATTTCTTCTCTGCTCCCACTGCTTTGAATCTGCCTCAATTTGTTGCCATCTCTGGGATTCTTGTATTAAGTGCCTCCCCATGTACCCCCTTTCAGTTCTCAAACTTCTAATATGATAGCTGTCCCTCCTTCCATTATTTCTGTATTTGCTGGAAATACTAATGGAAGATTCCCTGATCCTGTCCTATTCTTCCATTACCAATTACTTCTTTTCTCTTCAGTCTTAATATATATGTTCCTCTGCTCTTCTTTGTCCATTTTCTTGCTACATGTTTCTTATGCTCTTCTCAGACTATCCTCAATAATCTTTCTAATACCACTTCTTCACCAAAATTGCTGTCATTACCTTGGTCTCGAATTCTGTATTTATTATGTTCACCTGAAACTGCAAACCCTCATTTTCTTTCCATATCCTTATCTGCATTTGTACAGGTTGTCTAGCCAGTTCCTTGATCTTATTGTCCTTTTGGCTTTTGTTCCATTTTTCCTCCCTCTTAATCCTTACCATCATTGCGATGCATTTCCACCATTATCACCACATCTTGATCTTGTCTACTTTATTTTATATTGCTTTCTTTATTAGTCCCTGCAGTTATTTCTTCATCTCTCCATTTAGAGCATGCTTGCTTGTTCATTGCCATCCACTCCCCCTCTCATTTCTTTCTACCTCACTTGTATTTGCACTGGTGTATGACCTGACACATATCTCTCTTGTATCTCTGGTTCATTCACTTTCCATTTGTATCTCTATTTCTTTAACTCTCCTTATTAGGCTCTCCTCCACAAGACTTTATCTAACCTGCTGGCTTTTGCTAAGCAATATCTAGTGAATGTGCATTCCCTGTTCTCTGGATGCAACTCCCTCCATATATTCTTTCACTCCCCTTGGTCATGTTTTTCTCCACATCTTGTTTCATGTTCTTCTTATATTCCAGATGACCAAATAAGCTGTTCCTGTCATGGTCTGTACTTACATAGAAGTCCTCTCCTATGATCACTTGCCCTTCTTCCTTCATCTGTGCTCACCTCTTAAAGAATTTTGAATAAAACTCTTCTTATCCTTATTTGGTGTATATATGCTACCTGCCCACTACCTGTTCCCATTCACTCCCCTTTGCAAATGCAATGCAACTTCCTTGACTATTTTATTTTCTCAGCTGTTACCTGTAGCCCCTTCCTGAATAATAACACCACCACCATCTTCCTCTTGTCTTATTGTCTACCAACACTGTGGAGTACTCTGTAGACATAATCTCCTTTCCTTCGCTCACCTTTTGCTTACTTTTTTGAAGAAATATTACCCCCCCGTAGCCTATTTACCCTTCCCTAAATTTCCTTCTCCACTTGATGGGGTTCCTTGTTACCATGGTGACCTTTATCTGCAGGTCTCAGTGCATCACCCTATGCTTTTGTAGAATGGCTTCCCCTCCCCTAGGCTCTGGCAAGGCTGGATGAGTTATCTTTGGGCTCCTACCTATGCTCATCCTGCTCATCTCCCATGAGTGGGCTATTGCCCCTCCATATTTCAGTGATAGTGCTCCTGGACACATGCCCCTTCTGTCTAACTTTGCTTTGCCCTCCTGTTTCAGAGCCCTACTGCCTCTCCTTTGCTGACTTATGTCACTTACGTGTCTTATCTTCTCCTGTTTTATTTTTATGTCTTTAGCTTACTTATTCTGTTAAATAAGGCCCCATACAGATCTGGTATTTACAATCATTGCATGCATTCTGCCAAATAAAACATTTCAAACACTAAGATTCAGCAGAGCACCTGAGACTTTAAAAGACTCTGGTGATCTTGTACTTTCTGCCACTTAAGTGTTTTTTGTTTTTTTGCTTGTTTTGTGTTTTAAACTCTCAGATAAGCCAAGTATTATCTTTGGATTGCATGCACACTGTTTTACAAATCAAACCCCTCCTTCCAGTCAATTTTTTTTTATTTTTATTGAACAATCTTAGCATGCTTTAGGTTTTCTCTTGTTGCGTATGTTATTGTCCCAGTTCACTGTACTTGTCACAGTCAATGTATTTTCCCTCTCCCTTTCTTCCACCTTTCTCAGTTGTCCTCGTGCACATTATTATGACAGAATATGAGGCATACCTTAGGTCTACAAGTATTCTTCATCCCACTTGTAATTATTTCTCTGTCTTTGATATTGGTAGCTTCTCTGTCAGTCTTCTGCTGTATCTTTCTACATATGTTTGTTACCATAAACTATGTTAGTCTCCTCCTTTTTTCTTTTTTCATACTCCTCTAGCCATCTGCAATATGGAGTCCTATGTGTTGTTCATGTTTTGTTTCCTTTGTATCTGTTTTAGATACAGCTTTGGCTTTGTACCACTTGCAAGGACCTCTGTGCGTGTGATCAGAAGTCCTATTTTTGCACTGCTTCCTCATCCTGTCATTCTCTTTTGCAGTCATTTTTACTTATCTGTATCTTCTGATCAGACCAGCATTTTAAGTTCAGTAGTGACTGTCTGAGTCTCCTGATGCATCTGCTATACTTTCCCATGTTCTTCACTGTTGCCATCACCTTTCTCTGTCATCTCTTTCTCTGATACTGCTTTTCTCTTTGAATACCTTCTCATCTTCTCATTTTTACTTTTGATAAGTTATGTCTTTATTTGTCACTGTCTCTCTTTCCTTGTCAGGTTTTCCCATCCCATGCCTTTCTGTGTGATTCAGGAAGGCATTGTGAATGCTTACTTCTTTGTTTGCTATTGTCTTGCATTCCAGCCCTACTTCAGTTGAAATTCCTACTACTTCTTCATCTTTATTTCATTTTTCTAGTGGTGAACCTTTATGTCCAATGATTTCTTGTCCATATGAGCTGCTTGTCTTGCTCTACCACTGGTCTGCAAAGGTTTGGCTGATATTCTGTTGTCAGTGGTCCATTTCAACCTCTTGAATTGTCATTTTCACCCTGCCTAATTTTGTTTACAATTTCTTGAGACTTCTCTTCTCTCACCAAACCAGTTCTCTCCCCTGTCTGGATGGGATTTTCAAAATATCTGGGTACTGGATTCATTCATGTACCTTCCTGGTCTAGAATGGGGGGGTAGAACAGTAGATATTTGTTTTCTTTCTATACAGGACATCTGAATAATCTTTTACCATGTTTACATACATTGTCTGGAAGGGGGTGGCACACAGTATTTTTCTCGTCTAAGTAATTTTCGTTTATTTGAAAGTTGTGTATATGGGCTAGTGTGTGTCTTATTTACCCTACAGTACTACTGCCTGGCTTGTCTACCCTGTTTCTTCCCTCACTACAATAGTTTCCTTGTTTAGGCAGGTGAAACATTGTTTCTAAGAGCTTGATGTAGAAGTCTTCTAACTGATAACTGAATATATCCTTTTTATATAAATATTTCCCTGTCTGGATCTGTTTTCCATTTCATACAGTTTCTCTCACCTTGGTTTTCATTAACTCATACAAGACAAGAGGGACAATCAGTGATGGAGAGAGCAAAAATCTAGTCAACAGATAACTTCCCAAAACATAAATACAAACAGTAACAAAACTAAGGAACTTCACAGTTTGAATTTTTGTAGGCAACAGTGTTGTATGTTATAATGTGAGGGGTATGAATATGTAACCAACTTTTGCAGTGTACATTTTAGAACTTGCAGCTTGATAAATGCATCAGGTGATGTCCCTAGTTTGATTAATGCACATCTGACAAAATAGTTGACAATTGCATGCTAATAGCAACACACACACACACACACACACACACACACACACACACACACACACACACACACACACACACACACACACACACACACACACACATTTAATCTGTGTGATTTCACCTTAACAGTCAGAGAGGGTGTGGCTAACCCCTGTTTCACAGTGGCTAAAGGTGCTACACCAAAGATATCAGGGTAAAAGACGAGTGGTCTAAGGAACCAGCTTAGACCAGAACAGAAGTCACCCACCTGTGGCTGAGGCAAACTGTTAGCCTGCTGGGGTGGCAAAGGCTGTTTGCTTAACTTTTTCTTTTTTGTAGCTGGAAAAAGGAATGACCATGTGGCCAGTAGTGTGTTCCATGATCAAGCTGGTAAACATCTAAAGTTGTAAAAAGTCACATTGTCCCAATAAAAACGCAGTAAATAGCATTTAACACACTTTGCCAGTCTTAAAAAGTAAAATGAATAAATTTTCTCTCCAGAGAAAACAAGTTTTTTAACTACTTTTAACAATTTCTAAAATGGCAGGAAAAGGGTTGCACATTTGAAACAACAGGTAAGTCTCGAGAGAATTCCGTAAAACACAAACTCCTATTAGAAAATTTACTTTCCTAGTCAGGAAAGAGCAATTAAACAATAAATATTTACATGTGGAAGGTTTTCAGCCAAAAGAACTTACCTGTACAACATTGGAACAGCACAAGCAGACCTTCGATCTTTGAAAACCCACACCGGAGCCCTTTGACAGCAGGAAAACACTGAAGGGCTTAAAACTCAGTCCTGTCTTTTAGTATCAGCCTGAGTTGCCTAACATTCTGAGCACATCAAAGGTGGCCAGAAGCTTTGGAAGCTTGCCAGCTGTTATATCCTTGGTAGGATATACCCCACATAGCTAAGGCTACTGTAGTATTGAATATGATGAACATATATAAAGGTTAAGATCTACTGTAAAATATGATTCTTTGATCTTAAACAGATCAAAAATGATATTGACAGGAAATGCCTAGCACTATTAATGACATGTTACATACTTGATTTTAAGGAAAATTATGTGATATGCAGAACCAGATCATGGTCAAATGGGGCCTTAGGCAAATTAATAGATAGCCCTCCAGGAGCACCCCTCCAAGTAGCAACACCCCACAACCATTGGAGTTTCTCATTACTTGTCTCTTTCTGGTTACCATAAACACTATTCAAACCTGTCAGTGTGTATACTATTTTTTTCTTCTACAATGATTACAAATATTTGGATTTAATTTAAAACTTTTTTTTCAAATTGTATATCACAAATACTCTCAGCTGTTTGCTAAACAAAACAATATAGTTTCGGAATGAAAACACAGCATTAACAGTAAACTTCTTTGCCCTTTAAATAGCATTAAAACCCACATTCAAACAAAATGCATCTGATCAGTGGCAGACTGTTTACCTTTGTGCTGTTTTCAAACCATGGATCCCTTGCCCACATTTTTAGGACCTTGCATGCATATGTGTGTTCATTTATTCACCTTCCTGATGTATTAAATTGCATTCCTTGTATAATACAGCACCACTTGTTAGGCAGAGTATGTTTTAAATTTGTAGTTTTGAACATTGGTCCAGTAAGCAATGAAACAAAGTGTATGAACCAATAATGACAAAACTACCCATTTCAGAATATTTCAACCATAAAAGGCCACTCAAACATTTGTCATTACAACCAATATCAGTCAATGTACACAATCTTTGCAGAAGTAAGTCATCTGAATAATTCCACATTAAAGAGATCTGTAACTAATGAAGAGGTTGTTGCTGGTGGACAACTTTACATGTATAAATTCAGTTCCTGCTGCCCTTGAAGAATAAATTGAATATGTTGCACTAACAAAAAAATAATAAGCTGGTAATATTATATAGGGAATTGCTGGTAAGCTGACAACAGGTTCATAGTTACTAGTCCAAAGGAGGACACACTCATTTCAGAACCCTAATCCCCATTTAAAGTACACTACAGTATCAGCAATGCATCTACATGGTGTGGAAGTAGAATCCACAGCCTTCCATACAATCGGCAAATATGCTACCTGTTGTTCTGCTAACACGTCTTTCAAATTCTATAGTACACTGATGGCCATTGGTTAAAGAAAATAACTCCACATTGAAAACAGATTTAGCATGAGCAACAGTGAACTTCTCTTCCCTTGAAACTCATAATACCTTGAAAATGCACTGAAACTCAATTCCTTGAAAATGCACTGAACCTCTTTAGCAGGCTGGGAGTTGGTGTAGAGGATTCAGGTTCTTGTCTCCTGTAACCAAGGAACAGGGTTTGAATCTGAGCAAGTTAAATAACTAACCAACAATCATTAACTAGGGCATTACACACACACATACACACACACACACACACACACACACACACACACACACACACACACACACACACACACACACACACACATTCATACCTTACTTACTTAAGAAATGTATGTCCTGGCTCATAGCAGCAAGAAAGGAACCTTGTTAGCAAGTAAGTTAAATTCTGCACACAGAAAAGAAGCAACAACAATGTTTAAATATGTGTGTATCAATGCATGGAGAGAAGCAGCCAGAATGTCTGTGTGTGTTGACACATGCACAGTTGCAAATTGTGTTTTTAAAGATGAACGTTGTTAAAAAGATGTGTAATTTATTTATTTTTTTAATTAAAAATGTGCCAGTCTCCTGTCCAAGTCGCATGGTTCTGGTTCCGTCTCTGGTGACAGGTACTGGATTATTATACAGCTAAGTGTAGTGCTGTATTCCAGCGCAATACTATGAATCAACAACAGTCACTGTTGTTATTAGCAATATAATAAAAATTAAAAATAAATAAATAAAATAAAACATAAAAAATGTTCTGCGTTTGACTTTTCAGGGGACAGCAAAAAGAAAGAACACTTTTTTTCTCATTAGTAGACCAGGTGTTGACAGAATAAGCATTATCTCTACAATTTGTTTCATGTCCACTGAAGCAAAACTGATGTTGAGGACAGGAGGTAAAATGGTCATGTTGCATTTTCATATGTTCTGCTTTTGCTAATTTAGAAAAACAAATTACCAATTTATTGCCTAAATGCTTGTAATATACTAAGATTTTGCAACTCCATCTACCTAGTTAAAAAAAAACAAAAACAATTATAAAGACTAGGAAGTTCATAAAACGGCACCGGTTCCAGTAATCACATAATTTAAACTGCACCGCATATTGATATTAACTACATATAGTGACCGAAAAAGTCATTAAATGAACATCTTATTTGTTTCTATGAGTATGCACGTGTCCAAAATTAAGTGAATTAATTTTTGAGATATAATTCATGTTTAGAAGAAAATGATAGTTCTGATATTTTGTCTAAGCTGAAACCTAAACATGCTATAGCAAAGGCATTGACTGGGCCTTGCTCCTTCTAGACTGACTTTTCTATATATAAAGTTAGCTCTGTTTAAGAATCCCTGCATTGTTATGGGATCTAGCACCTCAAAAACTTTAGTTTAAAAATGGGATTGTGAGTGTCTCTTCTGTTCCTGACCATTTGCTGGGGAACATTTTTTTTTTCAAATAACATTGAATATTTTCTCACATAAAATACAAGTAGAGAGAAAAACAAGATGTAATTGCAGTACAGTTGAATGTTTCAGAATGTTTAACATGAGGAAGTTATTCAATAAATAATACACACTTTACTAAATAACATTCAAAATAGCTAGGAATACAGTATTGGATAAACCCAAGGAAATTATTATGTTATATTTTAGTCATGGTAATATTAATTTAACATTTCAGTTGTACATTAGTAACAAATGAGAGCAAATTTAGAAGTATAACACCAACCTACACAAAGATATCAGTCTACTCTACTAAACCTTATCTACATATTTACAAAAAATTGTCACCTTAGATAATGCTGTTACACCCCACAGCAAGAGATTCTCCAGTTCGATCCTCAGCTGGGGTGCCTTTTGTGCAGAGTCTGCATGTCCTCCCTGTGGTCGCGTGGGTTTCCTCCGGGTGCTCTGGTTTTCTCCCACATCCCAAAGACATGCTGTAGGTTGATTGGACACTCTAAATTGGCCCTAGGTGTGAGTGCGTGTGTGTGGGCCTTCTGTGGAAGGTTGGGCGTCGGGTTGGCAACTCGACACTGTAAAACTCCACTGCCAATCATGAGTGGACAGATGATCCACTGTGGCAACCCCTAACCGGGAAAAGCTGAAAGAAGAAGAAGAAGATAATGCTGTTACTAGTCCCAGATAAGAGATGGGTTTGCTATCTTTGTCTTATTAGCATTTGTCTTGCAATTTATGATAATATATCAATTAATGTAATCCACAAAATGAAGCAGCTTTTCAGGCAAAACAATAAAGCCCTGAGCAGGGCAAGTTAGAAAATTGTGAAAAAATCCACGGACGGCTCAGTTCACTTTATTCCACAGAAACACAGCGCATTAATGCTCCACCATACATTTTCGTTTTAAAAATCACTTCCTCAGATCTGGGTTTTTTTCACAATTTTCTAAGCATGCCCTGCTCAGGGCTTTATAGTTTTGCCTGAAAAGCTGCTTCATTTTGTGGATTACAAGTTTTATTTGGAAGCTGCTGTGAATTTTATTTTGTTATATCAATTAATGTTGTGCAGTAATTCTGATAATATGTTTGGTTCTTCTGACTTTTTTGTATAAAGCTTCTTAGCCAATATATGTTTTTTGGCCATGCTTTTGTATTCTGACCAGGTTAGTCTTGATCTGTCTATCCAGTTCTTTGCTATGTAAAATTATAATAGGGTGCATAGTGTTATTATTATGTGATTAAAGAAATTATTATTCTTGCTTATATGCAGAATTGCTGTCTTCCATGACAAAGTGACTTTTGAATAGCCTGATTTCTCTAAAAGTAATCTTAGTGAGCACTTGAGTTTATAAACTGTCTTGCAGCTCCAGACGATGTGAAGGATATCTGCCTCTTTATTAGGACAGAAGGGACAGTAAGCTGATTTAGATGGATTGAATTTGTTTAGGTGTACAGGTGTATGGTATTTATTATTAAAAATCATGATCTGGGTGTATATTAATTTTTTATATGGCGTCAATTTCATAGTATTTCTAATAGCTGATTCCTTCTGATTGTCTGTTATGGCATTACCTTTTCCTTCCCAAAACTTTGAGAAAAGTATTGTATTTTGATATTTAATTTTTGCTATTAATTTATATGTATTTGTGAGCATTTTCTTTTTATTTAAGAGCAATTTTTGAATTTGTTGTACTAATTTGACATCTTGCTCAATTACATTGATACTTTGGTTATTATACTAAATAAGTATAGGATTTGTTTAATTATCACTTTATAATTATTGTTTGCTCTAAGTAGGTTTATTATATATCCATGGAGAGGTTTTGTATTTGGTAGAAGTCCCATACTGTATAATTTTTTATTAATGGGCATTTATCTAGATTTACTAATTTTATATCTGGGTTGTTACGTATTGGTTGTAACAGAGTAATTGTGTCTTTAAGATTTATTGATATCAGTAATTTCTTGAAAATTTCACAGCTATTAATTAAAATTGGGTGAATTTTTGTTGTGTTAATGATACCTTGATTTAAGAAAGGAATCGCTTTTGGGTTAACTTTAGATGTTGTAATATTTTGGTGAAATAATTTAATCCATAGTGGATACCATTTGTTGCCTACTGGGTCATGGTTTGCTATTTGCATGATGCGACTAGCAATAATAATTTCATAGTACAGTTGAAAATTAGGAAGGCTGAGACCTCCTTTTTCTTTTGATAGTATTAGTTTATTATAGCTAATTCTTGTACTTTTTGGGTACCATGTAAATTTTGCTAGTCAAACTTTCATCTTGTTGAAGAAGGTAGCTGGACTTTTCATGAGGGTGGCATTCAAATGGTATAAAATCTTAAGCAGTATATTCATTTTGACTATTGAAGCTTTTGATAAGGTAGATAGTTTAAGCGTTTCCCATTTGTTAATGTTACCTACTGCATTGGACCAGGTTTTAACTATATTGTTATTGAACATATCTGATTGTGTATGGTTAAAGAGGGTCTATATCACATTATCGAAATTCCAAAATATCAAACACCATAAGCTTGACCTTGGAATCTCGAAATGTGATATACTCAAATGTTCAGAACAGCGAATTTTTTCCAAGGAAAAAAATTGCTGTTCCAAGAAAACACACACACAGCACAAGCACACCAAAATACACAATCCACACATACAAACTTCACAAAACCCTACACTAAACCGTACATACACTACTAGCTATCCAGTTAGATTAACCCAACCCTAACCCTAAGGTCCCTAACTAATGCATGCTCCCTTTACCCGCTCCCTAACCCTAAGCTCCCTAACTAATGCGCACTCACCTTACCCACTCCCTAACCCTAAGGTCCCTAACTAATGCACACTCACCTTACCTGCTCCCTAACCCTAAGGTCCCTAAATATCACACACTCACCTTACCCGCTCCCAATCCCTAAGGTCCCTAACTATCACACTCACCTTACCTCGGTCCGTTCGCACACTTACCTTAACCCGGTCTGTCACCTTCGCACCACAGTCGAGGAAATAGCAAAGCCGCAGAAATGGCCCACAGAATACTTTCCCTAGGAAAATATTCAGTGTTCTGCAGCTTCACTATTTCAAGCATTTGCTCTATAGGGATCGATATTAGAACATTCAATGTTTTAAAACTTCGATGTTCTAATATAGACCCCGTTAAATATTATACCTAAATATTTCAGCGTATATTGCACTTTAACATTTGTCTCCGGAAAATAAAATGTTTTATGTCCCTGGGGGTTAATTTGGTATATAAATGACTTTTTAGGATTAATTTCATAGTTAGATACTAGGGAAATCTTTTCTATGGACGATAGGATTTTATTTGTAGGTTCATAGGTTGATAGGTAGGTACTACTCTGTTGGCCCTGGGGCCTATATAAGCCTAGCCAAAAAGGTTAAGAAATACAAAAAAACTACTTGAGAGTACCTTGCTTTCACCAACCAAGAAATGTATTTTCCTGTGCCCCTGTCAAGCAGTGCCACAGAAGTGATCCTCAGGGTGAATTTTCTATTTCCCATCCAGTCATCAAGGTTTTTCTTAAAGAGGGTGAGTGAGGAGCTTTGCTTGACATAAATGGGTAGTTTGTTCCAGAGAATGGGAAGTCTCTAGGACAGGAATCTGTCCCTCCAGCATGTTCTGTTTATTGTGGTGACAAGGTTTATGTCCCTGGAGCATGTGGTTCAGAGAGATTGGGATTTCTTTAAGTGTAGCATGTCCAACAGCTCTAGGTATGACATAGCTTTGCATGTTAGACAGAGATCGCCTCTGAGTAGGAGATATGCAATGGAGTAGAGATGGAGATTTTTGAGATGGTCTGCATATGCCATCTGTTTGAGACCAGTAATCCTCTTAGTGAGGTATTTCTGTGTCCTTTCCAATTGTTGTAAGTGCCTTGTGAGATACATGCCAAATGGGGCATTGTACTCTCTAATAGGTCTGATGAGGGATGAATAGAGAGGAACAATTATCTCCTTTTTTCTAGAGGAGAACCCTTTTGTTATGAGGTGTGCCACATAGAAGGATTTTCTGACTACTGTGGTGATGTGGTTATCAAAGGATAGACTACTGTCCACCTGTGTTCCAAGGTCTCTTATCACACTTTCAGTATTTAGTGAGCTTCCACCTATGTGGTAGTTCATGGGTACCAGGTCTTTCTCAAAATGGGATGACAATGCACTTCTTGGCATTGAGCTTGAGGCCATGAATTTGACACTGAGCATCTGTCTCTGTGAGGCCCTTTTGTAGAATGTCTACATCATTAGGTGATTCTATTATGGCTCCCAGTTTGCAGTAGTCCTCTGCAAACTTTGTTAGCCAAAGACCTTCTGTGTTGGCCTGCATGTCAGAAAAGTAGATGCCGAACAGGAGAGGACCCAGGACTGAACCCCGTGGTACTCCACTCATCACTGGTCTGAAGGCGGACTTGGAATCGGCTACTTTTACTGTGTGGGTTCTGTCAGTGAGCCAGTTGGCCACCCATCTTGTGACATAGGGATATATGCCCAGCTAATGAGTTTATCTTTAATTCCAGAGTAGGGAATGGTATTGAAAGCCTTGACGAGGTCAAGATAGGTTGTGTGCACTACCTTGCCCTCGTCTACGGCTCTAGTGACTGCTTCAAAGAAGTCAATCAGATTTAGTAGACATGATCTACCTTTTACAAACCCAAACTGAGTGGGTCCAGGGTTTGGAAGTCACCTATGTCTTTGTTTATAAGCTCCAAGATGATATGTTCCATGGCCTTACAGACCAGGCTTGTCAGGCTAATTGGGTCGTAGTTTCCTGGTTCTGTGGTGGCATTCCCTTTGTGGAGTGGGATAACCGTCACTGTCAACCATTCAGGAGGCACATAGCCTGAGGTGAGGCTATGCTTGAGCATGGTACTTAGGTGGGGTGCCAGTTTGTTCTGTAGTTCGTGTAGTACGCAGCCTGGGATGTTGTCTGGTCCCATGGATGCTGTGTTCTTGGCTTTGGAAAGTGCGGTCTTTACTCGTTCATCCATGATTACTGGGGCTTTGCATTCTTCTGGTATTAAGATGTGCCATTTGGAGAGTCAGATGGGGGTAAAGTTAGCACTGAACCTATCTTCCAGAATGTTGGCAATATCGGTTGGTTCTGTATATTTAGTGCCAGCTGTAGCTCAGAGCAGATCTGAGTGTTGCCATTGAGATTCTTGACATAGCTGTAGAATGCTTTTTGGTTGTCTTTGGAATCAGTGGCAATTTTATTTTCATAACTGGCTTTGGAGAATTTTATATGGGATCTCAGCTTCTTGATGAGGCTGACCAAGGAGTTCCTCTAATCTTAGGATTTTACTCTTTTTTGGAACAGCTTCTTCCTTCTGTTGCAGAGTTTGTTTATGGCAGGGGACCACCAGATTGGCCTCTTTTTTTTGGAAGATAGCATCTTGGTTCTGTTGGGGATGGCACGATCCATACAATCATGTATGTGCTTATACAGTGTATTTGTGTAAGATTCAGCAGTCGTACCTATATTTTCCATTTGCATGGGTGTCGTAAAGTTTATCACTTCTGTCTTAAGAAGCATGATGTTGGCTTTGGAGTAGTTTTTGACGGTGGTTTCCTTAATGGGTGTAGGGATGGGATATGCATGTCTAGGGTGATTAGCTTGTGGTTGCATCTGACCAACTAGGAGTTGACCTCTGGCATGGAACATCGGTTACCCATATTGGTAATGATCAGGTCCAGAATACTGCTGCCCCTGGTGAGGGTGTGGACAAGCTGATCCAAGACATTGGAATTTATGAAGTCCAGAAAATGTTGAGTGAATGAGTTGGAACATGAGTAGTTTTCCCGGTTGATGGCGGGGTAGTTGAAATCACCCATAATTAAGGTATTGGGTTGTACCCTAATATTTTCCAGTATCTTAAGATATGAAGAGTGGGAATCCTGTGGCATGGTGGGGGATCTCTAACAAGCTTCAACATGGATTGCAGTCTTGCCCAGTGTTAGTTGCACTTGGATAATTTCAGATGCATTATGTTGAGAAACTAGCCTAGAGGTGTGGATATCCTTAATGAATATGGACACGTCTCTGCCTTTAGTGTTTCAGTCCAGGTTAGTTGGCCGAAAGGTGCGTATAAATTATAGCCTGGTAATGCAGTGGTGCTCTCTGGAGCCTTGAACCTGGTCTCTGTCACTGCACAGATGTAGATGTTCTCCATTTTAAGGAGTGCCTCTAGTGAGTGCAATTTGAGGTTTAGACTTCTAGCACTGAGTAGCATTTCCCTCAGAGTTTGCTTGCTTCTGCCTGCTACAGTGGTGAATTTAGCATTTGAACCTTGCCTAAAAAAGGCACTATAGGGGTGGCAAGAGCCTTAGCCAGTATCCGGAATCGCAGGGGTGACAGATGCAGTGCATCTCTGGCAAAGCATCATGGTATGGCAATCATGTCGTCCCAGGGAGACAGATACTGAATCCCATTAGAATGTCACCAGAAGGTTAGCCAATTGTTGAAGTAAATCATTTTGTCCTTGTACTGTGGTATCATTCTGGGTGATGGCAGGATGTTAATCAGGGCTAGGGTCATACCTTCCTGGGCTACAAAATCTGAGAGCTTCTCCACAACTCTTTTCATGTAGTCCAGGGAGGTACATCTCAGGTCATTCACACCAACATGGGCAATGACAGAGTCATATTTGTACTTGTTGTGGAGTGACCTGAATGTGTGCATTATGTGGTGGATCGTGGCACCCGATAGGCAGCTGACAATAACTTTCTCCTTGTTTAGCCTGGGGAGTTGGACATCAGTATGTATAGCTATAGAGTCACCTATGACTAGTGTGTTGGGTACGTTGTTTTGCCTTATGGGCTGAGGTTGAGTGGCACACTGATTTTCTGGGCTATGAGTCATTTGGGTAGTGTTGGGGGTGGTGGTTGTCTGTGTTTAAGCTTGGGAAGTCTCTGTTGCTTGGGCAGATTTTTATTGAGAGCCTCCATGAATGTGGGTGTTTGCTTTGAGTTTTCATGTGTGGGTTTTAGTAGTGTGGGTTTTGAAAGACTATGTGTTTTGTGTGGTGTGGTGCAGGTGTTAATCTTCTCCTCTTGACTGTGGAGAGAGCTTGGCTTCCAGTTTGGCTATATAAGTGCATCTTTCACAGGTTGTAGTGTTGGGAGGTAGGAGGAGAGGGTTGTCAGTGTACATGTGTCAATTGCTACATTGCCCCAAGATGCCCAGATTCATCAAGTGGGCAGAAGAAACCACCGGGAGCTGACCCATGGACATGCCTGGATAAGTGCTTAATAATTTAAGTACTAATAACTGTTTTCCTCTTGACAAGTGTGGAAAGTTGAGTGCTGTAGTAATTTGTAGTTTATTTAGTGCTTACAATGAGTTCTGAGCAAGTGCTGAGCACAAGGAGACAGTTTTGAGTGCTGAAACTAAAAACAATGGCTAGTTCTAGCTAAAACTAGCAGGTTTTAGCACCACTCCCAAGAAGAAAAGCAAGCCATGGCCTGTTTGGTGATCCACAGTCTTGTCCCAAATGATGCAAGGGTCTGCAGACTTGTAGCCTTTTTCTGGTAGATGCCTCGAATAGCAACCAGACCAATCAGGTATGTTAAGCACAGGCACTCACTCTCCAACCAGAAAGAGTCAGGAATCAATGCACTCTGCTCCTACTTTCACCAGGATCAGAATATAAGCACAGATTCTAAGCTGTCACCTATAAAGCAGTTATTAAGCTTTCTGGTGATCAGTAGTCTCCAGGAAATAATGTAACTGCACTCCTTCTCTCACCAGGAGAAAACAGAAGCACTAATCTCAAGATGACTACTGAGAGGCAGAATGTGGTCTGTACAATAACTGGTGGTCTTGCAATAGATGCTTAAAGGTAAGATGAAAATAAATGGTTTATCCAAAACACTGCAGTGTGCACTAGAGGAGTTCAATGTGAAAATAAGTAACTTAAGTTTTACCTGTCTAAAAGTTAAGTGTTAGTGGAGAGTCAGTATTTTTAAAGCAGCAAGATAGATTGAAATGGGGTGGTCACTTTTGTATCTGGTACTATGGAATACATTAGGATGGCCAATAAATTTAAATAGTTGAAGGGGAGTGAATTCACAAAATGATAATTTTGTGCTTACTCACACCAGCCAGTAAAAGCAGATAGTAAATGAGATATATGGTCAAATTAACATAAGGGGCAGGCAACTAGAAAGACAGTGGTGTTTAAGAACACAACAGTAACTGGGTGGGAAGGTGGGAAAAAGTTCTGTCTGACTCACAAGAGACAGAGCTGCAGTCTATTTTCAAGTTGTAGTATGCAATTAAAAGCCAAATCCAAGTAAAACACGGTGTAAAGAAAACAAATCACAGTATACAAAATAGAAAAAGGCAATAAAGTAATACAAAACACACCAAATAAAAAACAAGCCAACCTTTCCCTCACAAGGGCCCATCTCAATACCAAATGATTACCAAATTCCGGTAATCACAGCCAAACTGGTAGAAACCGGATTCTCCAAAGCTAAGAATACAGCATCCATGGGACCAGATGACATCCGGGCTGTGTACTACATGAACTACAAAATTAACTGGCACCTCACCTAAGTGTCATGTTTAATCATAGCCTCAGGATTCATGCCCACTGAGTGACACACAGTTACAGTTATCCCACTCTTCAAGGGGAGGATCCACCTTGGATCCCAGGAACTACCATCCCATCAGTCTGACAAGCCTGATCTGCAAGGGCATGGAACGCATTATCATGGAACTTATAAACAAAGACATTGGCAACCTTCATACATTAGACCCCACTCAGTTTGGGTTCGTGAAGGGCCAATCTTGTCTCCTGAACCTGATTGACTTCTTTGAATCGGCCTCCAGAGCTGTAGACAAGGGTAAGGGGATCCACACAGCCTATCTGGACCTTGACAAGGCCTTTTGATACCATCCCCCACTCTGGAATCATAGATAAACTTACTAAGCTGGGCATAAATCCCTACGTCACTCGATGGGTTACCAACTGGCATACTGACAGAACCCAAACTGTAAAAGTAGTCAACTCCAAATCCAGCTCCAGACAAGTGACAAGTGGAGTACCTCAGGGTTCAGTCCTGGGACCGCTCTTGTTTGGCATCTACTTCTCTGAAGTACAGGCCAACACTAAGGGAATCTGTCTAACAAAGTTCACAGATGATTGCAAACTGGGAGCCATTATTGATTCCCCAAATGATGTGGATATTATTCTACAAAAGGGCCTTACAGAAACAGATGCTTGCTGCCAGAACCTTGGACTCAAGCGTAATGCCAAGAAGTGTATAGATATCCCCTTTCAGGAAAAAACATGTACCCATGAATTACCACATAGTTGGCAGTGATAAGAGACTTGGGGACACAGGTGGACAGTGGTCTCACCTTCGATAACCACATCACCACAACAGTGAGAAAATCCTTCTATGTGGCATACCTCATCAAGGGCTTTTCATCCAGAAAAAAGGAGGTTATTGTCCCACTGTACTCATCCCTCAATAGACCCATTATAGAGTACAATGCCCCATTTGGTATGTACCTCACAAGACATCTGCAACAGCTGGAAAGGCCACAGAAATACCCCACTAAAAGAATCACAGGCCTAAAGCAGATCCCCTATGCTGACCATCTAAAAAAACTCCAGCTATATTCTGTGGCATATCGTCTACTCAGAGGCGATCTCTGCTTAACATACAAGGCCATGTCAAACCCTGAGCTGTTGTACATGCTCCACTTAAAGAAATCCCAATCCCTCAGAGCCACATGCTCCAGGGATCTAAACCTTGTCATCACAATGAACAAAACATGCTGGAGGGATAGGTTCCTGACCCAGAGACTCCCCATACTCTGGAATAGACTGCCCATACATGTCAAGCAGAGTGCCTCCTTGGCTCTCTTCAAAAGGAAACTTGACGATTGGATGGGAGATAGGAAATTCACCCCAGGGATCAGTCAGTTGCCATGCTAGACAGCAGTCCAGGGAAGTAAATATTGTGGGAAGAAATATCCAGGGAATTGTTATGGCTAGGCTTGTATAGGTCCTAGGGCTGATAGCATAGTACCAACCTATGAACATATAAAATTGTAGCAGAATCTGGGTGAGCCTTTTCAGTAAAGCTCTGAAATGTTTTATTTTACCTCTTAAATAGAAGGTTTAGTTCCTAGCTCCACCCCCTCAGTTCACAGATGACTAACCTTAGCTGACCTATTGTAACTTATGTGTGACTCCTTAATTGACCTCTTCTAATTTCTGTCTGACTCACAAGAGACAGAGCTGTTGTCTCTTTTGAAGTTTTACTATGCAGTTAAAAGCAGAATACAAGTAAAACACAGTGTAAAAAAATCACAGTATACAAAATAGAAAAAGGCAATCAAGTAATACAAAACACAGCAAATAAAAAGCAAACTAGCCTTTCCCTCACAGCAAACTGTAACAGAATCTGGGTGAGCCTTTTCAGTAAGTCAGAATTGGGATATTGTTAGTAGATATTGAGATCATCTGCAAAGGCTATTTTATTTGGGTTTTAGATATCAAAATAAAGTGATGCTATGTTCTCTGAGTGATTTGTAGTAATAATACTTCTATATAGAAATTAAACATGATTGGTGAGAGTGGGCATCTATGTCTGGTGCCATTAAGAATTTGTATTGGGTTAGATGTTTTCTTATTAATATACAGAGTTGTAGTTGCTTTACTATATAATGTTTTGATAATTTCTATGTATTCTTTAGGGAATCCAAATTGAGAGAGTACAAAGAGGAGGAATTTTTGATTGACTCTGTCAAAGGCTTTTGTTGCATCAACTAAGCATATTTAGGGAATTTTTCCTTAGCACATAAGTGGAATAGGGCATCAATGGTTAATGTGTTGTCCCATACTTGTCTCTGACTCATAAAGCCTAGTTTTCCAGGTGCAATTTAATCTGGGGCTACTTTTTGCATCCTGTGTGTTAAAATTGTTGAAAATATCTTTAAATCTATATTTATCAAAGCTATAGGTCTGTAGTTGTCCGGATTTATGGAGTCTGTATTTGGTTTTGGTATAAGTATGGTTTTGGAATTTTTCAAATAAAGGTCTGGTATCCCAACTTCATTTATATAATTATATAGCTTTAAAAGTACTGGGGTTAATTGTTGCTTAAAATTTTTATAAAATTCTGCCACGTATCCATCAGGACCAGGAGCTTTCCCATATTTTAACATCTCAATTGCTTTATTTATTTCCTCTTCTGTCAATGGACTTTTAACACTATTATAGTGTGAGTCATTGATCTGAGGGAAGTCTAAGTTTTCCACAAAGATTTGGATAAGGTTGTCATTAATATGATCTTGTGGGCCATATATGGATTGAAATATTTCTTCAAGAAAAATATATTATTTCATTATCTGAGTTATGAATTGTGTCTTTATATTTTATTTCTTGTATTTTACATGCAGGGTTCCTTACATTGATAAGTCTCGTTAGCATTTTGGAAGGGATCTGAGCCCATTCTGCATATTTTTATAGCATCCTTCATTCTGTAAATGTATATTGTTGCATTAGGATCTAATTTAATTGTTTTTGTAGACTTGTCATTTATTTCTCAAGAGTGGGAGTGTGGTTTCTCTGTAATTTTATTTCAATTTGTTTTAGCTTGCCCTCTATGTTAGTTATTTTTTTCACTTTTTTGCTTTTTGTAGAATGATGCTTTTTGGATAAAGGTACCCCTAGTCATGGCTTTAAAGGCTGCCCATTGAATATCCAGAGAAGTATCATTATTTACAAGGTTTTCTTTTAAATGAATAATAGAGTTTCTAATCTCTTATTCCACTTCTTTAATTTTCAGCAGGTTTGAGTTTAAAGTCCAGTTTGAGGTATTGTGGGTAGTATATCTCTTTTTATTTTTTGTGATTGTTAAATTTATTTTTGAGTGATCTGATATTGATCTGGGTTCTAGTTTATATTGTACTTCATAAAGAGCAAAGCTTTGAGAAATTAGAAATATGTTAATTCTAGACCAGGTCTTATGGCATGGTGAGAGATATGTGTATCTGTTACTTAGACTGTCTGTGTTGTTAAGTTCAAAGGGATCTTTTAAGTTGAAGTCATCAATTAGTTATGATAGAAAGGTTGTGACATGAGGAGACTGAGTGCAATTTTTACTTGATTTATCTTTGGATGGATTCATTGTTATGTTCCAATCTCCACCAAATATAATCAGATGTTCTGGATGCTTTAATAATAAGTTATAGATTACAATTAAAAATTCAAGCTGATAGTTGCAAGGCCCATATATATTACAAAGTAATAATGATTTGTAAACATGTGAAATAGCACTATCTACCTTTTGTATCAATACTATGTTTAATGATGTTCCCTTTAATTGATTTCTTGACTATTATAGCTGCCCCTCTTGATTTGGTACTATCACCAGCTGCTATTATTTGCTGAACCCATTTAGTGTTTTTTCTGTACCCTTGTCCCATTGTTCCATAGTCATATAAATTTCTTGCAAAAAGGTTAGATCTGACTTCAATTTGTATATAAGGTGCATGACTAGCCTTTACTTTTTAATGTCTTGTAAGCCATTTATATTCCATGAGGCTATGCTAATCATCTAAGTTGAATATGAATTTGAATATTCCTTTAGCTGAAATACATATGTGTGCTGTGAGGAGAGTATTTGTCAAAACATTGTGGTTATTAGTTGATGGGTGTTGGGATGCAATAGCACAAGAGGGGGAGGCGACATAACACTCTTTCAGAAATTCCCTAGTGCCTAACCACTTACCACTATCATCTGAAATAGAAGGGTTAGTCCATTAAACAATTAATATAAATATACTCCTAGAATTGAAAAAACTAAAAATATATACAATTTTAACTATCATACAGTAATCATTTTGCTTTCCAAAGAACATCACAACATTGCTAGGGTAAACGCTAGCCAGCCAGCAACTTAGTTATAAATATAATACATGTTTTTAACCCAATTAGGCATTGTGTGCAACTTATGGCTTGTACTGATCTTATACAATATAATATATAACCTCATAGAAGTTTCTATAGGTCTAGCTATATACCTTTTCTCTAACCTTCTTTAAATAACCTGACCTAATAGAGCAATGGACTCATTAACTATAGAGTGTATCATACAATATGGTATGAGCAGATGTTATATACTACCATTCTTATAATTCATCTAGATAAGCAGATAAGTATATCTCCTTTATAGTCTTCTAATTAAAATACATCTAATACACATACTATTATCATGACCTTTCTCTAGAACTCCTACTGCTAGTTGATAAAAAAAAAAACTGCTGAATGAACATAAAGTCAGTTTTATTTACAAGAGTATGGCCACAAAGTCTTATGTTATAATGTTTATTTTCTTCATGAGCTGTCTTATTCTGCAGATAACTCTTTATCCTTAGTTTTTTCTTTCATTTCTTGCTAAAGTCTTGCTTTTTTGCGCCCCTCATTCAAACTGTTATTTACAAAATATATTCTTCTTCTATACCTGCCGTTAATTTACTACTGCTAGTGATTTAAGGAAGGATTTCAGTACCTGGGAGATTATGGAGTCATAATTTTTTTAAATCCTTAATTGCAATTGTCTTTTGATTTCCAGCCTTTTAATACAGCATCTTACTTCCTGGATGGCATTAGTGTAATCACATATTTTCCTGCTTCTTTTTGGGACTTCTAGGCTGCCATAGACTTGATTTGGCAACGACATCACTGTACGAGTTACTTGACATGTGCAATGTGAGGTCAAAGGTCACAGGACATCTGATGTGGCTTAAGTTCTTAGAAAAATGGCTTTAGAATGTTGCAATGGAAAGGAAAGCCTAAGGAGCCTTTTTCTTACAATATAAAGGTAAAAAAAACCTTCAGAAACTACAAAATAATGCTTAAAAACACTAGTGATGCCTATAGTTTGCCAGATTTAAAGTCATTTACTATTTAGATGCATTTTAAATACTGCTAGAAACAGTATTACTGTTACTTACATTTTACTGGTTATTTTGAAGGGATCTCATTGAATGCTTTTAAGAAAGCTGTGTTTGCTTCATCTTTACATTTTGCTTGGTATGTGGATCCCTTGTACTGGAATTGTGAGGAGGCAGGATACTTCATTTTGAATTTTATTTTTTATTAAGTATGCACAGAAAGGTGATAGAATTTGTCTCTGTTGCTTGATAGCTAAGGATAAGTCCTGTGCAATTGTTATTTTGTTACTTTTCCAAATGATTTGTTTTTTTAGCTTTACCAGATTGTATAATCATATTAGCACGCATTGCAATTAATATTTTCATGTAGACTTGCCTAGGGGCATCAAGACTTTGTGATTTTCATAAGACTTTGTGGAATCTCTCTCTTGTAATATTTTGAACTGTAGCATTGTTGTCCAAGAATAGTTCAATGATTTCTTTAATTGCATTATGCAGAGAAGTTTGTGCATAGGCTTCAGGGATACCCCTAATGAGACCCCTAATGAGCACATTATTTCTTCTTGATCTGGCTTCTAATCAATTATTTTTTGTTGTAGATCAGACACTGTTTTTTTCTGTGGCATTAGTTCTTCATCAGATTTCTTCTATTTTAGTTTAATTCTCTACAGTTTTCTCTTCATTTGTCTCTAGTCCAGTTAATATGTGATCTATATTACTTCTAAAGGCATTTAGTTTTTTAGAAAAAGAGTGTATTTCTTCTTGCAAGGGTGTTAGAGCTGCCTTGAGTTCTTCCATGAAGAGAGGTTGTTCAGTCTTCATTTTGGCAGTCTGTTTTTGTAAATTAGTTTGCTGTCTAACAATTTTTTTATCTCTTTGTGCAGACTTCTTTCTCTGGTGAGGTTAATTGTGAAAGTCTTGTTTTTGATGTTTGAGAATTCATTAAGTCCATGGTCTTATATTTACTGAAGTTTCTTATTTTTCTATGTAGTTTCCTATAGTTTATTGATGAGACCTGAGCTTCTTACTGAAATCCCCAAGTCAGCACATGTTGATCTTGCAGATAAGTATATAAAAATACTGTATCTTTTACATATCTGTTGAAAAGATGTTTAGTATGTAATTTAATACAATATTCTTTGTTTTCTGATGGTGTAGCTGAAGTGCAGAAGGCTGGATTGGGTTCGATTGTACATTTTTGTCAGGAGCTGACTGAGAATTGTGCTTCCTAGCTAGTGGCCATCTTGGAATCCCCATTTGCTGAGGTACTTAAAAAGCCAGAGTTATTATTTCTAGTGCAAAGTAGATAGAAACACGAGCATAGGAAGTGCTAATAATAGATTATATGCTTTGAAAGACAGAAACTGGTTAGGTGCTTGAGTAAAAAGATGACATATCTGGCATATTTTGTTTTTGAAAATATAATATTTTAACTTAATTTATCGAAAAAGATAATATACTGCCAGTATTTTCATTTAGAATTGGGAAGAAACTGCTATAAAACATACAGTTTTGTTTTCAGTTAAATAATTTACCATGAGCATGAATACCAAGTACTTAAGCTACAGTTAAGCGATTTAAAGTATAGATAAAAAGGTGTCACACAGAAATCGTACCTGCTATTATCTGATGGAATAAACTGCATTGTTATATATGATTCTTATGTATTATTTTTTTTGTCTACACTAACCCACAGATTCAGCAAGCTGAGCTCCTGGAGGCAATATGTCTGCTGTGCGATCCAAGAATAAGCTCCAGGGATGTGCAGGAGTACTCCTGCACTATTCCTGCATGGACAGAGCCCCTGTATGCAAATGACCCCATTTTCAGGTGAAAGCCATGCAAATGAGGTGAATATGTGATCCAGGAAGCTGTCAGCCAGCTGTGCAGGACTAGTATAGTGTCCAGAAATGTACTTGGTTAGTAACCAAGTACATTTCTGCAAACTTCAATACGGAACCATGACACCTCCAAAGAAAGGGTGTATAGTATGTGTAAAGCATGCCAATGGCCAAATATATAGCCATTGGCATGGAAATCATTTGCCAAAATAAAAAGAATAACTTTTATTTTTTTTTAGCCGATTTCGGCTGTTTAAGCATAGGGCAGTGGTGCAGAAACGAGATCGGGTTGAAAATAAAACAAAAATTTCTGAAATAAGCATTGTATCCAAAATCACTATTTTGTCATTATACTCAATGGTAGGCAGAAGACAACATGGCCAGTGAATAGTGGTTGCTAAGGGGGAAGGCTCAGTGTGGAACCTGTAACTATGCATTAGCAGGCAATCCTATGCAAATGAAGAGAAGGATACTGAATCCCAGATTTCCCCCCAATGCTAGCTAGCACCCAACTGTGTAAGTGCAGGAATAGCATGGTTCAAGCCTAAGAGTTAGCGTACATCATAGGGGGTGTGTCAGGCATATTGTACGCTTATTGGAGTCCTGTGGCTAGGGTTTGCTATTAGCTTAGCAAAGCTAAGAAAGGGGGTATGTATGAGACTGCCTAGCACTCTTTACATTGCCTAAGCATGTGTGCGCACCACGCAGTGGGTTTTAAAGACAAAAAAAAGTAAACCAGGACATAGCAGCTCTGTGTACATCTGAGCACTGTGTTTGCACAGTGTGGTCATGGCCTTAAACAAGAAGGCAATGGGAAGGGAAAACAGCAGTAGAAAGGTATTCAAGGAGAACTAACATAGCTGGCAGGTGAAATGTATCAGAATCAGCCAATTACACAGGCAGCACACCAGCCCAGCACACCACTATAAACTATGTAAACACCTTACCCTCTGTTATTTCCCACATACTCTACACCACCGGTGTACACAAGCGGGGAAATTTTAAAAAACAAGCAAAAGCAACAAAATGATAGGGGCTGCAGCAGCTATCATAAATCAACATGTAAAAGAGGCTGAGGGTGGTGAGGATGAGAATGCTCTCGACCAATCCAAAATGAGGAGAAGGAGAAAAGTGTACAGACCCAGGGTAACCTACCAGGGGCTACATGAGCTGGAGATAGTGAAGTGCTATAGGATAAACAGCGACCTCCTACAGCAAATTGTTGAGCTGTGCAGGCCACACCTAACACACAGAACTAACAGAGGGGAACCCATCCTAGTGGATACCAAGGTATGTGTAGGCCTAAGAATACTAGCCAAAGGTACTTTCCAAAGTCTACCTGGGGATATCATGGGTATCTCACAGGCATCAGCATCCAGGGTACTCCAACAGTTGCTGGATGTCATGTAAGAACATATATTTCCCCAACACCCATGAGGCATTGGCCAGCAATATGCATCTCTTCCACCAAATAGCAGAATACCCTGAGGTAGTGGGTGCTATACAATACACACACATGCATCAAAGCACCACCCGGTGAGTAGAGTAGGGTATACATCAACAGCAGGGGCTTCCCCTCCATCAACTGCCAGGTTGTGTGTGATGCCCAGGGCATTTTAATGAATGTGTGTGCTGGCTGCCTTGGAAGCTATCATGACTCCCACATCTAGCATCTGATGCAGCTATACCAGAGATTTTCCAATGGGGGCATCTCTTATGGTCACCTAGTGGAGCCATAACTGATGAAACCTATCAGAAATTCACACACACCTGAACAAGAACTCCATATTGAGGCACATGCACAGACCAGAATCATAGTAGAGCATGTGTTTGGGATGCTCACGTCACGGTTCTGGTGCCTGGACACATCCAGTGGAGCCTTGCAGTACTCACCAGCTACATGTACCCAAATTGTCATTGTATGTACCGTGCTACACGATATGATCCTGTGGAAACAGCTGCAGCAGGAACAGCAAGGGACAGGGCCAGACAGCCCCCCACAATTGCTAAGGCCTGCACAGGCAGAGAGTGACTCAGAGGGGAACGACCTGAGCCTGCCCCAGTAGGCAGAAGGAGGCATGCCCAGTATGCCCAGGCCTTGGCAAAGAGGCAACACATAGCACATACACTGGCACAGTAGGGACCCAGGGAATGACACCTCTCTCTGACTATCACATACCGTAAAAGGGATGCCAAACATGATACTACCTGTGCTTAACCATGTATAAGGAGTGTACTATGTGCATCCAACATAGTCAGCCCTCCAGCACCATCCTCAATACTGGCGCAATCACAAGGTAAGTCAATCTTCCTACCAATTGCCGAACGTAGTAGTATGTGTTGTTACTTGTATCTATGGTATGGATGTGAGCATGCAAGGGAATTGGGTGGCTGAATGGGATGCCAGCAGATAGTAGACATCTATAGTGGCAGCATGAGGTCTGTAACAAATACTGGTGTCACCATAGTAGCCAGTACTAGACAAGGTGACAAAACTCACAGCAAGAAATGTGCTGGGCCACATGTGTGTCCATAGGACACACACATGCCAGTCAGGGAGGCTCACATACCCAACAACAGTCTCAGCCAGCAGGACAGGTATAGATAAACACAAACATAGGCTGTGCTAAGGCCTCTGATTGATGGCTATGGATAACATCCCCCCAGACCTACACAGACAGACTACAACAGGTCAGGGGGATGTTAGTTCTGAAGGGTAAGATGTCAGAAACTGAAATGTAGGTCAATCAAATTTAAGACCTGTAGTACACTGATATGCCTCTAGTCAGCATGATAAGTTAGAATGCAGAATTAAATGGAGTACCTGAAATACCAGTACAATCAGAGCAAATGTGTGGCCCTCCAAGATCCTATGTAGAAATGTAGTAACAGTCAGATGTGCCCCCCCAATCCTATGTAGAAATGTAGTTACAGTCAGGTGTGCCCCCCAATCCTATGTAGAAATGTAGTAACAGTCAGGTGTGCCCCCAGTCCTATGTAGACATGTAGTAACAGTCAGGTGTGCCCCCAATCCTATGTAGAAATATAGTAACAGTCAGGTGTGCCCCCCTAATCCTATGTAGAAATGTAGTAACATGTATGTGTAGGTATAATAACAGTGGAGCACAGATTACCTGAGCTGGCCAAGGTTCATAGGTTCATAGGTTGGTACTAGGCTTTCGGCCCTAGGGACTATGCAAGCATATCCATAACAATTCCCTGGATATTTCTTCCCACAATATTTACTTCTTTGGGCCCCTGTCTATCAGGGCAACTGACATGATCCCCAGGGTGAATTTCCTATCTCCCATCCAATCATCAAGGTTCCTTTTGAAGAGAGCCAATGAGGTGCTCTGCTTGACATGTATGGGCAGTCTATTCCAGACTATGGGGAGTCTCTGGGTCAGGAACCTATCCCTCCAGCATGTTTTTTTCATTGTGATGACAAGGTTTAGATCCCTGGAGCATGTGGCACTGGGGGATTGGGATTTCTTTAAGTGGAGCATGTCCAACAGGTCAGGGTTTCACATGGCCTTGTATGTTAAGCAGAGATCGCCTTTGTGTAGATGATATGCCACAGAGTATAGCTGGAGTTTTTTTAGATGGTCAACATATGGCATCTGCTTTAGGCCTGTGATTCTTTTAGTGAGGCATTTCTGTGGTCTTTCCAGCTGTTGCAGATGTCTTATGAGGTACATACCAAATGGAGCATTATACTCTGTAATGGGTCTAATGAGAGATGAGTACAGTGGGACAATGACCTCCTTTTTTTCTGGATGAAAAGCCCTTAGTGATGAGGTGTGCCACATAGAAGGATTTCCTGACTTTTGTGGTGATGTGGTTATCGAAAGTGAGACCACTGTCCACCTGTGTCCCTAAGTCTCTCATCACACTTTCAATGTTTAGTGTTCTGCCACCTTTGTGGTATTTCATGGGTACATGTTTTTTTCCAAAGGGGATAACTATACATTTCTTAGCATTAAGCTTGAGACCACGGCTCTGGCACCAGTTTCTGTAAGGCCCTTTTGTAGAATATCCACATCATTTGGGGATTCAGTAATGGCTCCCAGTTTGCAGTCATCTGCGAACTTTGTTAGCCAGAGTCCCTTAGTGTTGGCCTGTACTTCAGAGAAGTAGATGCCAAACAAGAGTGGTCCCAGGACTGAACCCTGAGGTACTCCACTTGTCACTTGCCTGGAGCTGGATTTGGAGTTGGCTACTTTTACAGTCTGGGTTCTGTCAGTAAGCCAGTTGGCAACCCACCAAGTGATGTAGGGATTTATGCCCAGCTTAGTAAGTTTATCTATGATTCCAGAGTGGGGGATGGTGTCGAAGGCCTTGGCGAGGACCAGATAGGCTGTGTGAACCACCTTACCCTCGTCCACAGCTCTGGAGACTGATTCGGAGAAGTCAATCAGATTCAGGAGACAAGATCAGCCCTTCACAAACTCAAACTGGGTGGGGTCCAGGGTTTGAAGGTTGCCAATGTCTTTGTTTATAAGTTCCATGATAATGCATTCCATGTTCTTGCAGATCAGGCTCGTCAGACTGATGGGATGGTAGTTCCCGGGATCCAAGGCAGATCCTCCCTTGTGGAGCGGGATAACTGTAGCTGTGCACCACTCAGTGGGCATGAAGCCTGAGCTGAGACTATGATTAAACATGACACTTAGGTGAGGTGCCAGTTAATTTTGTTGTTCATGTATTACACAACCTGAGGTGTCATCTAGTCCCATGGATGCTGTATTCTTAGCTTTGGAGAGTACAGTTTCTACCTGTGTGGCCGTGATTATCGGAATTTGGCAATCTTTTTGTATTGAGATGGGTCCTTTAGGGGGTGAGTTGGGGTGAAGTTGGCACTAAATCGATCTGCCAGGATATTAGCAATATCCTTGGGATCAGTATATTTAATGCCATTCTGTTGTAGCTCAGAGCAGATCTGAGCATTGCCATTTAGATTCTTGACATAACTATAGAATGCATTGTGGTCATCTTTGGAATCTTTGGCAATTTTATTTTCGTAACTAGCTTTTGAGGATTTTATGAGGGATCTCAGCTTCTTACTGAGGCTGGTGAGGGAGTTTTTTGCATCCTGGGATTTTCCTGTTTTCTGCAACAGTTTCTTCCTTCTGTTGTATAGTTTGTTTATAGCAGGGGACCACCAGATTGGCTTCCTTTTTTGGAGAAGAGCATCTTGGTTCTATTTGGGATGGCATGATTCATGCACAAGTGGATGTGCTCATACAGTGCCTTAGTGTAGGATTCTGCAATCGAACTTCCAGATCCTGTTGACATGGGTGTTGTGAAGTTTGTCAGTTCTGACTTCAGTAGCATAAAGTTGGCTTTGGAGAAGTTTTTTAAGGAGGTTTCCTTACTGGGGGGCGTGGGTGGGATATGGATGTCAAAGGTGATTTTCTTATGGTCAGACCTGACCAATGAGGGGGTGACTACTGGTGTGGAGCATCTATCTCCCATGTTGGTAATGACCAGGTCTAGGATATTGAAGCCCCTGGTGGGACAATGGATTAGTTGATCCAGGGCATTGGAATTTATGAATTACAAGAACCATTGGGAAAAGGAGTTGGTACCCGAGTAGTTTTCCCAATTAACGGCAGAGTAGTTGAAATCACCCAGTATTAGGGTGCTTGGTTGTATCTTAATATTTTCCAGTATGTTTAGAAAGGTGTAGTGAGAATCTTGGGGCATGGTGGGGGATCTGTAGCAAGCTACAATTTGGATTGCAGTCTTACCTAGTGTTAGCTGCACCTAGAGAATTTCAGATGCATTGTGTTGGGCAACTAGCCTGGAGGTGTGAATATCCTTGGTGAATGTAGATTTTAGCAAGTGTACAATATGCTAGTCTGCATGTGTTAGGTTGGTGCGTGTTGTATATTGTGTGAGAGTGGTCAGTATGTATGCATGGTGAGGCATGCCCTGGTGGCCATTGCTCAGTACTGCTGATGACAGGGCCAAGTTCTCACAACTGCAGTGCCAAACACAATGCATCCCAGTACAACACATTCCAACAGTAAGCCATAGTAAATGTTTGGAAGTAATATGTGTCACCATATGAAAGATGGACATGGCATGAATGTCAGCCCAGATATACAAGCAGTACACAGGGGGAGGTACTCCAGACAGACAGTTTATAATATGTAACTGTCAAATGGACACACCCTTGGAATTGTACATACTGGTTTGTAGCACATTATTTTGGATTGCAGTAGGGAATACTGATGTCTGGACAAACACTGGCAAACCACAAAGGTCAAAGGAATAATGTATTGATAAACAGTTGATGTCCCTGCACAAGTCAGCATAAGTGGAATGCCCCATGCATATCTGTGAGTCAGATGCAAGTAGTGTCTGTAGCAGACATGACCCAGCTCACCCCACCACCACCCACAGGTACCTCTCTGGTCTTATCCCTGCTGTTGGGACTGATTAAAATATGACCACCACCTGTGTATGGCAATAGTGAACGAATGCAGCATGCAGAGCAGGTGTCCCATGCAGGTGTGTCCCTAACTGTAAGCAGCACCCTGCCAGCATCCACACCACTGCATCAATACTGACAGAAAGTATTGGCATGAACAACTTGCACACCTACCCTGTCACCCCAGGGGAATATAGTGTATTGCAGTCTGGAACTGTAGGCGTGACAGAATGCAACGACCTGCTACAGCTGGCCTGCATCACTACCAAATGGCCTACAGTTCTCTGCCAGAGGCCTGTGTCTCACCTGTACTGCCAATGTATGTTATTTTATGGACTCCCAATTAACAACATAACACAGTCCATGGAACCCAAATGCAAGGCCATGTGGACAAATAACAGTAACATGTCCATCATATCCTGCTGCATGAACTGTGGACCAACACCAAATTACTGCTGTGATGAGGTGATAACTATAGGGAACATATCAGATAATGTTTGCATAATGTATGGAAGAGGATAGAATAATAGAGGGGGGTGGGAGCATGGGCAACATGGAGTGTGTGAAGTCCGAAACTCAGGCATGTGCACATACTATCCCTGGCTGCAAACACAAGAATGGGTGGCTACAAACCTGCTCGTAAACCACAATGTGAAGGGGTAATGTCCAGAATTATGAACCCTGCCTCTGGGTAACCTGTGTGAATCTGTACAGCTGTGAGGTTTGGCCACTGCAGGATATGGCTATATTGTCACATTGATGGATGTACAAGCATGGGATCCTCTGTCTTCACTGTACCAAGGTGCTGAACCATTTACGCAGACCCAGCAGCAAGTGTCTGCAGCTTCCCCTCAAGAATGGCATGATTGTGCAAGAATATGTACACTGCTGACCACAAGACTGGACACAGCTGCAGTCACCTTGTGTTCCCCAGGACATCATTGCAATCAAATATGTCTACCTGACAGTACTTGATGACATAAAACACCACAGTGTATAACAGTACATATGTCTGAATATATCTGCTAACACCAGGACCATGTAGCAGAAGCAGCATAGACAAAATTTCCTAGAGTAATCCACTATCCTTTGTCCATTTTGACCCCATATTGTCAATCAATCTACAGATATCCTTCAGAAACAGTTTGGTAGGTGCAGGTGTAGAACACAAAAGTCTGCACTGGAGTACAATCTACCTGGAATGGATTCACACATTCAATACAGAAGGTCATACTGGCCACGCTCCCGCACAGTCACAGATATTAGAGCATACACTCCTCAGTACGTACCAGTCATGCTTTGCACACACATTGAATAGGAATACACACATGTATCCAAGGACAACACACTATAATAGGCCAAAATTACACAAACATAGATGTGTAGAAGAGAGTGACAGTGACAAAGAGCCTTCCATCATGAGGCCTGCCCCACCCAGCACACATCCAATTGTCTAAAACCACATGATGTGCAAATGTCAATCACCATAGACATTTGCCTCTGGAAACCCTCAGCACTATAGTGTATGTGGTGCTAGTGCTAACTGTGTAACATGACTGTACAAGTCAGTAGTCATCTAACAGTTGTATACATGTACCTGTGGAATATAAACCTGTCTGTGCTTGAGTGTGGTGTGCTTCATCTAGATGAATGGGTTATGGCCCATGCATACACATTGCACTCCCCATTGCCCTACAATGGCAAGCCTGCTGATGTCTTCACCTTGAAATACACCTTTGGGAAAGTAGTAGCCCAAAAATCTCTGTGGTGTGTTATATAACTGTGTAATACTGTTGTGTGATGTACTAGTTAGGTAGGAATTCTAATCCCAGACATGGCAAGTATGTGTGTGTTGTTTGTATGTGTAGGGAGCAATGCTTTTGAGGTCATTCACAGTCACTACAACCTCCAGTGCTGTTCTTTGGCAAGCCTGCTGATGTCATTCATTTTGAAATACACCTTTGAGTAAGAAGTAACCCACTAATCTCTGTGGCAGGTACTATAACTGTATAATGCTGTAAGGTGATGTACTAGTTAGGTGCGAGTTCTAATCTCAGACGTGGCAACTGGCTGTGTGTTTGTCTGTGTAGGGAGCAATGTTTATGAAGCCATTCACAGTCACTACAAAAGACAATGCCATTCTTTGGCATGCCTGCTGATGTCATTCACTTTGAAATACACGTTTATGGAAGAAGTAGCCCAATAATCTCCTTGGCATGTCCTATAACTGCGTAATACTGTACTGTGATAAACTAGTTAGGTAGGAATTCTGTTCTCAGACATGGCAAGTGTGGGTGTTTGTGTAGGGAGCAATGCTTTTGAGGCCATTCAGTCACTACAACCTCCATTGCTCTACTTTGGGAAGGCTGCTTATGTCATTCACTTTGAAATACACCTTTGGGGAAGACATAGCCTAGCAAGCTCTGTGGCATGTCCTGTAACTACGTAATATTGTAGTGTGATAAACTAGTTAGGTAGGAATTCTATTCCCAGACATGGCAAGTGTGGATGTTTGTGTGTGTGTTTGTTTGTGTTTGTGAGCAATGCGTTTGAGGCCATTCACAGTAACTACAACCTCGAGTGCCCTACTTTGGCAAGCCTGCTGATATTATTCACTTTGAAATACTTCTTTGGGGAAAGAGTATCCCAGTAATCTCTGTGGTGCATCCTGTAACTGTGTAGTGATGTAGAGTGATAAACTAGTTAGGTAGGAGTTCTGTTCCCAGACATGGCAACTATGAAAGTCTGTGTGTGTTTGTGTGTGTTTGTGTGTGTGTGTGTGTGTGTGTGTGTGTGTGTGTGTGTGTGTGTGTGTGTAGGGATCAATGTTTTTTTGGCCATTCACAGTCACTATGCAACCTACAAATGGAGAACATCGATAACTGTGTAGTAACAGAGACCTGATCCAAGCCTCCAGAGAGCACCCCTGCAATACCAGATATGCTCTCACCACACCTGTTGGCTTTCAAACCAGGACCAAACAATAAAGGTGGAGGAGTGTCCATATTCACCAAGGATATTTACACCACCAGGCTACTTGCCCAACAGAATGTGTCTGAAATACCCAAGGTGCAACTAACAGTAGGTTAGATGGCATTCTAAATTATATAGCTTGCTTCAGATCCCCCACCATGTCCCATGATACCCACTACAGTCTTTGAAACATACTGTGAAATATTATGATACAAGCACACACCCTAATACTGGGTGACTTACACTACCCTGCCATTAACTGCAAAAACTACTTGGGTACCAACACGTGTGCCCAATGGTTTTGAAGTCATAATTCCAAATGCCTTGGATCAAGTAACCCATCGTCCCACTAGGGTGTCAAATATCATAGACCTGGTCATTACCAACATGGGTAATCATTGCTCCGTAACTATGATCACCCTGTGAGTGGTCAGGTATGCCCATGAGCTAATCACCCTTAACATCAACATCCCACCCCCACAGCCCAGTAAGCAAATCTTTGTAACACACATCTCCAAAGCCAGTGTCATGCTACACATGTCAGACATGACTAACATCATGACACCCATGCAGATGGAAACTGAAAGGACAACTGCTGAATCATACATGAAGGCACTGTGCCAGCACATCCATTCATGCATGAGCCATGCCATCCAATATTGAACCAAGATGCTGCCCACCAAGAAAAGGATGCAAATGTGGTGGCCCCCTGCCATAAACATACTGTACAACGAAAGGAGGAAACTGTTGCAGAAATGGGGCACTTTCCAGGATGCAAAATACTCCCTTACCAGCTACAGTAACAGGCAGAGACCCCTCATAACATCTACCAAAGCTAGTTACAAACATAGTATAGCCAAATATGCCAAAGAAACTGCAAGCCATTCCATAGCTATGTGAGGAATCTAAATGGCAATGCTCAGAACTGCTGTGAGCTACAACAGGATGGTTCTAAATCTACTCCTCCCAGAGATATTGCCAATATCCTGGCAGATCGATTCAGTGCCAACTGCACTCCCCTCCCATCCCCCAAAGGGCCCATCTCAACATGGATAGATAGCCATATTCTGTTAATAATGGCCACATAGGTAAATACCACACTCTACAGAGCTATGACAACAGCAGCCATGGGACCAGTCAACATCCTGGGCTGTGTACTACGTGAGCAACAAACTGCACTTGCACCTCACCTACATGCCTTGTCTAATCATAGCCACACCTCAGGCTTCATGTCTATTGTGTGGCACACAGCTACAGTTATCCCAGTCCAGAAGGAGGGATCCACCTTGGATCCTGGGAACTACAGCCCCAGCAGTATGATGTACCTAATCTCCAAAGCCATGGAATGTATTATCATGGAAATTAAAGCAAAGGCATTGGCAACCTACAAACACTGGACCCTAACCAGGTTGGGTTTGTGAAGAGCCAATCATGTCACCTCAACCTGAATGACAACTGTGAATCCATCTCCAGAGCTGTGGATTAGGGTAAGGTGGTTCACACAGTCTATCTGGACCTCACCAAGCCCTTTGACACCATCCCCAGTCTGAAATCATAGATAAATATATCAAGCTGACCATCAACCCCAATGTCACCCGATGGGCTGCCAACTGCTGTACTTGACACAACCCACACTACAAATGTAGGTGACACCAACCCAAGACCCAGACAAGTGACAGTTGGAGTACCTTAGGGTTCAGTCCTGGCACCACCCTTATTTGGCATCTACTGCTCTGAAGTACAGTCCAACAGTAAGGGACACTGGCAAACAAAGGTCACAGATAACTGCACACTGGGAGCCAGTAATGAATCCCCACATGATGTGGATATTCTACAGAAGGGCCTTACAGAAAGACATGTTTAGTGCCTGAGCCATGGCCTCATGTTCAATGCCAAGAAATATATAGTTATCCCCATTGGGAAGGGACATGTACCTGTGAAGTACCACATAGGTGGCAGTACACTAAACACCTAAAGTGTGATAACAGACTTAGGGACACAGGTGGACAAGTGGTCTCACCTTTGATAACCACATCACCACAACAGTCAGGTAACCCACCTATGTGGCACGCCTCCAACTAATGGCTTTACATCCAGGAAAAGGAGGCTATTGTCCCACTGTAGGCATCTCTCAGTAAACCCAGTACAGACTACAATGGCCCTTTATGTATGTGCCTCACAACACCTCTGCAACAAGTAGAGAGGATGCAGACATACCTCACAAAATGACCACAGGCCTAAACTAGATGCCCCGTGCTGACCATCTGCAAATCATCCAGCCATACACTGTCACGTATTGTGTTCTCAGAGGTGATTTCTGCTTAACATACCATGCCATGTCAAACCCACAGCTGTTGGACATGCTACACTTATAGAATTCCAAACCCTCACAGCCACATGCTCCAGGGATCCAAATCCTGTCATTTCAATGAACAATACATGCAGGAGGGATGTGTTCCTGACCCAGAGACTCCCCAGACTCTGGAATAGACTGCCTCTTTGTCCCTCTTTAAAAGGAAACTGGATAATTGGATGGGACATAGGACATTTATCCCGGGGATCATGTCAGCTGCCCTGCTAGACATGGGTGCAGGGAGGTAAATATTGTGGGAAGTCATAGCCAGAGAATTGTCATGTCTAGGCATGTATAGGCCCTAAGGCTGATAGCCTAGTATCAATGTATGACTCTATGAATGTATGAACTACACTTTCCATTGCCCAACCTTGGCAAGGTTGCTGATGTCATTCACTTTGAAATACACCTTTGGGGAATGAGTAGCCCAGTAATCTCCATGGTATGTCCTATAACTGCGTAATGCTGTAGTACGACAAACTAGTTAGGTAGGAGTTCTGTTCCCAGACATGGCAAGTGCGGAGATGTGTGTGCTTATCTGTGTAGGGAGCAATGCTTTTGAGGCCATTTACTGTCACTACAACCTCCATTGCCCTTCTTTTACAAGTCTGCTGATGTCATCCACTTTGAAATACACCTTTGGGGAACTAGTAGCTCAGTAATCTCCATGGCACGTGCTATAACTGTGTAATGCTTTAGTGTGATGTACTAGTTAGGTAGGAGTTCCAATTCCAGACATAGCAACTGTGATACTTTGTGTGTGTGTGTGTCTGTGTGTGTGTGTGTGTGTGTGTGTGTGTGTGTGTGTGTGTGTGTGTGTGTGTGTGTGTGTGTGTGTGTGTGTGTGTGTGTGTGTGTGTGTGTGTGTGTGTGTGTGTTTGTGTGTGTGTGTGTGTGTGTGTGTGTGTGTGTGTGTGTGTGTGTGTGTGTGTGTGTGTGTGTCTGTGTTTGTCATTCATATACTCTGCAGAGGTGGCTGTGAGTGTGTAACAACTGGACACATTGTGGAGTGGGTTTTGCAAATTTCCTATATGGTGGGGCCTATTACATGTCACAATGTCCACCTTACAAGAATAACAGATGTCAAACAGCTGAGAGGCTGGGGTTGATAATCTATACCCCTACATGCGACATCAAGGCTTGGCAAACAATTAGGCAACCCTTGTATTACTCAGAGAACACTCTCAATGCATGTGTCATACACAAACACACTCGGCTAGGCAATAACCACTATGTTGGTAGCTCCCAGCATATTGCCCACAGATAGTAACCATGGTGTGATTGCAGCAGACAAGAGAAGGCATGGCAACCTGTCCCATCACTACAGTAGGCACATAATTGCATACAGTGCTCCGTCAGTATGTTCCCCACTGGATGCCTGCAACAACTGTAGTGCCAGCAAATGTAACTCACAAAGGACATATCATGCCTTATACACATGCCCTGTATGGACAGATGCCACTGAGACCAGGAAATACCTGTATCATGCTGTCAATGTTGGCTCAGGTACAACCTGGTGTCGATTGCCAGTTCCCACCACATGAGCCCAGGAATGGCACATCTGATGATAACAATCTGTGTACACAACATGCCCCAGACATGCCAGGTACACTTCCACATGTCACAGAACATGCATGTGGGATGTGTGCACATCCCAGACACCATCCATGTCATGAACTATAGAACGCATACATGGCAAGCATCGCACAGCACTGGCCACCCACAATAGTAACCCAGATGACTGGATGATGAATACAATACCCACCTGTGTGGGCCAATCCAGACACTACACCCCTGAGCCACACTAAAGACCATGTTTATGTGGCCTGGTGCTAAATTATACCCTTTACCTAGCCTTGTACAGCCTTCTGGCACAGTGAACCACTACACACCTGTGAAGCAAAGCACCCATGCATGTCAGTACTGGCAGCCTGTGTGTGTGTGTGTGTGTGTGGAGTATAATGTTTTCAACACCATTCTCACTCGCTACACCTCCCACTGGCCTACTGAAGCATGCCTTCTGATATCAGACACCTTCACATACCTTTTGCCTATACATCATCCTGATAACCCCTGTGGTGCATGCGATACCTATGTATTACGGTATTGTGACAAACTAGCTAGTTATGAAATCTAATCCTGACCCTGTCAACTGTGTTAATGTGTGTGAGTCCCTGAGATAGTGTGGCTGTGTCGACGCAGACACCTGTTAATGTGGACAGGCATGTGCACTACACCTACCTTAGCCCTCATTTATCACTGCTCCAGATGTCACTCACCATCAGATATGCCTTTCTACAGCTAACCAACATGTAAGCCCTGTGGCGCATGCAATAACTACATAGACATGTGATAGCAATACATAGCCAGTCAGGGGTTTAAAACCATGTACTGGTAAGTATGTGTCACAAACATGCTTAGGTTTTACTCTCCCACCCCCTCCCTGTGTTATTTTGTCTCTTTCTATCTCTCTCACTCCATTTCTGGTGGATGTGGAGAACTGCACCTGCTTTGCTTAGGCAGCAGCTTGTGTTTTGTAAGTGATGCTCATGATCAGCTGATGGCCTCTGCATGAATTGCAGTCCCCCACTAGCTGATTGCATGCGGAGCAGCTGTGGTAACATTCCCATAGCAAATTGCATGGAAACACACTCCTATATCTAGGAACATCATGTGGGTGATGGGCCTTTTCATTCACCGTGAGCAGGACCTCATGTCAGTGTTTGGCAAACAGCATCACAGATGGTATTGGGATATACCTCTAACAACATACACTGTGGAGACAGGCCAACAAACATGAGGGGGATGTGCCAGACATGACTACAGAATTTAAGTGTTGCTCTTCTGCATTTGGAGTAATGATGGTTTAACAGGGTGTGTGTGGATATGGCTGGTCTACATGATGTAATACCTGTCATGATAGTATTATGTGTTTGAGGAAACTCCCACCTTTCAGTTATCTGCAGACTGGGCAGTGTTTGGAGTCTTATTTTTCTTGTGTTACTCACAGATCACATATCTTAGAAATGCAGAAGCATAGCCTGAGGATTGCAGTCAGTAGATGGTGACAGCCTTCATATCCCTCATAGGACATATGTCACAACAAACCATGTTACAACAGTAAATGTATGAGGATATCACCGCAACATGCCAATATTGGCCCAGTGTTTGTAGATCCAGCCACAAGTCTGTCAACCTTTGTACATATGTCATTCAGAAAGAGGTGCATATGTTCTGTACACCATTATTTATTGACATCAAACCTGATAACAAGCCAGTCAGATATCAGACTGCTAGACATGTTAGGTATAGTAGGGGTAATTTTTGAGGTCATAACTTGGGCATTCTGTGCTTGTGTGTACAGTAGTGGGGTCCGTGAACTTATGGTGATTGTCGACAGTATGTGTATTGTGAATATGTACCTTGGCCTGTGTACAGACTGAGGTAGTTGTCTTTGCTCTTGGTCCTGTTCTATCTGATGTTATACGCTACTCCACTGTAAGGTACCTTATCAGCTCTCATGTTTGTAGGGCCAAACACACACATGTCCCAAATCACAGACAGGCATTGGACAACACTGTGTCGTGGCCCAGTATATGTAGGGTTAGTGTGTGAGTGGCACATATGAGGATGGTATTGATCAGACAGTCCATATAGTGTAATATTAAGCTTGCATACCATATGTGGCTGTGGCTGTGTTCACATTGGTTGTGAGTATGCACTTTCATGCAGGTGTCTGTTACTCTGTGCTGTGACATGACTGTAGAGCCTCCTATATTTGCAGGTACATATGTATTCCCCCATACGAAATGTAGGCCAGTGTTGTGGCAGTCTGCCGGGAGTTTGCACAGTGCTTTGTTACATGCCTAGCAGCTTAGTGTAATTACCCAGTGTGATGTAATGTCCAGATATTTGCAAGACGTACTGCTGCTGGGCCAGCACAACTGATATGTATTTCTGACAAAGCAGTGGGATTCTGTACAGATGTATGTCACTAACTACTGGGTAGTATGTGGCCATGTGACCTCTGCACCACCAGTTGTTATTTGTCAGGACAGACAGGCATGTGTGAATTCATAACCTCTGTGGGCATATGAAGTCTAGTATTTACGTGATATACTCATGTACATTGCTGTTAACATGCACATTGTCAGGCTTGGTCCACCTGTCTCACACAAAGGGGATCTGTGTATAGAGAGTGCCAGACTGTCCACATATATTAGTCATATATATATATATATATATATATATATATATATATGTACAAACACACACACATATACACATCTATATATGTCTACACATATACAGATATATAGATATATATGCACATATAGTTATAGACATCTACATATATAGTGACATAAATAAATATATTTGTATAGATATATATATGCATATATAGTTATAGATATCTAAATATATATCAACATAAATAGGTATATCTGTACATATATGATGTACACACACACACACACACACACACACATATATATATATATATATATATATATATATATATATATATACACATGCACAGAGATCTATAAATGGCCAAATATATGATGCACTATACAGATGTGTATAAATATATATATATATATATATATATATATATATATATATATATATATATATATATATGTGTGTGTGTGTGTGTGTGTGTGTGTGTGTGTGTATGTGTGTATGTACATGTAGACATATATCTACATATATAAATATATATATATATATATATATATATATATATATATATATATATATATATGTGTATATATCCATATCCTTGTCATGTGTAAACATTACTGTTGTGTATACCTTCCTAGCTGTATCGCACAATATGTATCTGATATGTGCATATTTAGATATAACAACATATGTGATGTAACAGTAATATCACTAACATGTACTATACAATTGTAGGTCACAGCAATTGTTCAGTACTATTCAATATGTCTGCTGACATATGTATTGGAAAAACAACAACTGTCTTCACAGCTGTCATGGTATAGTGGTTAACTGTTGTGACTATAGTGTACAAGGACCTAGGTTCAAAGGCTGTTTATTTTGTTGCTGAATAGAACAAGGGCTGTTGGATAGAGAGTGGTTAAGGCAGTTTTGAGCAGCTTTACGCACATTTGCATGGGTTTGCATGAAGCTAAGTGGTGCTAAGCTACAGTTAAATGTACGGGTGCTTACTCTGTGTAGGCTTCACTTACCAGTGTGCAAATGTGCTTAGCTGTTATATTGCAGCAATGCTGACACCTGCTAAGCATGGCTCAGCCCTAGTAACCAGTGCTTACATCCCAGTTTGATAACATAGCAGGGTAATGACATCTGTAATAGGTGTATGTAAGGCTATGCACATAACATCAGTCTGTGTGCTGTCAGTATAGTAGTAGGGGTGTGAGTGTCATATCTGGGACACTTGAGTATATAAGACCTGTACAACACTCTCATCCATGTGAATGTGTTACATACAAGGGTAGTATCCCAGATTATGTTCCGTCACACTAGTATGTAGTGTATCATGCTGTTACTAAAGTTGACAGTGCTTTCCTAAGCAAGAGTAGATTGCTAACTGTAGTACTGGCAACAAGCATCCCTTCGTGCATATATGGACTCTGAGCCCTCACTGTCATGTTCCTGGTGTGTGAGCTGTGTCACAGTATATATCCCCCTACTGGATAATGATCTGACATGTAGAAATTAAATGTAGACTACTGTCTGTATAGCACATGTCAGTGAGGGCTGCCAACATGTAGTAATGGCATACATATTGGTGTCAGATGCCTGTCTGACACAGTCATCCTACTGCATAGCTAGTTGGCAAGCTGATGTCTATCAGTCCCTGTACAGATGTGCAGATGGCAGTTATCCAGCTTGGATATGTACACTCAACCTATGCTTGACTGACACTGACATTTCTGCCCAGCTATGTTTTAACTGGCACAGATAGGACACAACACTCTGTACTCACCACATGCCATATGTACCTCCACTACACTACCATGGTCAACTGAACATGTTGGGTACAGGTCTCCAACACAGACACTAACCATGTTTTGTAATACATGTTGCATACATGTCAACTGGATCTCTTCACTGGCCATTTGCAGGAGGCACCCAGAGGATTTGCTGATACATGTCACTCTCACCCTGAGGGTCACCACAGTGGTGTCTGTAGATAGGTTGCCTGCTGGCACATGGCAGGTTGCATGATACCACTATACACACATCCCCTACACTTCCCATCTCTCCATGGACAATGGCCAGGTACACACTTATGACCACCTGCAGCAATGCACCCTAGTACTGACAAATGTGTGTGCATTACTGAGGATATCAGTGTCTGTGTGTTAGTACACCTGTAGTTGGGAATACCATGAGGGCCTTCACACCCACCGCAACACCCATTGCCATAGATAGATGTGGCTGCTGCTGTACTAGACATTACATGCACCATGTTATGCTCCCCTCCCTAAAGGATACCTGAGCCTTGCAGTACCAGAACAACACGGCTGTACAAATGGGTTGATAGGCATGGGATACCCACTGAGTTCTGGCAAGTGTGTGTATGTGTGTATATCTGTAGGGTACAGCATTCTGAGGCCACATATTCCTATTACAACACACATTGCTTCACAGTATTATGGATAGTGATGTTGCTGCCCATAGGAGAGGCATGACAATGCATCACCCTACTATGCCTGTGGCATGTGCATTAGATGCATATCCATGTAGTACCACTGTTGGGATGGACAATGGATTGTATCGCAGTCCTCGTCAATGTGTGATGGTGGGTATGTCAGAGTGTCATCATGGGTTCCAGTGTGTACAATATCCACAGTGCGGTGTAGGTGCTGTGTACACTGTCATTACACCATGGTACCCCCGGTACATGTCCTATGTACCACTGTATGGTGACTACTGTCACCATCCACCATACAGGTAACTGATAACACAATACAGTCCAGTTATGCATGTGCTGTGTGCAGCCTACCTGTAACACATCGGACACACTGACAAGTTAGTTAGCACTGATAGGCCCAGGTCTCTCGGATGTGTGTCTACCTGTTGTGTGTCTGTTAATGTGTATATGATGGTATGTCACATTATGTATTGGCCATATACAACCATTACATCCCCATTACCATACTGTACATGCCTGGGGATGTTCTGCATGTAGCATGTAACCTGGAACACACCTCATCTTAATTGCTTTGTGGTGTGTGCAATGAAAGACACACACATCAGTATAGTCCCAGTGTTGCCAATTAAGAGTGTGCATGTATGTGGAGGATCTACCTCAGGTTGCTGATTGTACATATCCCAGGGGGTCACCTGTCCATGTGGCACAAGCAGTAACTGTTATACACACCTGTGACATGTGTTCAACTGTACCCAGGATATGGCACAGCCATGGTGTCACCACAGTGCCATACCCCTTGTGTGATATGACAGCAGACCATCCTCCTACTGACACATGTACACCTACAACACAAATGGATAACATTATGGAGACCACAATTGTTCAGTGTTATTAACAGCTATAATGCATCATGGCTAGACAGCTACACTACCTGACATGTAAGCATTAAACATTATTGCTGACAACATGTTACACAGCAGTACATTGGTACACTGCATTACAGTCACTGTGTGCATCAGAACCATATTAGTCTGTCCCTGCATCGATGTTATGGATGACAGGGATGTGGCACATGTATCATCATATGCTCAGGGTGTGCTGTTGGTTTACCAGAGACCTAGGGTGGGCCATATGCTTGACACCATGTGTGTCGGTGAGGGGTGTAATTTGCTGATATGGGCATGGTGATTTGGTGTGTGTAGGTATGGGGTCACCCTAGGTGTGTTTGTATAGAGTGTGGGTATGCATGCACACAGTTCTGCCATGTGGCTGCCCTATACAGGTGTTTCTTCGACAGCTGCAGACAATACCTGGTAGGGTGTGCAGTTCACCACCTCTGGCCAAGGACACATGGACTGTGCCTGCCAGGGGTTCCGTGGGCACATCCAGGTACAGGCCTCAATGTGCTACTCTCCCCTGATGGTGACATATGTCTGCTGGAACCAGGTCTCTCCTGGGACTGGCCAGGGCCATGTGCACATGGCCTGCTGTAGTGTGGTGTGGACAGTGCCTCCCCTGCAGTGCTGGGACTAGTACTGCCACTAAGGGAGTGGCTTGGTGTCCTTGCATGCCCACATTGACCGCCAGATGTTGGTGTTGCTGGCCTACATCCATGCAGCTGTTGCCCCACTCCCACCACATGTTGTAGCATGGACAATCCATGGTCGGCAAGGCCCCCCCCTTCTTACCCAACCATCTATCCATGACCTCGGTATAATCACAGAGGCACCTGCAAGTTGATGGATGTTGTCACTTACAGATGAGAAAGCAGTTATCTGCAGCCTCAGACCCTGTCTGGTGTACACTTCCATACATGCCTGGGCCCCCAAGACAGTAAACATGTGTCTGGTGGCACCAGTTGTGGCACTTCTGCCAGGGACATGATGACCAATGGCCCTTCCACAAGCACCCCGGTTCATCTGACTATGTGGTGCTCTGCCGGACATCCGGCTATGCCTGCTGTGTCCAGACACAGCAAGCATAGATACCACACTCTCCTGTGCACCGCCACCAACCGCCAACTATCCCTCTGCTATGGCCATTGGTGAAGGGGTATCTATAGGCACTGTGACTGTGTGCGGGGTTGGGGTGGATAACAGGGGGATGTCAAATGATGGTGCAGTTTCGGCCTCTGACAACCCCAGCTGTGCCTCAACAGTCCTATCATCATTTTTGGTGTTTGTATGGACACCATCATCAGATTGCATGCAGGAGAGACCCTGACCCACCTTGCCACCTGTGAGGGGAAAACAAGAAATGTACTGTAAGACCTCTATGGCATTGCATAACAGTACACGCACACACAAACACACACACACACACACACACACACACACACACACACACACACACACACACACACACACACACACACACACCCTGAAATTCCACCATAATACCTACCTGTCCCTAAGTTTACAGACAGTCCCAAGTTTATTCACATAAGTTCCCCATCTTGCATCACACTTGGTAACATGCACTCAATACCACTCATTAACGTATCATTCTTCTAAATGCCCAGACAAGTGATCACAACACATGACCTGTTACTCCATTACCTCTTTGACTGGATTGGAGTAGGTTTTACAAGGCCTCACTGTTGTCATCCAGTGTTCCCCCTGGGTATGTCTGGACATTGTGAGCATGGCCCCTATATGTTAGTGGCGATAACATTCACTCAATAATGTCACGCACTGGAGTGTCATACGTCACTTTTGCTCAGTAGATGCAAGATCTGATGCTCAGTCATCTTATTATGTGGGCAAAAGTAATATATGGATACACTCCCTGGTGTTGTCTAGTAATTCCCCATTGCATCTGTAGTGCTGCATATGTGGGCAGTCGTTCACCTTTCTGTGATTGCAATTTTAATGGTATACCTGGTGTCTAGTTTCCCTCCCAATGCATGTTCCATGCTACAGACCTTATTATACTATCAGCTGTGCTGAGACTGCATATCAAAAAAGTATTCCTGGTGTCTTGTGTCAGTCCATGTCCATGACCTGCACATTTTCAAAGGGAAGTACTGACATATGAACAACCCCACCATCACACATGTGCATACATGGACACCCAAACAAACACACTCACATGCACACACACAAACACATACTACATGCATCAACCTCCCTCCACTCCGCAAGATTGCACTTACAGCCAAAATAACCCCCCCCCCCCACACACACACACACACCTACAGGTGAGGTTGCACAATGAAAGTACACACAGACCTCCCATTACCTATCTGTCAACATGCATAACATATGGTACTCAACAGCATGCAGTGCAGTTATAGTCAATCCATGCTAGCAACAGTATACATGTGTGTGATGCCTGGGGTGTGTAAGCAGGTGATGCCCCTTCTCCTGGAAAACACTGCACCCATGTACACAGTATTGCTGTGCACCTGTTCTGCACCACCCTGCCATGTACTGTGCACCATACCTCACAAGTGTACACAACATTGCTGAATGTGTATTACTGTGTCAGTTATGTCTGCTCTAATGCTCACAGCCCCGATGTGTTTGTCTGACACATACCTGGGATGATATGTGGACAGATGTCAGTTGTGAATGCCTGATGTCTGATTTACAGATCTCAACATCAGTGGTGCATGTATGACCAATACGATACTATTACACTGACAACCATCAAACCTTACTGTGGCTATAGGGAGTGTACACACCCTTATTGATATGACGCCCTCTTCCTTGATATGCCATGGGACCACATCACTGCATATGTTAACATTACATGAGCCTGATATGTGACATATGTCCTGTACATTCAAATGCAGTGTCTAACAAATGTGTTAGTTGTGCTGATGCTGACCGTGATGCATACACTTCATGGGTGCATATGTGTGCACTCCCTTTTCATGACAGTTTATTGCACCTATTGTTATGTGTACTACAGCAGTCACTATTCATGGCAGGGGTATACTAGCATGGGCCATCTGCATTTACCAGTATATGGTCAGTCTGCCCTGCACATGTCCCCCAACTCTGCATGATTGCAAGGTCAGCTCATGTGCACATCCCTTGGAGTTCACACACTCCCATCACTATTGCTGTGGAGTCAGTGTTATGTCTGCCACAGTTCCTGTACCTGACTGTGTGCAGATACAGCCATTTGTAGCATCCTTAGGATCCCTGCTGCAGTGCAGTGGTGTGTCATGATGACAATCCCTCCCCACCTTCAGACTTTTTGCAGATGCTTGACAGCTATGGCCTACACATGTGTGTCAGTTTGCAGTGTCCCAAACACTGAGGACCATGTGTAACAGCCTAGTCCCAGATAATAAATGGCAAACACACAGCAGTACACTGATACCAGCACAGTACAGATGGGGATGGTGGGCCTGAGGTGGGGCGAGGCATTGGTTGTGGAGCACATGTGTCTTACATGATACTGTCTGTAGGTTTCCAATGTGGTCATGGTACACCAGTACACATTGCAAAGCATGACTATTGGGGACCACTTCTGTTATGCATGCACTACCTGTGGAGTGGCCTGGCTGATGTTTCCTGTGGTACAACTGTCACATCTCATTACCCTAACTCATAGGCCACATGCTTGCAGAGTCCAGGCAATCGCTGACATGGGTACTGCCCAGCCAGTGCTTACTAGACATTCCTGCAACCCCCTCAGTGTTGTGGCATGTTACTCAGCAGCCCACATGACCAGTTTGCTACATGTGACTTCATCTGTCTTGGATGGCCATCATTCCTGTCCCATATATCCTTAACACATAAATGACTGTTTGCACTGTTTGCCATGGTATATGCAATGGTGAGGTATGGTTACATGTCCAGCTCATGGGTGCTACCTGTTGAGTATGGGCCCGACACCATGATATGTAAGATGTGTGCAAGCCACGGCTGCCTCTGTTGCAGGTAAGTGTGCACATTTGATGGTCAAATGTCTTGGACAGCAGACCAATACGTGGTGTGACACTTGGGACGTGTATTTGCTGAAAGGTGCATTTCCATGACAAATGCATGCAGTCAGTACCTCAAGAGCTGCTTCCACCCCTTAGGATGTTAGCTATATTGCAGATGTCTGACATACACTTTGGATACACCATCATGGTCACCACTGTGATGTAGTGCACTTAACAGCAACAATACATGAACATGTATGGCAGGCATTATGGACAGGTGTGTTAGATGTGTGCAGGGAATATACCATAGCCATTACATGCCTGGTGTATTAGCAAGCATCAGCATAAACCATACTTACCAGCTATAGGCTGCTGCCTTGGTGGTATACCAGAGGGACCTACATAAGTGTGTGAGAGATGTGATGTCAGTAGCCACAGCTATGGCACTGGTACAGGGTGGGTGCAGCACTGCAGTACATCAACAGTACATGTCCACAATATTACAGCTTATGCACATCTGTTTATTACTACTATGCAGCAACAGACTATATATATATATATATATATATATATATATATATATGTGTATATATATATATATATATATATATATATATATATATATATATATATATATATATGTCATCTCACATATGCGGATGGATACGCAACAGTGGTCTACTGATGTACCCTGTGGCCTTACCTGCACGCTCCTCTGCCAATGTGTGAGTAGCACCCACCTCCACTATGGTCTCCGCCAGCTGTTGCATATGCGGGCAGGCAGTTGCCACAAGACTGGCGATTAGCTCCTCAACATGTGTCATGGGGGGATGGATGGCATGACCCCCCCTGTTGCAAGGTGATCCCCCGGACTGCAGCAGCATGCCAGCGGACATTGCGAACCAGGTCGCTGCAATGATGCCGGACCTGCTCATAACTGCGGTTATGCAGGCTGACATCATTGACCCTGTGTACTAGATCGTTCCACAGTGCGGTCCACTCCTGCTGCTCATAGGCTGTCCTTCCAAACAGCACCTGGTAGTGCTTTACCAGGTGGTTGATGATTACCTCATTTTCATCTGCTGAATAGAGAGGTAATCTGCCATGTGACATCTTGCCTGAAAGGCATAAAGTTGGAAACAAGTCTGAGCAACTCATACAGCAAGGTTACCATAGTTCTTAATACATATCTTTGTCTCCCCCCATCATATCTGTGACAACAAACTGTTCACACAGCTCAACAGGTATGGCTACAGCTTACCTACCATTGGGACATATATCGTATTGTATCGCATTTTGTGCTATGTGTTTGTAGCCATGTTCCCTGTGGGGACACTATCATTGCAGGCCTGTTATGGAAAATATCACCTGCATGCCATTGAAAGGGCCACTATGGTTCCATATATGCATGTGGTCTGTTTGCTATGTGATTGCTGCACATCTGTTGTTATGTGTTATTGGGGGAGATCTATGCATAGTGTTGGAGAAGATCCAGGATTGTGTGGACTATTACTACCCACATATGTTCTGTAACAGTGACCCAATAGCATATTTAGGGAACAGTTGCCAGCAGAACCACCTCTCCCTACTCATCTGACCATGTTACCACTCCACATCACATATGGGACCCATCCTGGGGTGTCCTCATCTACTTTCCTGCACTACCTCCAGGTGGAACCACCTCAGGGAATGGTGCCCCCCCAGGGGCACACACAGACATGATCCTGTCACCCGAAATCAGGTCCAGGGTCTGTTGCATAGGGAGCTCCACAGAGACTTGGGGGATGTGCTACAGCAACTTAAGGCCCTCAGTACACAATCACAGGGTTCACATTCTCCTCCTGCTCAGCGTCTATCCCAGACACCTTCAGGGCCGTGAAGCTGCTATTGTGACTGACAATGGGTGGGAGCCTTGTTCCCATTGTTTCCATATGGGGGCTTATGGGGCTTCCACATTGCACATGACACCCACCGTCCAGGATGTTTACCCACCACATGAGTCATATGCCACCCCTGTAGGCTGTCCTCTCTATCTACCAACCCAACCCACATCCACAAATATACCTGCTATCCTTCCGCAAATTCCCATTCCCACATTCACAGACAAGAGCAATGTGGTCCCAGCAAGAGGTTCAGATGTGGCATAACTGTCCATGTTGCACACAGTTGCTGCTGTATATTTATATGTGTGTGTGTATTGATATGTGTGATGTTCCCTCACACATAGCATGCAGCACCGTGATGAAAATATAGGGGACATGTCATTATATACATATGTGTGTGTGTGCTTGTATATATGTAGACATACACACACACACACACACACACACACACATACATATATATATGTGTGTGTGTGTGTGTGTGTGTGTGTGTGTGTGTGTGTGTAGATATATATTATGTTGTGTATATGTGTTTATATATATATATATATATATATATATATATATATATATATATATATATATATTTAGATATAGATATATATATATATATATATATATATATATATAGACGTACATTACCATACATTTCACCTTGGGAAAATTGCTGGCCTACTGCTTACTGCCATACAGACTGTTTTGTTTGTCAGTGTGATTGTGATGGTTTCAGTTATGCATTGTTATGTAACAGATACAACCCAATGTGTGAACGTAAGTATTTTCCCCCTAGGGATTGCATACAGAGTGTAGTTAGAGGTTGCTGGACTATACGTCTGCATTACTTACTGCTGAATGATTGTTATCCTGTGGCCCAGTCTGTCTTTACTGTTGTACTACTGGCAGGCCTTTGCCTGGACAGCAACAAATGTTTTGCTTTCAGATTACTATATTAAATGATCTGCTTGAGAGTTGCATTAATCTGTTTGTATGTATTTCAGAGTATAAACAGCTATATGACATGGCACATACAACTGTGCTAGTACACAAATAAAACTTTCCTATGTATGCAAACCTGTGTGTGGTGTCATATCCTTTGACTTCTCTGTGGGTATATGTTTCAGGCAACAATTGTCTTTTGTGCCCATATATATATATATATATATATATATATATATATATATATATATATGTATATATTTATATGTGTATATATATATATATATATATATATATATATATATATATATATATATAGATAGATAGATATAAATATATATACACACACACACACACACACACACACACACACACTTACATCTACATGTATACATACATTTCCTGTGCTATTGAATGACTGTGCTGGATGATATGTTAGTGAAAACATCATGGTTATGTATATCTGACATGGCTTAATGATAAATCACATTGGCTATGGTTTATAGGGTCCTGGGCTTGAGCCTTGCAGAGGCTGTTTATTTTGTTGCTGGGCAGAAAAAGACCCACTGGATACAGAGTGATTAACGCACTTTTAAGCAGTTGTAAGTGGGTTGGTGTGGGTTTGCATGGAAGTAAGCACTTCTAATGTCTGGTTACAGTTTCTTATATTGATTTAGCTTCTCAATTGCTTAACCTGTGCAGGCATTGCTTACCCCCGTGCAATCAAGCTTAAACCCACTTACTGCTGCTTAAAAGTGGTTATTCCCGCTTACCCCCATGCTAATTTCTTTAAAAGAAATGAAAAAGGGTTGATAGGAAAGTGGTGAAAAGGGGCGCAAAGAGGGAAAGACAGTAGGGAAAATAGCTAGAGATGTGCAGGATGGATGTAGGGAAGGTCCAAAGCTACCCATTTCTTCTACAGCAACAGCTGTGCATATAAACTGAATTTGGAGATAGATTTGGACACTCAAACCCCTGAGAGAGGGTTGAGGACAACAATAATATGTTGTGAAGCCAATTAGACCAGCTTACATGTGTCCAGTGGACATGTGTGCAAAATGGACAGCTATGTATGGGGGGAGATTTCCTTTTTTTTTTCAGGTGAGAGTGGGATGTTGGGGAGAGATAGTAATTATATTTGGGGAGGTAGGTTGTGTAGGATAACAGACAAGACAGACAAGACAGCAAACAGGGGCAGCATATGACACATGTGGGAAATAAACACCCTGGTGGGGAGGGGTGTTTGGAAAATGGTACCCCATGATCCCCCTAGTGGATGCAGTGGGATTGAGGTCCCCACCCATAGACAGTCACAACTGCACCTTCACAGCCCTCAAGGTGGCTGTGCTGGGGGCTGAGTAGGCGGGCCAGGCCGACCCTCTAGTTGCGACATGCGGCCCTCAAAATGGTGTAGCATATCTCCAAACTCCCTGCGGAGCTCGCTATGCACCATGCACTGGACCTGGCTCCAGGTGACAATGTCCTGTCCACGCTCACTCCTGGGGGGGGGGGTGAGCCCCATTCCCTGAAGTGGTTCCACCCAAAGGTGGAGCAGTACCAGCGATGAGGAGGTCCCAGGGTGGGCTCCAGACGTGCTGGTGCCGGTGCCACAGCCACCTGAGGTGGGACAGGTGGGTCCACTGGGACTGGCCTTCCCAAACATGCTATGGTGTTCAAATTTACAACATATGTGGGTTAGTAATAGTCAAACAGTATGCATAGATATTCCCATTAACCCGAAATACCAGATATGGGACAGTTGCACAGCAAACAGAACACATGCATATATGGAACTACAGTGGCCATTACAACAGCATGCAGGTACATTGATGGCAGCATGCCACGAATTTGGGAGTATTTCAACATGACACATGCATAGGAGCAAATTTAAGTATTTATCAAACAATAGGACATATGTCCCAATAATAGATTTAATGGAGCACATACCGATTGAGTTGTGTATTTAGTTTATTGTTGCAGATATGGTGGGGGGAGAGAAAGATGTCAATTAACAACTAGTATATTCCTGTAGTTCTCATTACTTTCCTAGTCAGTGCTGTGATCTGTACCTTACAGGTTTTAGTACACTACCCTATGGCCTTACTTTGGACAATGGTCTGGATGTAGACAAATATATACATGAACTGAGTTTTACCTGCAGTATACACCTCTTAGTTGGTATACCTGTGGAGGTTTTGTTTGTTAACACTACCTAACTGTTTCTACACATATTCCCAGATTCCAGGTTGATGTCATGCACATACCTGTCCATCTCATATTGCACACACTCTGGGCATGTCTCGACCACATGCAGGTGAACTGAGACATATTTTGACTATTGCCCTCTTAAACCTTTGGTGATTTGTACAATGACAGGTTTGTTTTCATTGACATTTTCTAAATATGTACAGGCCTGACAGTCAGTTATATGACATGAAATGCTGCCTACATATAGGAGATTAGCACACTGATATGCCAGGGGGACAGGGTAACAGTTGTCAGATATGGGCCAATTTACTGGACATTCGGGAAAATTCTGTACACTTGTGGGGTATGATTCTGCATACAGCTTAGTACCACTTCCAAGATTCGAACCATGGCTGTGTCTGCTAAAAATAAAACAGTGTCCATCACAGAGTGTGCTATATAGATATTGCTGTGTATCTCTTCTCTGATTTCTGTCTATGAGTCTCCTATGGTTTTTCAATCTGACCTTTTAATGACTACATTCTTATACAGGGTTTCCTAGACAGTTTTATTATGTAGCACAGTGTAGGTGGCAGTGTTGAGTAATACCTTATTATCCAGAGCAACTGCAACACTAACAATGCCATACAATACCAGAGTAAACCGTACCAGTACAGGGTATCAATCTTTTATTTCTAGGCACAATTTTCGTATCTGACAGACCTGTGGGGGCAATGTTTGTTAGCACTACCTGAATGTTGCCACACATATTACCAGATTCCACATTAGTATTATGCACATACGTCTCACTCTGTTACTGCACACACTCTAGTCACAGCTTCACAACATGGGAGTGGAGATGGGACATACTTGGATTATTACTCTCATAACATTTTGGGGAGTTGCTAGAGTGACATGTTTGTTCTTATAGCTGTCGGATAATCATTTGTATTTCTTATTTGCTGTCTAAATGTCTGGGATCATCCCATTGATTTGTCAGGGGGACAGGGTGACAGGCAACATATATGGGCCAATTAACTGGACATTCTGGGCATATCTGTACAGTTATGGGATATTATTCTACATACAGCCTACTACCACTCCCAGGATTCGAACCATGGCTGTGTGTGATAAAAATACAACAGCTCACATCTCAGTTGAGTGTGCTATTTGGATTACGTTGTCTCTTTTTTTTACTGTTTTCTGTCTAAGTCTCTGTCAGTTGGCACTATATGACCTCTTGTGATTACAGCAGTCATATACAGACATTCCTACACATATTATTTATGTAGCACATTGTGGGTACAGTACTATTAAAAGATTGCAACTCTACATTACCATATGATACCAGAGTAAACACATGCAGTCCAGCAGTTAGACCTTTATTGTCAGGCTATTATACTTTTATTTACATACAACCTATATGAGACTCTTCCTGCCATATTCTCTGGTGTATGCAGTACATGCCTTAAACAATACAGGTTTTATACAGGTGATTAACTTACTACTACTTTTAGATTTATTTCCTATGACAGTACATGCAAGAATATTACTAGCCTGCCTTGCGTCGCAACAGCTGCAATCTACAGGCATGGGCTTCCTGGTTTGCAGCCCGCTCATCTGCCACTGTGAAAGACATAAGAGGAATATTTAGCCATACCTATCCATAATATACATGAGCTGGCAATTGTTAAACAGGTAGTGGACTGATACTTACACACGGCTGGGACACCCCCCATCCTCCTAGCCTCTTGGATCCACTGATCCAAGTGAACCCTCTTTCTCCACTTCAGGTTGGCATAGTGATGCCTGACCTGCTTACCAGTTTGGGTTAAACCAGTGGTACTGGTGAGGTCATGGGCAAGATGGTCCCAGGCTTCCGCTTTGTATTGGGAACCCTGGTACTGACTCTGCAGTAGTCTCTGGTCATGGTCTTTCACAAGGAGTCTTGCCATGTCTCTGGAGTCCTGGATGCCCCTGTGCTGCACCCGAAAGCACACATCCACTCCCATACCAGTCATAGTGTTTACAGAAGGAAGCTGCAACCAGTTATGAGATGTATTCTCACCTGTTGGGTTTAAATATGGCCAATGTCCTGCACTTTGCTGTGATTTAACTATTTTGAAAAGGCTAAGCTATGGGCAAACCTGCTTACCTAAGGTGGGCATTGCTTAAAGGGGTATACCAATGGGCAAACTGATTTAACTGGCCTACTCATTGCTTACACCTAATAAGCTGGGCTGTGCAATGCTTAGCATTGCTTAATTTTTAATTTGCATACTATTTGCTGTTTTGCATTGATTTGTTATTCATTACATGTTATATATGTGTTTGGTATCTCTGATTTATGTGTGCGTACATTGTATGGGGTCCTTGTGTTTATTAGGGGATTTCAACACTTTATTACAATGACATCACCATCTGGGCTTAATGCAGTACTCCAATTCACATATTTATATTATGTAGTAGGTTATACAACACAAAACTGTATATGGATTCCTTTTGACATATTCAGTTTGATTTTCCTATAGTGAGGATCTTTTTGGTGATACCTCACTCTTATGTACTGCTGTGATGGCTTAGTGGTTAACTACTGTGACCATAGTGTACAGGGTCCTAGGTTCAAGACCTGCAAAGGCTGTTTATTTTGTTTCTGGCCAGAACAGTGGCTGTTGCATACAGAGAGATTAAGGCACTTTTAAGCAATTGTAAGCAGGTTTGCGGGGGTTTGCGGGAGGGTAAGCAATGCTAACCTCTGGTTAAATATGCTTACAGAGAGTTAGCATCAATATTGCATATCCTGTGTGCCCATTGCTTACCCCCACACAAATGGGCTTAAACCCACTTACTACTGCTTAAATATGCTTACTCTTGCTCAATAGTGGTTACTCTCACTTACCCCTGCACTAATTTAGACAGTTATGTATAATGGTTCTTGGGAAGGTGGTGGATTTGGAAACTCTATGGATTTATCATTCATTACACATTGTATCTTTAATTTGTATCCCTGATTCATGTGTACATATACTGTATGGGACACTTGTGATTATCTGTGGATTTTACAACATTATGACAATGACATCTCACATCTTCATTTAATGCCATACTCCAGTTCGCAAATATATGTTATTTAGTAGGTTATGCAACAAAAAATATTTTTCATAAAGTGATTTGGCATGGAAAATATAATGTATTGGTGTGAGCCTCCAACCAGGAGTAACTGCTCGTAAGGCGAATGCTCTGCCCACTATACTATTGCAGTACTGCTTCATTTGCATATATCTTGATTTTTATCCTCTTGTGCCATTTAAGCTTCAATAAATTTAGGTAAGCAATGGGCAAACCCACACACCTATGGTTAAATTATATCTGTTTCATATAAAAAAATAGCTTGTTTATATTTTATATTTTAACTATTGCTCTTTTAAACTTGGGGGGTGTTGCTGGGGGTATGCAGACACCTATGAGTGGTCTCACTCATGCTTATTGCTAATCTGCTGTTCTTGCTTACAGGGGCATATATATTCTGAGAGCTCTGCTCTCAGACATGCCTCCTGCACTCGTACACGCTCCATGTCCATTTAGGAGTTCAGGCAGTATGCCTTCATTAATATGCCTGGTGCGTTATCGTCCTGCTCCTAAATGGCCACTTCTGTGCAGGACTAAGCTAGTCCTGCATGGAAGTATTGTGAATCCGAGGGTAAGCTCATTGATATGCTTGATGCATTTGTAAATGACAAGATTCTAACAGCAAGATTAAGTTACAAAATATGACAGCTGACAAGTCTATGTCATTGTGAAATAGTAACTAAAGAATGGTTTACAAAGATAGCTTTATAAGTTTATACATTTATAAGTTAGATTTATTTGTTTATTAACTGACATTTGATTACTGGGAAAGTCCGACTCGGTAGAAGCCCATTTTCAGTGGAGGCCTGGGGAGAAAAATTCTAAATAATTACAAAACATTTTAAGAACAATCATTTTATAATCTTCAAAAATTAAAGAAAAACATCTGCAGTTTATATAATGATAGCAAGTTAGACATAATTTAAAAACATTGGTTAAGAATCGATACAAGGTATATGAAAATCCTTTAATATGTATAGAAATTTTAGACAGTTTGTACAGAAGTTTAATGTAAGTCAGTCTGATATAAACAGGAATTGCAATATGAAGTGAGGGAAACAGGCTTGTGGTATATTTACAAAGAAAATCAGGGAAAATAATTTGATAGCAGTAAGGAAGTAAGTGAAGAAGGCAGAGTAAGAAGCTATAATGAATTAAAAATGTACTTGTTCATATTAATAAATCTAACCCTAACTCACATATGTAATTTTTTTCATAAGTAAACAAATTTCATGGGAAAATGCTAAACTTGGATAACATGTTATTATTTTTATGATTATCATGTGTATCAGCATGTTCAAATACATTTTCATTTATCTATTTGTTTATGTATTTACCTTTGTTTATTAGAAAGTCTGAGTGGGCACAACCCTTTTTCAGTAGATGCCTGGGGTGGAATGCACCAACAGAGAATACAGGTACTGATTAACAATATTATTTTACATTTATTTATTTATTTGTTGCATTTGTTGCCTGGGAAAGCCTAACTGGGTGCATGATCCCTTTTCATTTGAGGTCTGGGGAGAAAAGCTCCAAAAAATATATACAATAATAATGAACAGTATATTTAGAGATGAGCATACCACAGGCAGTATTAAATAAAGTATTAATCAAATATTGTACAGTAAATGAAAGATATATCATTATATCATTCTGTATTAGATGAAGATTCTCAAATTATAGTTTAGGAAAAAGTACTACCTAATAGCAGAGGGTTAATTGCAAAGGAAATGGAAAGAAAGAAAGAAAGAAAGAAAGAGAAAAACTATAATTGTGGTGATGTGAAAGGGTAGTAAGGTTGTTATAATATTTTCAGTAATAACTTTTGCAAGGTGGAACAGAGAAAGTAAAGGGTAAGAAGTAGTGGAGTAGGCACAGATTTGTTATAATGGTTATTCTGGAAGTGATATGCATAGGCATGACTTTAGTGGGGACTTGAAGTATTTCTGGCATTGTTCTTGTTTAAGTGACAAAAGAATGGAATTCCAGGATTTGGCTGTACAGTCAGAGAAAAGTCAATCAAGATTGCCATTATATGATTGTGAGGTGAGGAGAAGGAGTTTATCAGTGGAGGTGAGGATCCAGGGGAGAGTAGTGAAGGGTAAGTGTAGAGAGAGGGGCAATTGTTGGGAGACTAAATGAGCTTATGTGTTATTGGTAGTGGGGCATGGTTTAGGTCATGAGGTAATTCTAGTCAATTCATTTCCATGAGAGATAAACAATGGTGAGTCCTGTGTTGGTATTTGGCAGGGAATTTAGCTGTTTTTGTGGTAATATTATTCTAGCTTGATTAGATGTGTTTCTTGTAGGTTTGGTAAAATTGAAACAGAGTAGAAGGGGGCAGGAAGAAGGAGGGTAGAGGCTAAATGTTTCATTGCAGGATTGACAGGTATTGTTTGGTGCTACAGAGAGCTTAACTTCTGGTGTTTTGTTTTTCAGAATGTGTTACATACAGTAGAAAAAAGGCATATTGTAATCTATATAAACACCTTCTCATTTTGTGTGAGGGACAATCTTAGCAGAGACTATGTGGAAGGCATTTTTTTGTGCGCTGTAGGAGTGAAGTGGAGGAGTATAACTTTAGATTGGGATATATAGTTGAGATACAGTTAGCAGTGTTTCTGTTGATATGAAGGATTCCTGTGTAACTTTTTGAAGGTTGACAGGGTTATGGACATGGCAAAACAGGATGGAATTATCCCCATATTGACCTATTGTGGCAGATTTAGTGTGCAATGAGAGTTCAGTGATAAAGATGTTAAAGAGTATGGGGACAAGAATAGAACTTTAAGATACATCACTAGAAACTTGGAGGAAACATGATAATTTATTTTGTCATTTAACAGCTTGTTGGTTAGAATGATCTCTGTGCAACCAGGACAAGAAGGAACTAACTAGGTCAAATTTAGTGAGTTTCTATAGTAAGACAGGATTGGAGACAGTGTCAAAGGCTTTGGAGAGATTGATATAGAGAGCTGCTGTTAGGTTACCACTGTTCATGTGTAAGTTACTAGTATTAGTGAAATTTAGAAGGGCAGTAGTACTGCTGTGGTGAAGGTGGAAGCCATGCTGAGTAGAAGATAGACAATTATTCTGGGTGATATGTAGGGTAGGATAGGACTGTAAGCATTTTTCCAGACATTTTGATAATAGATATATCATTGCAATTGGTCTGCAGTTAGAGATTATAGTGGAGTTTCTGCCTTTATGGAGGAGAAAGCTATAATGTTTTTTCCAGAGGAGTGGGGCACATGATTTAGTAATGGAATAATTTACAGAAAGATACTGGGTAGGCTATTGTTTCAACTATTGTTTCAGCAGTTAACTTCACATATTTAGCATTTAGCATTTAGATTTTCTGTATCAAGGACTGAAGGTTTTAGTTTAATGGTAGTGGTAGACAGTGGTTGATATACAAAGAAGTTTGAGAAAGACAGAAGGTGGAGAATTGGGAAGTGGAATTTGGTTATTTGTTAAAGATGAGGCAGACTGTATGACATGGGGAGTTGGAGAGATACACAGTGTTATCAATGTTATTGTGGTTAATTATTCTGGGTAAAGATTGGTGATACGGCCTGGTGACAGGATTTTGTTTATAGTGAACCAGACAGTTTTTGGTGTTTTAAGATTTTTTTTGTCTGGAAATTGCTGTAGAAGAACTTTTTGTCACACTGGATGAGGCATTTTTAACTGTCTTCTAAGATGCCTGTAATTTTGCAGGCTGATCTGGGTTTTATTTGTGATCCATACTTTCCAGGCTATGTCTTTCTTTTTCATAACAGACTTGGTGCTTTTGGCTAGCCAGGTTTCTGGAGTAACCTTCACATGTTTTTTTCTCGAGAGGGGCCAGGTCATTTAGGTTGTTTAGAAAAATGCTATTGAACTTATGTATTGCTTCATACAGATGGAGACATCTCAGGTTTTTCCATTTAGGAAAATTCTGTTGAGCTCATTGACAGCTTTGTCTAAATGGAGATACTTCAGGTGGTTCCAATTACAAAGTTTTAAGTTGGAAAGCAAGGCAGGCTATATATTTCATTTATATGACAATTTGGGGGGGGGGGGTGGAATGTTATACTCTAATTATGAAAGTGGACATTGGGCAATGAACCCCAGGCAGAGATGTTAATTGAAGAAGAGGTAAATATGCAGTCTTTGGTGTTCACTTGTCAGTACTGCTGCTGTAATTGGGAGATGAGCCAATTGCTTTTGTGCAGCCATAAAAATCAATAGTATTGAGAGTGGTATCTACGTTAATGGAGATCCAATCAATGTTAAAATCTCCTAAATTATTTTCTCTTATGAGATTTTGCAGGTGGCCAAGGATAGGAGAGCCTATGTTTACTGGTTGAATGAAAAAATCATCAAACATCTGATCAGCAAACACAACCCAGCAAACATTCATTCAGCAAACATTCACTTCAGCGAATCTGTGAGATGGGTAAAGTAAGTAGTAGGCCGATATTTTCCCATCTCACAAACCACACTATTTTAACCCCCACCTCCCAACTATATATACCAACTCTGAGATCGCACTACAGTGGGGAAAAATGGCAAATTTCCTGTTGTTGGCCAACTTCTTCAATGCCCTTTCCCCACTGTGGTGCAATCCTGGAGTTGGAAGTCTTCAGTAGTGCCGATCTTATTACCAGGAGGGATATAAATGCCAGTGATACATTAAGATTTATGATAGTTCATTTTGAGAGGAATGCAGAAGATGTATGTGTTGTTGAACTATGGAGATGTTACAGAGGAGAAGATAAACTAGAGAGTATTTTTAAAATGGCCCTGACACTTCCTGCTCTTTTATGTTTTATGAGAGTATTTTTAAAAATTACTACAACACCTACTGCTCTTTTGTGTTTTCTACCACTTTCTAAAATCTTGTAACCTGTGGTAAGGATTTCTTCATCCATGAAGCTTTGTCTTAGCCAAGTTTCTGTAAGTATGAGAATGTCAGGGAAAACATAAAAGAAAACAGTCACAGAGTAACATCAAAGTATTGCACGAGGGCATTTGATAAAATACAACATAAACTTAAATGAGGTATATGCATATGACATGAGGAGTATTCTCAGTAACAGGATATATAAATATTAATATAATAGCATAAAATCAAACCCTCAGAGTTTGCATTTTAGACCATAACTCAAGCCTATCAGTTCTCTAATCTCCTAAATACCTTATCAGTTTTGAGTAACCTACAGTATTCTCAACTAGTCGAACTGGAACAATCTTATAATAAAAATGCAAAGCTAATAAGTAAGCACATTGATGATACACATCACTGTCTTGCACTCCAGTCCCTTAACTGGCTTGGATGACCTAATATATTAGTCTTCACTCATATAAAGACTGCCTACAATATCCTCTATAGTTCAGACAGATGCTCTGCCATCGACCTATTATTAAACTGCCACTCACCTCCCAGAGAACTGAGTTCATTGAACCAATTATTTGCATTTAATCAAAAATCTAAATATTACAGTAGTGACTACCTATATTCCATATACTTTGTTAACCATGGAACTCTTCCCTAACAAACACCAGAAATATCTTGTCTCATCTAGAATGTAAAGTCTCATTCAATCAAATAACCCTGCACTTCTAACATCCTCATTACTAAGCTCCTTTCTTATTCTAATCCTTTTTACATCTCTGTTTGAAAAACACATTGAAATCAAACCTATCAACAAAACAATCCTGCCCTTCTATCAACATCATTACTGCCCCCTCCTTATGCAAAAATTAAATAAATGTCAAAAAATATCCTCACACTTTGTCTTCTCTTTACAGGTCTCAAGTAAATAAATGCTTGGATAATATATGTATATGCCACGTCTACTGTCTGTGCACAAAGATTTCAATGTGACATTATACATAAACTGTAAAATAATCCAATATTAGCATGCTAGAATACTGAGCAATGTTCTTAATGTGATAATCTGTTAAATTGTACATATTCAGCATTGTATCAAATAATTTTATGGTTAGATCATATAATAATTTTGAACAAATATTTGCAATGACAAACTTTTTCTCTAAGCCTACAGTGAAAATGGATTATGCCAAGATGGGATTTCCTGCTAGCCAAAGGCAAATAAATTAATAAACAGAGAATCAGTTGGATAGCTAGATATATATTCAATTATTATTATTATTATTATTGTTTTAATTCTCAGTCCGTGCATTGCTAGTGGGATGCGATATTTTCTATCAGAAAAACAACAACCTGAGTCTATCACAATACTATGTCAAATACATCTGGATTTACCAAATCACAGAAAGGCATATTTTGTTATAAAAAAATGGCTACAATGTCTTAAACAGGACTAACATATGATATATGAAAGTGCCAAACAACAAGAAACAGTTATTGCTATCTGTACTGTCAGAGCACTGACTGCTTTTCAATAAATAACATGCTAATCAAAATTATCCTGGGCAAAACCCATTTATAATATAAGCAGTGTTGGTTTCAAAAACTAAACTAAAAAAGAACAAAGTATTAGAAACTCAAACTCATGTACCTGCTAGATTTTTAAGCACTTATTTTGCTACCCTCTTTCACACCAAAGAAAGTGACCAAAAAGTAGTTTTCAATGAGCGTGGTCACATACCATTCACAAAGTAAAAATTCATAGACCATCAAAAATTTTAAAAAAGTCTGTAACATTCCTGTTATCAAACTCCTCAAATTGTGAAAGCAAAACAGTTAAAAAACAGAAAAACAGCAGCAGCAGAACCACAGCAACACTGTTTTTATTGTAGATAGAGTAAGCGCTTCTGTCGGTGTACTCCACCAACTTCATCAGACAAATGATGTAACATGTAGCTGCAGTTTAAATACTTTCAAACTGCCATATCACTTACACAATTAAAACCATTTTTTTAATTAAAGAGATATTCCCAGAAAAAAACATTTTGCAACACAGGACGCCAAAGTGGGAATAAAAAACTACATTACTAGTACTGTAACATAGTTAAATGTGAAAGAGTTATTTATATTAGCAGAACATTGCAAAGTCTTTATCATAAATAGAAGCAGAAAAATATATGGCTAAAAACAGAAAAATATATGGTTAAAACCAGTCGACCAGTATGACAACAGTATTACCTAATCAAAATTGTTGTCCCTTCTCTTTATACCTATTTGTGTCCTAGCATTCTTCGTCCAAAAACTTTGATGCGAACCAACACCAAAAACCATATATCTGGCGCTAATCCACTATGCTTATTTTTCAATGAATTAAGTTGGAAGTTTATAGGCGTTGTTAGAGCCCGAACCCAATACTTTAAGAAGACTTACACAATATATTGTGATTCTAATAATGCACCAGAGAATACACTAAAAATATGAAGTGTATAATGTAAACTGTGCTATAAATGTAGTTGTGTTAATAATGTTATTAAATTAAACAAGCCGTAGTTAGTATAGCCTTATCTATTTATGTCAGGACACAAATAACAATATTTTTTCTTGCAATATCTCTTTAATTTAAAAAAAAAATGGTTTTAATTGTGTAACTGATATGGCAGTTTGAAAGTATTTAAACTGCAACTACATGTTATGCCATTTGTCTGATGAAGTTGGTGGAGTAAACCGACAAAAGCGCATACTCTATCTAGAATAAAAACAGTGTTGCTGTGGTTCCGCTGCTGCCGTTCTTCTCTAATATTCATGTTATCAATTTGCATCATTTATTGCAACACAGATAAAAGAAGAAGACAAACATGCTAATGCTCACTTTCAAACTCTGCTGTAGATTAATGAATGTACGAGCCTTTAAAACTCACAAACATCTAAACATTTGTGCCTCAAAACCTGAGTTTTGAACTCACATAACAAACCAGTCATATTATACATGTATACACACACACACACACACACACACACACACACACACACACACACACACACACACACACACACACACACACATACACACATACACACTCACACACACACACACACACACACACACACACACACACACACACACACACACACACACACACACAATACACACACGCACATACACACGCACACACACACACACACACACACATACACACACACATGACATACATACACACTCACACCACATACACACACACACACGTACACACACACACACACACACACACACACACACACACACACACACACATTATTTATTACATATATAAAGCCTAACCACTGCACAAGAAACTTAATTTATAACTAAACAATGTGTCTAGTTGAGTGACTTGTCCTACGCCCCCACAACAATGCTGACAGCTCAAACATGGGACTAAAGAGTGAAGAGGTAAGCTCTGAAACCACTGTGTACAAGTAACAGATTGTCATAGTCATATAAAGTTATGTTTATTCAAAATGGATAAACAAAATGCTATTAAACATTTTAGCAATATGGTTAGCTGGATTTTATAAGATGGACAATCTTACTTTAAAACCAGTTGCTTGATCAACATAATTTAAAGGCAAGTATTTGTTGGTTTTCCTCAAGAAATATTAAAGCAAGTCAGTAACTCAAATTACTAAATTACAGCCTGCCCATTAGCATAGGTAATGCCACCTGAATGCATCACTGGTGACCCAGAATTGGCTAACAACCTGTACGTGATACATTCTGTGGAGACAATCCATCCTAAGTGGATAGCATCTCTGAATGTAGACATAGGCATTTGAATAGTTGCAATAGTGAACTCTTCTGGAGACTGAAAAAAAATCTCATCACAGATGGTTGCATCTAAGACATGGATTTTAAGGCACACTGACTTTGATATACAGAATCATCAGTGAATCCAGTGCTTCCTGTGTATGTGTACATTTTAGGGGCATATTCTTGATCAGACAAAAAATAAAATAAAAATAGGCCCCTCCTACAATGACTGTCACATCTCATTGTAAATTCTGCCCCCCGTCACCTACTTCATTACATAAAAATGACACCATAAGATGGCATCCCTTTGGACAGAAGGCCATCCTGGTGGTTGGCACAATTAGGCTAATGCACAACAATAAAAAAGGACAATAAATGGCTTGGCTGGTGGATGCAGTGACTATAGGAGCTAGAATTCAGATGGTAACATTGTTCCTATGAAAGATATTAGGGCATTAATGCAAAGCCAGTGCAATGTATACATCCTAAATAAGTAATAAAATATGACAAGGTGTTACTTGATCTGATAAATACGTGTGTGGGTTAGTGATGAGGCATAATGCTTGAGGCGAATGACTTCCTGCACTTATCGATGCAAATATAACAAGGAAATGAAGGAAATACAAAGCCTAACAATGCTTATAAAATGTTAGAATCAACAGAGAAATGTATTGCTTTTTTAAGGAAAGAAAAAAACTTTAGTTGTATATATCATGCATAGATTAGTATAATAAGGGTATAACTCATATGAAGTTGTATCACTTTTAGAATAATTACTAATTGAATTATAATATGTAGTGAAAGTAGTAAGCTATATCTCTTGTCCTAATTTCATTTGTCATAAACTCTGATTACCACTGTTGCTCTCAATGCTCAGAGCTGATAAGTATTTCAGTACAGAAGGTGCATGAAGTTTGAAACAATCAGTAAAGTTAATAAAAAGAAGTGACTGGGGTGGTCCTTGCTTCTCTTTTTTAGTTTGCTTTGCTACTTTCAGAAAATGGGACTCGGCTCACCAACACGCAGTGTTTTTCCCATCAGTGCTTGATTTCAGAGGCAGGAGAAGTTAAGCCTTGTAGATTAAGTAGGAAAGCACAGCATCATCTTGGATAAGCTTGGTTTTGATAGAAATATGTCCTGAGCGATAGCCATTGATAATAACTGAATGAAACTTGCTCAATGCTTGACTGGTTTTGTGGTAATAATTTCTTATGACTCTGCTGTATGACTGCAGCTATGTTTTGGCAAGGTTTAAATCTATGTAGCAAACTTATAGTCTGTTATAGATCAAAGGCTGACAATGGTACTACACACTTATTTTATAACCTAATTGTTTGTTTAACTACTTCTCAATAAAGTTTTGATATTTAGGTACCCTTTTAAACTTGATTTTAGTTTTATTTAAAATTGATTTTAGTTTTAATCAGCAGTTTCAGAGATTAGCAAAGATAATTATTGATTTCCTTAAATTTACAGTTTTCATATTACTGCAGAAGATGAAAAAAACAAAACAAAAAACAATCTACACACACACACACACGCACACACACACACACATATATATATATATATATATATATATATATATATATATATATATATATATGCTTATTTATCAAAACAAGGTGAGGAGGAAAAGCAAACCATATCACAATGTTTTCAAATGCACTTCATGGAACATTGCTGCTCAAAGTGACCAATAGCTTCTAGAATATAACCTAGATAGGGTCACAATGCAGCACATATTGATATGTGCCATAGCAACGTCATCATGCCTCAATGGCTCATCTGTTTCAGCAGCTAAGAAATGCAAGCGCTAATGTGATGCTAGCAACACAAAGTAACATCAGCAGCACAGAGGGGGAATTATTTGGTTCACGGGTTGTCTCTACATATAAAATAAATTAAATGTCAGTACACATTTATTAAACAGCATACTTTAATCAACAAGCATTTTAATCATTACACCACACTCCATGTCTGTCTCATAGCTGCATTCACTCACCTTGCATTTTAAGAAATGTATAAAAGTAATAAAATGAAGGGCCCTAGATTTGTGGACTTTTCTTAATAAACTGGTTAAATTACAAGATATTTACTAAAATGAAGAATTCATGGCTTTATCTATACTCATTTTTCATTCAAATAATTTCAATGTGTTTTATGGGCATATCTGAGACATAATAACATAAGGATTATTTGGGCAGAAAGTTTGAGACCGAATCATTGTTGCAGGGTTAGCAGTATTAAGAGGGTGGTAAAACCTTCATTCTTAAAAATCTCTGTCCAGTTATCAGGGCACCAAAAAGGCAAATACTCGAGCTCTGAACTAGTTTGAGTGTAAATACCTTTGTTGACAATTTCCATTACTACATCATTCCTTTTGGGAAACAGTAAAATAAATGTACTTTATATATGATAGTGAACAGTGGAAATCTTGCAAATGTTTCAGTAGGTGTAAAAGCACTTCACTGAGATGTGGAAAAGAAAATCAGGACAGTTTTTTTTTTTTCTCTTAGATTAAAAGAAACAAGTCACATATAAAGACACTACCAAGAATGCTAAAACTTATATGAAAATATAATGTTAAGACACAGAGTACATACAGTTGTTAAGGTGAATGCATTTATCTGCACATTTCCTGAAAACAATAGTACCACTATCCTAAATGATAGTGATCTCATAACCTTTACACTATTCAAAAGGTTTTAAAAGGAATAACTTCTGGGAATGGAGTGACTGTCATTTAATGCAGTAATCATATACCCATTATGGTCTATTCTGTTACAGAACTGGTCTGTAAAAAAGAAGTCAATTCATTTGGACTGATTCACTGAAATTGCATTTCTCTTTTTGGAGTTGTATTCTCTTGTTCTTCTTCCAGTGTCTGAATAAGACTTCAACTTGTTTTTTTTCCAGAGTGTCTCTCGTCAATGTCTCCATCTTAAATTTGTAGCAGATGAACAATTTCTAAAGAAAAAAGAATTTTATTTTTGAAATAGGATATGAACATGAGGATCATCAGAGGCTTATCTGTGTAAGAATAAGTGGATTTTATGTAACCTCTCAGAAATGAGAGCATACGTTACCTTTCTAGAACTGTTTTCACTGTAGTGGTCCTAATGCCTTTGCTGATATTAGCTATGAGTCTCTCAAATATGCAATTTGACTGAGGCTATAGTGTACCAGTTATCCTATATTGTACCTCAAGTTTTTAGAAAGAATATTTAAACGGCACATTGTTGAATATCCCTTTATCTGACAACAATACTCCTGGTATTTTAAACAAAGAATGATACAGATGCCACTGGTTTGCAATAGTGAGGCAGGAATATTCTTCCATCATGGTTATTACATACCCTGAGCTGTTCACAGGACCATCGATAGACATTGACTTCCTCTTATGGATATTTGGGCAGTTCTGAAATGTGAAGGGAGTAATTTCAGTCTCCTCAGCATTAGCTGCATCGGTAATAGTTTCTGTACTCGAGAACAGTCTCTATAACTATATTAATCTCACTGAACTATAACTTCTTTTTTTTAAATGCCTTGTCTTCACTATGTATTGATATGCTTTGTTGGCTTTATGTATTTTTCCTTCTTCTAGTATAATGGTGATGTTTTGCCAAGTGTATAACATGCCCTGATTCATTAATTCATGTTGACAGATATCAAATGTATTCAAAATATCTGCATGTGTCTTACCTTTGGTTGGTTTATATATGTGCCACTTCAGCATAGCTCTTTCATCTAACATGAAACTGTGATATTTTATTTCTTCTTTTTTGGCTTCAGAAAGAGCTAATGTTGTTGGAACTTCACACTCAGTTGTAAGGTTTACATAGTGATCTCAGTTGTTAAAATATTCAGCCACCTGTAGATACAGTGTACAATGTCATTATCTTTCTTGTAAATTTTCTTGAAACTGTATGCTTTAACCTCATATTCAACCTTCCTAGTTATAAGGATTATTTGGATCTAGGCTGTTGAAAACTTTCTGTAGGAGCTTGTGGTCTGTCAGCAAATCATTTTTTTTTTCCTGAAGCAGATTTATGTGGAAGAATTCATACTCATGCACCATAGCTAATAATTTCTTCTCATTCTCCAAATATATATATATATACAGTATATTTATATGTTTCATGCTTTCTAACAGATCTGCTAGCATAAGCAATCAATCTTGCATGGATATTTGTGCTGCACCCTGCACCACTGCAGTTGTAACTGCGTTTAGACATCTTTGACAGTCATTGTTGGACAGAGTTGTTTCCAGTTCACAAATTATGCTTCTTCTCGACAGGATCTGCCTGGTATCTAGCAGCTTCCTTATTGCTGTTTTACATAAGAAACTATTACTAGCATGTGCTAGCAGAGATTCCTTTGTTTTGTGTGAATTTTAATTTTTGACACGTTTCTCTAAGTATGGAGTTAGTATCAGTAGTGAGAGCTTTTTTCACTCAACTACATATATACATGTAAGTGCTGGAGACACTGTTATTGACATTTGTTCTAACTGGTAAGTACCCTAACTACCCTTAACACAGGGCTCCCATTCTTAAGCCAAGTTCACTCTCAGTCCCATACTCCCCTTGGTAAACCTAAAATCCCCATTCACTCACTCACACTAAAACAGTACCCTTGCTCCCTAACCCTAAGCTTCCTTCCCCATCCCTAAAGCTAAAACCTCCTTCCTACTCCCAATCCTAAAGTCTCTGATCATTCCCTAACTGTAAAACTCCCCTCTAGCTCTGTATCTCTAAAACTCCCTGCCTGTTCCCTAAAGCTAAAAGCCTTCCCACTCCCTAAACCTAAAAATCCCCTTCTTCTCCCTAACCCTTAACTCCCTGCCTACTCCTTAAACCCAAAATGTCCTTCCTGCTCCCTAAACCTAAAGCCCATCTCCCAGTAGCTACCAAAAACTCCATCCTATACTCCCATCCCCACAGCTGCTGATATAACCTTGCCTGGACTTGAATATTGTGTCCTGTTGATGTATGATAGCCCCAATCTCTCTCTAAGGCTTCCGCTGCTTGCTTGAGCACATGTTCAAGTTTGAGCATGAGTGGTCAGACATGTGAACTCCAAGTCACTCAAGTCCCTGGCTTCAAGGTAGTGGAATTAAACACCTGGGAATGGGAGGCTGTAGTTTATCTGTTTTCTTCATTAGCGAAGCTCAGCAAGTCAGCTCTTCATGGAGTGGTAACATGAAAAATTCATAGGTGAAGCAGTAAAGTGTATTCTATAAATCAATAAGTATTTCTTTTGTTTTCCCTTGTGACGTATTTGTAATACATCCAGGGAGATTGCACATTGTGTTTATGACTGTGAAAGATCTGTCTTTCAAGCTATAAGTAGTGTATTTTATGGGAGTGATGTGATTACCTTCTGGTATCTGTTTGCTTACATCTCATGTGGTATCTGGGAAGCTGTCTGGTTTGCACGCTGTGGCAGAGCATGTTATCTCTGTTCCATCTGTAGACAGCCGGTGACCATCATACAATATGATCTGTATACCAGGTCTACTTTGGCAAATGACTGTTTTGCATTCTGTAATAGTCTGTGGGTCTTATTCTTACTTTTTCCCCCTGTTTTGATGATGGAATGTATTTCCATTTCAAGCACTGCCAACATCTTGGGGTAGTTTCTTCACTGACAGCTGTGTGTTGTTTGGGAATAAATCCTTATTTGATTAGATAGACCATTCATGTTCCTTTATACTTTTATGATATCTGTACCATGACTATTCTTGTACTTTCATTTCTTCTGTATCATGTTTTCACTTTCCTTTTCATTGGTTTTATCTTACTCTGAATTTACTGCACATTTATTTAAATTTTCATTTATTTCATTCTATTTTTTATCCAGTACTTATTAAAGGCACTGTGGCTGTTTAGTTAGAGATGACTAAATGATAAGGATACTAAGTCTGATTACTCATTGGATTTTTCTATCTGCTTCCTGTCTTGGGTAGATCATCTGTTTGTAACAATATCTTAAGGATCTGAAGAACATGAGAAATGTTAGCATGCATGGCACATACAATAACATTTTAACAGATGTTTTGACATACTCACCCACTGTAGATAATAGTTGCCTCTCCTCCAAATATCTGATGCCCTGAACATATTCTGGTTGCTACAAGAAGAAGTATAACTATTTACATTGACAGTGTTACCTGTTCCTGGGGATATCAGTGCTATTTTTCAAGTACCAAGTTATGCCAACCAATATATCAGGCTTAAATCTGCTGGGGCACATTTCCTGGCAGTCTCGGTATTCATACAGAGCATAGTCCTTGAATCACTTGGTCTGTGGTAAAATATAGAAATGTATTGGTTTACAGCTTTCTTCCCTCACTCACTTGTCATTGTTAACACCGGTCATGATAGCAATGGTTTCTCAGGTAAGTGAAACAGTTCTTGTAGTTATGCTGTTACTGGACAGTGTCACTGTACATTTTGAATCATTATGCACATATTTGGATACTTGTACTGTAAAATTCTAAATGCAGAGCATTGCCAGGGTATCAGGTGCTCATATAGTGCTGCTAGCAGAGATAACTGCATAATGTGATGTGAATAATGTATGTAGTAGCATTGTTGTACCAGTATGTGTACCATTTAACTGGTAACAGTACACATGCATGTATATATTGGCCATGGTACACTGGTGACATTTCTGTATAATGATAACCATTGACTACACAGTTTTGGTAACGTTATATAGCTGTGAAAGTCTGTTATTCATGAAATTTATTAGAATAAGAGAGTCATATATATGCATAGATCGATTGATTCAAATTTTGTTAAATATTCAGTGCTCAGTGGTGCTACAGCAACTTACTTTGTACTGAACATTACCTTGATTGTAGCACTTGATTCTTTTACTGGCAAACCTTACAAGGAATTGTGCACAAAGAGAAGTGTAGTTTTTGCCATTTATGTTTAAAATATGATTTGTTGAAAGCTAATCAGCTTATATTAAGTGACTGTGGTATAGTGCACAGTTTTTTTTCCAATTTTACTCACTATTGTATGACCATAATGTTGAAATATATAAATAATGAGGTGTGAGTGGATAGGGATTTAGTGGGTTTGTCCCTGCATAATTTTTATGCATTTTCTAGTTTTGAATTACAATTTGCGATGTAAACAGACTAATAATATATATCTAATATTAACAATTAGGGAAGTGTTTTAATTATGTAAATTTCTAAATGTGGTAGTGTGTTACATTTTAATGATTTTATAAATGTTTTGTATACAGAAGATAGTCATGGCCTTATGAATGCATGCTGACTAATGCTGCTCACCTGTATGACCATGGAGGGACTAAGGAACTGAGGGATAAGAGGAGATAAGAATTGGTACCGTTATGTATTTAGTGTATGTGGCATGACAGGGTCAACATGGAATACAGCTGACATGTAACTATCATGAAGGGCAGAACTAATGAAAAGGCTAAGACAGGTGCCAAGAATAGGAGAAGGTGTAGTACGGGACACGTTGGACAGGGCACTTACTGTACATGAGCAGTTTCTGTTACAGACGGTCTCTGAAGTGTCACTTATTTGGGGCTTTTGTCAGCATAGTTGCTACTGTACCTCCTAGATCATATTAGTGTCTCTGCTTTTTGTTCTGGGAGTATTCCTAGGGTACCACTGCTTATTTAACCATTTACCGTGGAGTATTCCTAGCTTACTGCAGCTAATGTAACTGTTTACTATAGAGCATTTCTAGGGTACTGCTGCTTATTTAACTGTTTAATGTAAAGTCTTCCTAGCATACTGCTGCTTATCTAACTGTTTATTGTAGAATATTCTTACTGTACCGCTGCTTATTTAACTGTTTACGGTAGAGTATTCACAGTGTATTGCTGCTTATTTAACTGTTTATGGTAGAGTATTCACAGTGTATTGCTGCTTATTTAACTGTTTACGGTAGAGTATTCACAGTGTATTGCTGCTTATTTAATGTTTACGGTAGAGTATTCACAGTGTATTGCTGCTTATTTAAAGGGACAGATTCCGTAAAGCTTGAAGAATCCCACACATTTTGCCAGTATCAGTGCAAAGCCTGGGGATAACATAATATATAAATGTACCACTTGAAACTCAGAATAGCTCAGTGCAGAAAGGAGTATTGCAGTAGCAGTGGTGCACTAAACAAATCCACAAGTAAACCACAAGTGAGGAGAAATTGGTGTCAAAGCATGTTGTACATTAACAAAGTTATGTAAAGATTATCATAATTTAATTATCCTGATAATTATACAGACATATAAAAAACAGAATCTGTCCAGTGCAGTTAAGGACAACTATGGGATATAACTGAATCTGTTAAATACAATAAAAAAAATAGAGTTCACACTATTCCAATGTAAGCTGCATGGCATTCATAATACATTTGTCCAAAACTTTGTCCAGAAATATTACAGATAACTACAGATATTTCAGTAATTCATTCACTAACAAAAAATTACTTGTTTCAAAGTTCCAGTTCCTTTGTAATATATATTATCTGTAATCCTTGCAGTAAGCTTAGAGACAACTGCGGCTATATTCTTAAGAGATGTACTAATTTAGTATGCCTACTTGATCTTATGGATTCCAATGGAATCGGCATATTTTCTAATAAAAAAAATAAAGGCAAAGGGCAATCATGGCCATATCACCATGCTAACAATGGGTTTGGGAGTTGTGGGGGGGGGGGGCACTAGTAACACATTCACCCAAGGAAAGTGGGGGATAGAAAGGAAGATGTGAGATATGGGTGAAGAACAGGGACATGCAAGAGGGATGTTGGAATATAAAAATCTGAGGGGAAAGTCAGAGGCGCATGATAAATTTGTTTTTGTGGGAATAAGACTAGAAGGAAAGGTAAAGATAGGGGAAAAGGAGGAGAAGGTCATCACAACAAGTAAACTAATTAAATAAATATCATAAAACGAGACAGTCAAAGGTTGCAACAAATGGTAAGGACAGGTAAGTTACACAGATGGCATACTGCATGACATGGGCAATGGGAAGGTGTCAAACAGGGTGGAGATGCGTATCAGCCATGTTGAAATGCATACCTATGTACTATTACATTAAGACATGTTGCAAACTGTGTTGCGGTCATAACTGTATGTGTATAACCAATGGTAGATGTGTATTGGAGGGTAACAAATTAGGATCACACTACAAATTGGATAGTTACACATGTATCCAAGTAGTCCATTGATACTGCAGGTGTAAGCTAAGCAACATCACAGATAAGCAAATGCAGGTCTAACAATGCTAGATAACTCCAGCAGAGGACAGAACTAAACTTATGACCCTGCATGTGAAAAGCAAACACTCCATCACAATGCCAAACAGAAGTATTACAGAAAAGCAACAAAATGGTTGCTACATACACATGTATGTGTACACAACTCAAACAAATATGTAATGGATTACATATATATCACACACATATGCCATGTCAAAGACAAAACACAGGTGTAGATGTCTATGTATGACTGTCAGTGGCATACATGGAAAGTACATGAAATCAAGGTAAATACATATACACACACAAATGGCATGTAAGAATATTTACAAAAATGTATCAGTACAGCTTAATAAATATAGTAGGTTGTGCACATGGATGTCAACAAAGTACACTGGTTAACACATTAGTATAATGAGAACAAGGAAGTACTGCAAGCAGTAAATAGCAACTTGTGTGCTGATGTCTTGCATCATAAAATGGCCAAATAGTTGGCACAAGTTATCCACAACTGTATTCAAAATATACAATAATATCAATAGGTGGAATATACTTCTATAAGGAAATGCTATGAGTGAATTAAACCAAGATAACAGATATGTTCCTCCTATGTGGATTGGAACCCACAGCATGCCAAAATGTAGACATGCCAGCATGTCTCCTTACAAGTCAAGCTAACAGCCAGCACATGCTCTTATTAAATAAACAGGCACTGCTCTACAAACCCTATTGTTTCAGAGCTAATGTTAGCAGAGTGTTATGGATTATGGGGATATCCAGAGGAATTTGATGACTAACTCAAGTTATTTGTAACCATGCATAACATAAATATTAATATCAGTTACTGGAATATGCTTCTCCAAAGTAATGTTATCTGTGAACTATACCAAGATAACAATTACAGATGTGTTTCCCCATGCAGATTGGAATCCACAGCATGCCAAAATGCAGTCATGCTCGTTAGTTTCCTTACATGCCAAGCTAACCAGCAGCAGTGATTTGCTTTTAACAAACAGGTACTGCAGGTGTTTATTCAAATTCCTATGCAAAACAGTTGAATATGGAAACTGCAAATAATTATTGGACATTTTATTATAAAAACTTAACAGCTATCAACACATAAATGATGGCATATGTGTAAGCAGTCAGAGAGACATTTGTTTTTGTCTAGATAAATGTGACTATTTACTTTATTGGTAGTAATGAATTCAAGAAGTTATGTATGAGTTTTTCATTCCAATGTATAATGGTGCAATAGGCGATACTGTGGTACTATAACAGAAAATAACAAATTGTGCAGTCATCTGCGGCCTAGATGCTATAGGTGTCAGTGATACATGAGGTCAGTGGCTATGTGAAATAATGTTATTAAATGTTGGAATACATATGTACATCTACAAAAGTCAGACTTATGGATATTATAAACATTATTAAATAAATTAAAAGCATGGGAATTGAACCCACAGGAACTCACAGTTATAGGCACAGCAGGTCCCACATCCTCTGTCACAGCAGTTATATAAAATCATTTATCTGATATATATATATATATATATATATATATATATATATATATATATATATATATATATTTGGGACAGATATAGATCAAAAGTCCATAGGAATGTTGAGATATGTGTAGAATAGTAACACTTACTGTAGGGCTCTACGGGCTGCCTCCACACCTCAGTGACAGCTTTTTGAAGCTCCCCCTCTGATGCAGGTCATCATAGTGGTGGCAAACCTGTTAGTGTGGTATATCCATGTTGATCTGTGGTGTTCCCTTGCGATTCAGATCCATACGTCTATCATGGCAAAGTCCCTAGATCTGGTTCTTATTCACTGTTCCAACCCGGTGTACACACTCAGCATCTGGGTCGTCTTCTCATGGGTCCAGTGATGCAGGCAGACACATATCAGCCTTCTCAAAGTAGTCATCATGATCCACAAATAGAAAAAAGTCTGAAAAATACAAATAAAAACTCAGAGAAATGCTCACTGAGGTACCACACAGTTGACAGTTAGCAATGTTCTGATCTGTAACTGTAACAAAATCAGTATTTGAAAGTGGCACTGATGTCATGTTACCAGATCTCTAGAAGATAATGGGCACATGACACACATGGTACCGCTTATCGATACCTAATGGGTGCTTATGCAGAACACCTGGGTGTTACGGCACATGAAGTCAATTTACATGGAGGTATGCAAATAGGATTCCAAAAACCTGAGTTTTAATTAACCTTATTTATTATGCATGCTGCAAATGGTACATAAAGGTGGGTGCAGATAAGGTGCACTTTGATTATGTGATTCCTTGGGAGAGGTATATTGTTAATTGGTCCCATTTCTGTTTTGGTGATTATTAAATCTTTTCAAGTCAGTAATTTCCAAAGGTACCTGGTTAAATGAATTTTTACTCAAAATGTTATCTTTAACAGAAATTGTTATGTTACTAGAGTGATGTTGGTATGAAATGTATACATACAGTTATTGTTATTTTAAATAATTGAGTTCAGTCCCATATGCAGTTGTACAGACAGATTTACATTGCATATGTTAGCAGTATATAAAGGCAGATTTACGGATCACCTGCAACTCTAACTGATAAATTCTTGCCCTCTGTGGTGCAACTACAGAAATCTGTTGATTCTGATACTATCTGTATGTGCCATGTTTTGTTTATATTACAGATATTTCTTAATTCATGATTCCAAGCAAAACTTTTAAAAACATGTACTGCTGCTGTTACAGATATTTCTATACTACTGGCTCAATATAATAAGAATCCATGTTGTCTGTGGCCTGCCTATGGATCCTGAGGTTTGCTGATGCTTTATGTAAGCTGCTCAATTGTTACTTGCTCTAGTATTGTCACATGAAATGTATATTGACTCTGCTGGCATGATGCTGTTGTCTTGAGACTTCCATTCCAAATATATGTAGTATGATGGGATTCTAATCCCACTCACAGAATCTAAAGATACTGCAAGTAATATTGATTTTAGTTATGTTATGCATGAAGGTGTTGTTGTTAGTTCAACTGCTTACATGGTCTCACATTGGAATATTATCATGTGCATATCATTGTCTTTTAGATGGCCAACTGTCCTAGAGGTGACAACTTCTACCTCCCAGGAAAATGAAATCATAATTGAAGTTCCGCAGCAACATGGACAGAGACTCCCAGACCATTCATTTGATCTTGATAAATGTGCAAAAGCAACCTTTAAAGCAGGAAAACTGCAGCACTAGGAAAACATCAGTTTAGGACAAGATTGTGATATAAAAGAACTTGAGCAAGAGGGGGTGCTGAAATACATGGGAATTAATGAAGGATCAGCAATAAAACATGAACAAATGCAAATAAAACTCAGTAAGGAATACCTTAGAAGACTTAAGTTAATCCTGAAAATAGCATTGACATCCAGAAACAAAATCCAAGCTATAAACCAATTTGCTCTTTCTGTCCTGACTTACAGTTTTGGAGTGATTGAGTGGCCCCAAAACATGTTGGATAGATTAGATAGGAAAACAAGAAGGATGTTTCATGCCCACCAAATGATTTATAAAAATCAGGGTATACCAAGATTATATATCTACTGACCTCACAATATCAGAATGCAGTGAAAGTTTTGAAACATGAGGAGAATAAATCTAAGATGACTTCTCTGGTTAATTTAGCAGAAGCATATTGACATCAAGCATGAATGGAAATCAAACCAGAAGTAGAGAAAAAACAGGTGACAACTGAATGTGCCAAAAAAACAAAAAAAAGAATATAAGGTGAAGGACCAGATGAGAAGGCAAGAAATGTGGAAAAAGCATAAATATATTTGCAATTATAGAAAACTTCTGGAAGAACCTCATGTTGATCAGGAACAAATGCAGGAATAGTTAAGGAGAGGCGAATTCACACCAAGAGATGAAAGGTTAATATTGGCAGTCCAAGATAGTGGGCTACGTGCATGCTGGTTTACAAAGTCCGTTGAACATGTGGGAGAAACAGAAAAATGCAGGTTTTGTAAAATTGAATTTCAGTCACACACCTTGTTGCTGGTTGTGACACAAGAATGGCAGAAGGACTGTATACTGAAAGGCATAATAATGTGGCAAGACTGTTGCACTGGGGATTACACAAACATTATGGTACTGAAGTGACTGAAAAACACTGGGAACATGAGCCACAAAACATCATAGAAAATGATAAAGTTTATATCACATGGGGTCACCCATTATCAACAGTTCAAAAGACAGATGCTGGAAAACCAGATATAGTGGTCCAAGAAAAGAAGAGAAAAGTAGCATTGATCATTGAAATTGCCACACCCAGTGACTATAGTGTCTTGCGTACAGAGAGACACAAAGTCATAAAATACCAGGGTCTGCAGGCAGAAATGAGAGCAATGTGGAAGAAATACACCCAGAAAGTTCCAATAGTAGCAGGAGCAATGGGTCTTATAAAAAAGAATCTGCAATCATATTTAGATATTTTACCAGTCCATGTAACCACATACAAATTTTAGAAGGAGTCATTACTGGGCACATAGCAGGTGCTGCAAAGATAATTTTGGCTGGCATCAAAGATTAAAACAATACTAATTTCATGAACTTTAATCATACTTTGACTTATGAATGGGGGTCCATTCCCATCATCGTATTAGAAACCCAAAAGATTTGGAAAATTGAAAAGGCAGAAGCCATTCTGATGACACAGTTTGGAGAAATGAGATTGGGACTGACCTCACCAACATGATAAATGCAATTGGAAGCCACAAATGATCCTGTGATGCCTGTAAATGGTGGTGATCTGACATGGTCTTTTGTGCAGCTAACAGATTAAGAGGTAACAAGAGATTGAGGGATGCCACCAGTGGAAGACCCCCATTGACACCCCTTGATGAGTCACAATATTTCTGACTTAACTACATACAGCAAGAAGGGAGTGATGTATCCAAAGGGTGGCATTGAAGTTGGAGTTCCATGCAGAACATGTATGCCATTCTTTCCATTACATGGCTGAGTATAAAGGCAATCACTGCATATTGCTGTACCATGTGTATTCATGGATTGTTTTTGATTTACAGCTGCAGAGTTGGGCCATGCACATATATCCACACAGGGTGAGGAGGATGAACGTAAGTCTAACAACATGCATTCATGCAACTGAAGTACAGACAGAGAAGTCCAAACAGCATGTGTATTGGGATTTGCATTAATATTACCAAGTCCATCTACTTCAGGACTAAACCAGGGAATGGCATGCGATTGTCTCCATACTGCTACTGTGACGACTACCTTGTTATTGTCTCAGCCTCATTTTAGGGCACTGCTGTTTACTGTCATGTTGTACATCCAATTGGGGCCCAGGCTGTGCAGGTTCAACCTCATACAGACCAGGTCTGTTACAGCAAATTTATTTTAGTTAGCATCAATGTGTAACACATGTGATACATGACACTTATGTCAATATTTGTCAACACTAGCCCATTTGGCATTCACTTGCAACATCCATCACGTGAGTACCTGCAGCCCCTGTGTTGTATATGTGTTGCTGTCAGTACTGTTTTTTTTGGCTAAAGACATGACTGTGTTGCTTTTCTCTGTACTTTCCCAATGCAGGATCCACAATACAACCCACAACCTCTCCACAGTAGGAGTCCGTCAGTGGTATACGAGTGTGGCTGAGACACACATTGGTTTCAAGGAGGATGGAGTTTCTTCACAGGGTCTGTTCAGACATGTGTGGGGTGCATATGTTGCAGACAGCTTGCATCAGTTGTCTATGTAGCCAGTACCTGTCAATTATTTGCTGGTCTGACAAATGGTTTAGTTGCAGCCTTGCTCTGGCTTTACCTGGCTGCCTTATGGAGTACACAGCCACAGCCTCATTTATGGCTTGTATCACTACAATCTGTTGCAGTTTATTAACAGCAGGTTGCATTTTTAAATACTTTTTGATCTTTTGCTATGCATTTCAAAGAAATCTATGGTATTCACATTAGTTTGTTGGGGTCTGTAAAACATATGCCAAGGATTTCGGAAACAGAATCAGCATGGCAGTATATCACAGTTAAGTTGTGCTGTGTGCACATGATGTGTTTTGGAATCAGACCAGCATGTGCAGAATCCCTAATTTTTCTACTGTGAATATCTAAGTACTCAGACTTCCTTCAGCGTATCTTCTAAAATCCCATCCACAGCAGGTACAGTGAAGTCTTCCTTCAGTGTGCTGCACTGTCTGCAAATAGCTTTTGCGAGCTTTGTAGAATCCATCCCTGACATCTCATCCAAAGGTTGACACATTCAGGGGTAAAGCAGTAAAGCAGCCCCCACATATGCTACACTATAGTGCCAACTATCCATCTATCTTGTGTGGAAATAGAAAACTCAGTCTTCTGCACCAAAGGCAATTGTTTTATGTCTTGCATCACTGGCAATTGTTTATATACACAAAATGTTTATCACCAAGATCTAGGCACACAAGCAGTGTAGGATATATTTCAAAAAGAAAAAGATAGTTAATTAAGATGAAAGATAAAATATGTAAGAAATGGAAACAATGCATAGAAAAAAATAAATAAATAAATGCAGTGTGAAACAAGATCTGGAAAGATTTAAAGAAAATTTAAATAAGGATATTGATCACAATATGGCACCATTTTATAGTAATATAAGATGTGGTAGAAATAAAGCCATACAAGTCAATAAACTGTGCATAGATTCAATAATTTGTTATCAACACAGCAGATTATATATATACTTACAAAATGATATACAAAGAGCTTGATACCACAAAGGGGGAGATAATTTATCCTGGTAACATCCAGGTAACTTTAAAATGAAATGAAATTAGATTAGACTGAAAACATGCTGTCCAAACTGGACCCAGCAAAGTACAGGGAGGAGACAGAATTAGTCATATTGAGCTGAGAATACTTCGATGTGACCTTACAGTACCATTAACTGTGTAATTTAGTAGATCATTTAAATATGAGGAGATTCCTCAAGAATGGAGACATGCACTTGTTAAACCCACCTTTAAAGAAAGGGGGATGGGACAAACACAGTGAAATATAAATTCATAGGTCTACTTTCTTCTTGAGGAAAATTAATGGAGATGTTTATTTTGGATACATTGTTTGCCAGAACTGGAAATATTTAGACCTGAAACTGTATATCAGCATGCATTGTTGAAAACATATAATTACTTGTCAAAGGAAAAAACTTCAAAGACCAATTCACGTTAGGTTCAAGCAAGGCACCCTTTATTACTTGCAGCAAGGAGACAAAGCATGTAGGCACAAGATTTTTCTGAATGATTAATGATTAGTAGGTTATACTTATACAGTTTTCTTCCTGTCACATAGAAAATGTTACATTCTATTGCTGACGTAGTTAGACACAGCTTTCTATATGTTTTACTTAAAATATTGTTAAACTTATTGCTGACCAAGTTAAAATAGCTGTCTTTCTGCAAAACATTTTGAGAAAAACAACCTGGCCTTGGGTTTATGTCAGTCCATTTCAGCATTTCAGTTCTTCTATTATACTGTTCTAATACATGTGTTACATTTTACCTAGATTCAAGGTACATTTCTAGCTTTAGTACAAGTAATGCTGCCCATACCTCTCAACTGTACAGATTTTCGCAGAATGTCCAGATTTTTGCCTTATATTTTTGGTTCATTCTTCATAAAATTGTGGCTTTCTGGCAAATTAGTGGCAAATCATTAAAGACTGAAGTTAGAAAATAATGACATACATTTGAGTTTTAGACTTTATATCCTTCAGAAAATTCATGCTAATGCAAATCCTGTTATTCTATCAACTTTCTGAGTTTGTAAGAGCAATATTTAAAAAATGTCCCTATTTGTACCATTTTTTCATGGATTTGTCCAGATTTCTTACTCTAAGAGGTTGAGAGGTATGATGCTGCCTATGGTTTAAACATTCATGCATCTGTTGTTTTCTTTATCAATAGCTTCTAGCAGCTGCATGTTTTTTCATGGCATAAGCAGAAATGAATATCCCTTTGTTAAGTTTCATGACATTAGCAGAAATGAATTACTTCTTTTGTTATTTTCTGACATTAGCAGAAACAGAATGCTTCTTGTTAAGTTTCTAATGGCTGTGCAGATTCATGCAGTGTGAACAGAATAAATGTATTAACCCTTTTAAATCTCAAATGCACTAAATGCACTAAGCATGCATTTTACTATTACATATTTTTCTAACATTTCCCCCTTTTTAATACTTTTATTCTACTTTCAAGATAAGCATAAACAATGTTTTCTTCCCCTAACCTCTTCCTACTCAAGATTTGCAGTTAAGAGAGTCATTCAGTTTAAACTTATGAAAGCATTTCCAGTTTTTCAGCAATTCTTCAAGTTCAGCACCTTGGTATAAGGTTTCTGAAACTGACATGTCTATAAAGTCTTTAATCAGTCTTTTCATGCAGGGGATGCAGCAGCACACACATACCACCAGTAGGATCATTCCTACAGAGATGGCAATCAGGATGTTCATCAGGATACTGCCCCCCCCCCCCAAACAATCTCTGGAAAAAGTCCATCAATGGATTTGGTCCTGGTTTGGTCATGGCTGACACCTGCTGAATTACCTCAAGATGATTGTCTATCTTGTGTTTGTGGTCAGGAATATACAAACAGCACTCCTCCTGGATTAAAGCACACGTATCTCCTCTCACCGCTAGGGTGACGTCGAGAGCCATGCGGTTTTGAAGCACTACTGTTCTCATGGCAGTCAGTTCATCAGTCACCAATTCTAGGGCAGAAAAGGTTGCATTGCTCATTATTTCGAGAAGTTTAGATAATTTTCTCAGTTCCCAGATTGATTTTGTTGCTCCGTATGCTGGCAGTACACCTACCCACGAGATGATGGTATCACCCAAGTCCATATGTGACAGCCGATTTTTCCCTAAGCCCACAGCATGATGGTTTTTCCAGCCTGCATTGATTTGCCCCACTGGATTAACAGGTGTTTTGATTTCTCGTTGAACATTCTGAATTTTTGCTTGAGGTAAAACTGCTATGTGTCGTATGGCCGGAACCAGGTACCCCAAAATACAACTGCCAGACCAATTCTCAGGTAACCACTTACATGCTTTCCTACCACATACAAAGTAACAATCTTCTACTTTGGTAGTAACTTTACAATGTCCTGGCTCTGGATGAAACATTTTTTTGTCTATTATAGACAGCTGTCTATAAAGGTCAGCATTATGTTTTACTTCACCAGTTGTCCTATGCATCAGTTCAACAAATGAATCATAATAAATGTTGCAATAGGACCCTATGTTAGCAGGTTTAGTGTAGCATCTATAGGGAACAGTCACATTGCAATTGCTCCAACCCACCTGAACTGTATCATTTTTGTAAAAACACACAGTCCCCTTTTGTCGAACAGACAAGTGCAATACTACTTTATCTTGTGATGTGACATCTGATGTATCATAAATTAAGTTTTCCTGGGTCTTGTTGGTTCCTAGGGGGACTGAAGTTAACAATAACCCCCCATATGCTGTTGGCAAAGCTGTGCAAATCCAGCAATTCGAAACATTGAAAGTCTCATCATACACATATTTGATTGCCTGGTAAGTGTTAAAGTTTGGGTGCCATTCTGCATGCCACTCTGCACGCTTGTTCAGTTCAGTTTGTGTGGCTGTGAAAAGGAATGGCCACAACAAAAAGATTATTGTCACTAGTACAGTCAACAGGATGGTTATGCAATACTTCTGAGGAAATGGTTGTTCTGCATTTCTGTTTTCTCCGACTCTTCCGAATAGGTGCATTTGGATATTACTGGATTCTGCCATCTTTATTTCAGACACGTGTTCGTACTCTCTGCCCTAATAGGACCTTCAGCACCAATGGTTTCTTCAATGGGGTTGAGACGGATCAGTCCTATTGATATGACCCCCTTTGTAGCCAGACTTTGTGCTGAGGGCCCCAATGGAGAGGTAAGATTTTTGTCCAGTTCAAAGTTGTTAACTAGTTTTCAGTGCATCTGGTGGATCCATGAAGCTCGCTCTGCTATCTTGACTGCAGTGGGTGTTGAAAGAAGCACCTAGTAGGGACCTTCCCACCTTGGCGACTACCAATTCTTCTTCTTTATATTTTTGATCCACACCCACTCTCCGGGCGTTACTGCCACTTCTGATGTCTCGGTTTGTTTTCTATCTGAAATAGAATTTGACTGCAACAGATGTTTAGAATTCATTATTTTCCTCATATATTTAGCTAGTGTAAAATCAGCTTCCTGGTCTGATGACTTGAAAAGTTTCCACTGGGGTGTATAGTAAGCCCTTCCAAATAACTTTTCAAAAGGAGTCAATCCTTTTGCTGTGGGGACAGTTCTCATGCTCAACAGTGCCAGGGGTAAACAGTATATCCAGTTTTTCCCTGTCTCAGCTATCAATTTTCTCAATTTGTTTTTTAATATACCATTATGCCTTTCAACTAGCCCTGCAGATTGTGGATGGTATGCACAATGATTTTTTAAAGAAATACCAAAATGCTTACTCAACTGCTGTATGGTTTGATTTACAAAGTGTGTATCATTGTCACTGTAGATCCTTTCCAGAATACCAAACCTAGAAATGATTTCTTTGACAAGTACTTTTGCCACCGTAGCTGCATCTGGACTTTTGGTTGGAAAGGCTTCCACCCACCTGGTAAACATATCTACAATCACCAGAAGTCTCAATCTCAAGATGCACGCACTCAAGGCCCTTCTCAATATGGAGAACATCGATGTCTGTGCTGTGACAATAACCTGGTTCAAGGCTCCTGAGAGCACCCCAGCACTAACAGGTTTCACCTCATATCATGCGTTCCGGCCCCAAAATCCGGACAACACCAAGAAAGGAGGGGGGGTGTCCATATTCATAAAGGACACCCACACCTCAAGGTTGGTGGCAACGCACGATGCATCGGAGACCATCCAGGTGCAATTAACCATAGGCAAGACTGCTCTGCAATTTGTAGCATGTTACAGGCCACCCTCTCAAACTCAGGAACCTCACATGGCCTTCCTGAAAACATTGGAGAGGATAAATGTATATCCAAACACCATCATACTAGGTGACTTCAACTACCCTAATATAGACTGGGAACACTACTCAAGCCCGAACACTCTAACCCAAAGATTCCTGGAGTTCATAAACTCAAATGCCATGGAACAACTAGTCACCATCCCCACAAGAGGTGAAAACATACTTGATCTCATCATCACGAACATGGGATCAAAATGTTCAACACCGGAAGTATACCCCTCACTGGTGAGATCAGATCATAAACTAATCTCGCTGGAGGTCCTCATCCCGCCCCACCTGAAACAAAAAGACCACAGTGAAAAACTTCTCAACGCCGATTTCACACTTCTAAAAACTAGTGTGGTCTCCTTTAAGGCCCCTGAGCCAGTGGTAAACATTACTCAAACCGCTGAATCACTTACAAATGCCTTCTACCAGCACCTACAGGACTGCATGGATCAGGCAATCCCAAACAAAACTAAGACTCTCTGTACCAAAGGCAAGCGTCCAGTCTGGTGGACCCCAGCCATAAACAAGCTCTACAACAAAAGGAGGAAGCTACTACAAGATAGAGCAAAATCCTTGAAAGGTAAGACACCTTTGATCATTATAAGTAAAAAACTAAGAGCTCTCATAAAATCATCAAAGGCAAATTTTGAGAGAAAAATCGCCAAGGACTCTAAAGACAATCATAAGGCCTTCTTTAGCTATGTTAGAAACCTAGGAGGAAACTCCCAGATATGCTCAGAATTAGTTCAAAATGATGTGAAAATTACTGAACCTACACACATTGCTAACATACTGGCTGACAGGTTCAGTGCAAACTTCTCCCCCCCCCCACAAAAGGAGAGATATCTATTCCAGAGGATTGTAGCCCCCCAAACATCTCCAACGCCCAGGTGAGAACTGCCCTCACTAAGGCAAAAAACACAGCATCCATGGGACCGGATGGTGTCCCCGGCTGTGTGCTTCATGAACTCAACGAGGAATTAAACCCACAGTTAGGACAGCTGTTTAATCTTAGCCTCACCTCAGGATACGTACCCAAGGAGTGGCGCACGGCGACTGTGGTCCCACTTCATAAGGGCGGTGCCTCCACAGACCCTGGAAATTACCGCCCCATTAGCTTGACAAGCCTTATCTGCAAAGCTATGGAGAGGATCATAATGGAACTCATAAATAAAGACATAGGGAACTTGCAGACTTTGGATCCAACCCAGTTTGGCTTTGTCAAAGGCAGATCCTGCCTCTTAAACTTGGTTGACTTTTTCGAGACAGTCACCAAAGCCATTAATGAGGGAAAGGCAGTCCATACAGCCTACCTTGACCTGGCAAAGGCCTTCGACACAATACCCCACTCAGGTATCATCAAAAAACTCATCAGCTTGAATGTAAACCCATACATCACAAGATGGGTTGCAAACTGGCTAAGCGACAGAACCCACAGGGTCAGAGTTGCTGGAGCCATGTCAGACTCAAAGCCTGTCACAAGTGGTGTCCCACAGGGCTCAGTCCTGGGTCCACTCTTGTTCGGCATCTACTTTTCTGAAGTACAAGCAAACACAGGAGGGTTATGGCTGACAAAGTTTGCAGATGACTGCAAACTGGGCCATAGTCGAAAACACATCTGACACAGATATCCTCCAGAAGGGCCTCACAGAAACGGATAACTGGTGCCAGAGCCATGGCCTGAAGTTAAACACCAAAAATGCATAGTCATACCCTTCGGGAAAAACAAGGTTACCCCTAGCTACCATATAGGTGACAATCCACTGAGCACAGAAAAGTCATCAGGGATCTGGGGACCCAAGTTGACAGTAGTCTTCGCTTGACACTCATGTTGCTAAAGTAGTTAGGAAAACCTTCTATATCGCCCACCTGATCATGAAGGGATTCACATCTAGATCAAGGGAGGTCATCGTCCCCTGTACTCATCACTCATTAGACCTATGATTGAGTACAATGCCCGTTCGAATGTATCTGACCAGACACCTGATGCAGCTTGAAAGGCCCCAAAAGTTCCTCACCAAAAGGATAAAGGGTCTCAAAATATGTCTTATGCTGCCCGACTGAAAGAACTCCAGCTTTATTCAGTCTCATACCGCTTGCTCAGAGGTGACCTGTGCCTGACATATAAGGCCATGTCAAACCCAGATTTGATGAATATGCTTCACCTCAAAAATCTAGATCCCTCAGAACCACAAGGGCGGAGACTTAAACCTTGACACGGTTATAAATAGAACGTGCTGGAGGGACAGATTCATCACCCAGAGACTCCCTATGCTGTGGAACAAAATCCCGGTACATGTGAGGCAGAGCACCTCGCTGGCCTTGTTCAAGAGGAATCTTGACCAATGGATGGGAGATCGCAGATATACCCCAGGGACTACTTCAGTGTCACTGCTTGACAGAGGCACAGAAAAATGATAGGCATAGTTTTTATTCAAACTAAAGGGGTGGCGAAAGCCACATAACTATGGGCTAGGGTTATAAATGCCCTTGGGCAGATAGCCTAGTATGAACCTATGAACCTATGAACCTAAGAACCTACTTCTTATTTTCACATTTGTTCAATTCTATGAAATCCATACAGATAGTGTGAAACGGATATGGTGGTGTAGGGAAACTCCCTTGCTTGGGCTTTATCGCCCCCTGTGCATGATGTTTGTTACAAATCTGACACGTCAAACAAAATTATTTAGAGTAGTTTGTAAATCCGTACATTTTGAACACCTGGTTCACCAGCTGTACCATCCCCCCTGTTGAGACATGGCACTGCCAATGGCTCAACAAAGCTGCATATCAAAACAAGTTAGAGGGTAGTATCGGTTTCCCTTCTCTAGAGATGTACAGTCCCTTTTCGAGAATTGCTCCTCGTTTTATCCATCATTGTTTTTCAGCTTGCGTAGTGAGTGTCTGCATTGTTTTTAACATTTCTAAGTCTAAAATCTCAGAGGGTTGTAATTCCTCATTTAAAAGAAATACTTCTGTGGCTGCTTGTTTTGCAGCTGTATCGGCTCTCGCATTACCTTTTGAAATTCTATCTTGTTGCTTGGTGTGAGCTGTGCATTTACAAATGGCTACTTTCTGAGGTAACTGAATAGATTCTAAAAGATCTAAAATAAACTGTGCATGATTTATAGGTTTGCCAGTAGATGTTATCATTCCCCGGTTTTTCCACTGTTGCACAAAGACATGTACAATAGAAAAAGCGTACTGGCTATCAGTAAAAGTGTTTACACATTTACCCTTTGCTAAGGTACATGCCCGTGTCAGGGTGATCAGTTCTGCTGCCTGTGCAGATAAGTTGTGTGGTAAAGGTTTTGCTTCTATAATCTCAGTATCAGAAACTACTGCATATCCTACTAGGTTCTGTCCTGCAGGACCCCTTCTGCACGAGCCATCCACATAGTATGTCACCTCGTCATCATCCAAGCGGACATCCGTGAGATCTTTTCTAGGTAGTGTCTTTTGCTCAATTACCTGCAGGCAGCGGTGCGGTGTGATGTCTGCAGGGGTCGGGAACAGAGTGGAAGGATTCAAAGTCGTGCATCGCTCAATTGTCATATGAGGTTGGCTCAACAATATAGTCATACAGGAAAGATGCCTAGCAGGGGAAAGATATGCCACCTTTTCTTGTAGTAAAATAATCGCGACTGCATGAGGTACTCTCAAAGTGAGAGGGTGGAACAAGACTACTGAGGCTAAAGCCTGTACTGCCATTGCAGCTGCAACTACTGCTTGTACACAGTGGGTAAGGATCGTGCCACTGGGTCTAGTTGTGATGAATAGTAAGCAATGGGGCATTGCTTATCTCCATGCTGTTGTGTTAGTACTGATGTCATGTAACCCTGCTTATAATGTACAGTTTGGAAAAAACGTTTATGGTAGTTTGGCAGTCCCAGAACTAATGAGGACGCTATTAACTGCTTTAGTTTGCAGAAAGCAGATTCTGCTTCTGGTGTCCATTGTAACAAATCTTGCACTGCCATAGGCTTCTTATATATAAGGTCAGTCAGAGGTGCAGATTCCAAGGCATAGTTTGGAATCCAGCACCGGCAAAAATTAATTGTACCCAGGAAGGACATCATTTCCTTCTTGGTAGTGGGTTTTGGTGCTTGCAAAATTGCTATTTTTCTGTCCTCATCTAATGTTCTGCCTTCCTTGGATATTACATATCCTAGGTATTTAACTTGTTTTTTCCAAAGCTGCAGTTTACTTTTATTTATCTTATGTCCTTCAGTGGCTAAGAATTGTAGAAGTGCTATGGTATCTTCTCTACAATCCTGCTGGGTGGGGGCTGCCAGCAAGATGTCATCAACATAAAGTAAAATCTGACTGCCTCTTGGTGGGGTGAATCCCACCAAGTTGCTTGCCATTTCTTGTGAGAATATTGTTGGACTTTCACAATATACCTGTGGTAGTCGCGTATATGTATACCTTTTCCCCTGAAATGTGAATGCAAACCAATAATGGCTATCAGGGTGTATCAGTATCAAAAAGGACGCATTGCTGAAGTCTACCATAGAAAAATACTTCTGTTGAGGTTTTAAATCATTCAACAGGGTGTGTAGATCTGGCACCATGGGTGCCCTTGGTATTACTGCATCATTTACAGCTTGTAAATCTTGGACCATACGCCATTCTCCATTTGCTTTTTTGACTGGAAATAAGGGTGTGTTACATGGTGAATCGGGAGATTCTACTAGTATCCCTCCTTTAAGTAAGGCTGCTATAATAGGCTTTATATCTGCCTCTGCATCTTTTCTTAAGGGATACTGTCTTTTTTGTGGTCTGAATGCTGACTTTGGTGTGATAGTAACTGGTCCCGCTGTACGAATGAGTCCTACATCTGATTTTCCTGTTGACCAGAGGGTCTCTGGTATATTTCGTAAGGCATTTTCTTCCTCCTTTAACAGGAGTGTCAATCAGCTGGGTTGGTCTGTGTTATCCAATTTAACTTCTGTATTTGTATTCCCTGTTCTGACAGTTCTAGTTCTGTTTGTTTCTCCCATCTTGTGACTTTTTCTCCTAGGTCTGCCCATTCTATATTTCTGTTTTTGATTAAGCTAACATGTGGTAATCAATTAGATTTATAAAGTGCAAAGAACTCCTGGGGCAATGAACAGCTGGCTACACTGTTCCCTTCTGTGTTCCAGTATAGGTTACGCAATATCAATCTGTTTGCATGACTCTTAAACAATTCTTGCTCATATTCCTTATCAGGTCCTGGTGTGTTACAATAATACAGGGTACAGTGCAACAGGTGTTGCTTATCAATGTCAAGGGAGTGGAATTTGCTGATGGCTACATTCATTAACTCTTCGGTTACAGTCCCTGGATCAGTCATAACCAAGTCCTGGCTGTGCCAATAAAACATTTCACCCTCCGATTGCACTGCAAAGGTATTAATTTGTCGCTGTGCTTCCATACCCTGCGTGGTTGGGACTACTGCTATACCAAATAGCTGCATGAGGTCTCTGCCCAAGAGGTTTACTGGGCATTTTGCAGAAACAACAATTTTGCCTTTTTGTGTCAATCCTGAAACTGGATCAGTTATTGTAATGTTACGGGGGAGAGGCTCCTGATACAGCTATCCATTAACTGCTTTGACTAGCATGTAATCAGGTGACTCTGTTTTCTGGCAGTTTGGAGAGATGTATCAGGGTTCGTGATGCCCCTGAGTCACACAAGAATTTGACTTCCCTCCCTTCTACCAAGAGTGTAACTTCTGGTTTCGTGTCTGCCAAATAAAGCTCCAAGCTCAATAAAGCTGTTTAATATTTCATTTTCTTCATTGTCACTAACTTCCTGCACTTCCTCTACTCCCTCTATCACATTCTCATTTATCCCTTCTTCACTAGCCCCTTCTAGTGATTCCTGACTACCATATAGTCAGTCCTCACCCTCCTTGTCTTCCATTGTTGCCTTCTTAGTTTTCTTGCAATCCCTTGCCAAATGTCCCTTTTTACTGCATTTAAAACATTCTCCCCTTTTCTTTCACCCTTCAAAGTCCTCTGATCCTTGATCAGATTGTTTGTTTCCCTGTGCATTTTTCTTGCCCTTTTTCCCAGACTGTACTATGTAAACTTCTGCTCCATCTTCTACAGAAAATACTTGAGCTTTCTTTTTCTTTTTGCTATTAAAATGCCTTTCAGCATGCCTAGCATATTCAAGTAATGATTGTAACCTGCTTGTACAATGATCTACCATGTGCTTTGTAATAAAACTGCTTATAGGTGCAATACTGCCCTTTAAAAATGCATTCTTTAACTGCTGTTCATATGGGGAATCTTGTGTTTGATCTTCAGGAACCTGCATTCCACAGTGGTTATTAAAACACTCTAATAGTCTGGCATAATACCGGTCAATCGTTTCAACTTCTTGTTGGATGCATTGATTAATGCAAGTCCAGTCTGCCCTAGGTTTCCATTTTTCAGAGATGCGGTCTGTAAGACCCTTTACTCTGGTGTCTAATTCTGCGCTGCTATGTGGGAGGGGTCTTTGTGCAGCGTCACAGGGATTCCAGTTCCCACTAATCATATACCAGTCTGGCCTTACAATTTGTCTAACTACCTTTTCTACCTCTTCTCCATTTAAGTTATAACTCAGCCTCATTCCTTGTAAATCTTCTGAGAATTTTCTAAAATTAACCTTTGGATGGGGAATTCCCTCAGTGGCTTTCCGGATATCCTCCAGAGTCCAAGGTCTATACACTAAAATAGTTGGTTCCTGATTGTCCTGACCTGCCTGAGGGTTGAGTACTTCTATAAGTGGGCATATTTCTTTTTCACTTATAGATTGTGAATTCTTAACCATTTGCCATAACTCAATGCCTTCATCTGAGTTACCTGCCTTTGTTCGAGACCTGGTCTCGATGGGATCTCTAATTTTAATCAGTTTTATTTTCATAATATCTCTATCTTCAGTGATCACAGGATATTGTGGGGGTGGACTAACCTGTTCACTTGCTTCATAAGGGAGGCGGAGGTGCTGATGCTATTACTAAGTTATTATCCTCCTTATCTAAAAACATTGCTTTTGAATTTTTGTTCGTTTGTTCCCTACGGTTTGCTTCCTCAATCCACCTGTGTGCCTGAGGAATTCCTAATTTACGTTGCTTTTTTACCTGACCTTTGGAATCGGTTTTGAGTTGTTTGACAAGTTTGATAAGTGAGGATTTTTCTAATTTTCCATCAACTTCGTACTTATTAACCCATTTTGAATAATATTTAATATTGTTGGCGCGCTGCATCTGCATGTATTTTGTGTCTACTGTTAACGGTGGATTTTGGGGTATTTTTGTGCAATTATTACCCATTTTATTTTACCCTTTGATTGTTACGTAACTTTTCTTAATTTTTTAATGTGGTACCACGGATTTTGTTATAGTCTCTTCAGAATGACTGCCTACTTATTCTGTTTCTCCAGATCTATGACAAGACAGTAATCTTTTTTGTCCCTGACTGGTAAGAAAAATACAGTCGATCAAAAACAATGCACATCTAGTCCCTGATCTAAAACAGAAAACAGAAAAAAGTAGATTTACCTTACCTGAGCCCATGTGATTGATCACAAATTTGCGGAGACCCGTCCTTCAGTCTCAGATCAGAAAGTGGCTGGCCTCTTTTGAACGACAGTTCAGTCTGAGGACTTTCCATATAAGAAGAACCGATTTGGCTTCTTCCCCGTACGGTTTCAACCACCTGGCCCATCTGATCCGAGGTGAAGAGAGGGTTCCGGTCCGAAGGACCAATCTGTCAAAGGAAAAAACTTCAAAGGCCAATTCAAGTTAGGTTCAAGCAAGGCACCCTTTATTACTTGCAGCAAGGAGACAAAGCATGTAGGCACAAGATTTGTCTGAATGATTAATGATTAGTAAGTTATACTTATACATTTTTCTTCCTGTTACATAGAAAATGTTACATTCTATTGCTGATGTAGTTAGACACAGCTTTCTGTATGTTTTACAGAAAATATTGTTAGACTTATTGCTGACCAAGTTAAAACATCTGTCATTCTTCAAAACATTTTGAGAAAAAAAACCTGGCCTTGGGTTTATGTTAGTCCATTTCAGCATTTCAATTCTTCTATTGTACTTTTCTAATACATGTGTTACATTTTACCTAGATTCAAGGTACATTTCTAGCTTTAGTACAAGTAATGCTGACTACGGTTTAAACTTTCAAGCATCTATTGTTTTCTTTATCAATAGCTTCTAGCAGCTGCATGTTTTCTCATGGCATAAGCAGAAATGAATATCCCTTTGTTAAGTTTCATGACATTAGCAGAAATTAATTACTTATTTTATTTGCTGACATTAGCAGAAACAGAATGCTTCTTGTTAAGTTTCTAATGGCTGTGCAGATTCATGCAGTGTGAACAGAATCAATGTATTAACCCTTTTAAATCTCGAATGCACTAAATGCACTAAGCATGCATTTTACTATTACATATTTTTCTAACATTACTGAAGCATGATAGCCTATAATAATATAATAAAATATATACATGAAAAAGTTTGTTGTGATGTAATTTATATAAACTTATCTTTAGAATTTGATAGAGTCATATACAAAACTCTGATCATAAATTGGAGTTAACAGGTATTAATGAGATCTTGATAAGATAGATAACTTAATGGCTTACAAATTGGACATGGTAAATATTGTACAGCAATTAGACAGGATAATTTCTTGGTTACAGTCAGGGTGTCCCACAGTGCTGTCTTCTAGACCTATACTTGTTTAAGTTGAAATTACCAAATCCATGTTTTTTTATCTACAGTATACTAAAGTCTGAATGCAGATTACTTTAAAATGGGAAAAACTGATTATATCTGCTATAGACAGGGGATGTCTGTAAAAGGTTGACTAAATTGGCCATTTCAGTATAGGAGAATAATCTGCTGACAAGTGCACCAAAAGATAATCAAATAACATTTAAGAGACATAGATTGAAAAGTTAATATTTAACACAACATGGTGATTGACGCTGTTGATTCATTTAATGACCAGACCCGGCTTTGAGTTTTCCTGATCATATAAACTAAGTTGTTAATTATAGTTATAAAACAATAGACTGTATGTGATGCCTGTGCACTGGCCCAGCAATCAAGGAGCCTCAATCCTCACCACTAACACCAGTGAGGGGTGTGCACATTGGGAAGGATAACAAATATACACACAGTAAAGTACAATTTCTCTTAAGAACGCACAGAGATCACAGTCAGTCTGGGGCTGGTTTCTCCCTTTCTCTCCAGATCCCCAATAAGACTCCCCACTGGCACAGCTATATGGTCCAGATCTCAGCCTAGTGATCAAGCTAAAACCTCCAGCACCCTCTCTGTCCAACCAGTGCTTCATGTCCCTGCCCAAGTAGCTCACACACACACACACACACACACACACACACACACACACACACACACACACACACACACACACACACACACACACACACACACACACACACACACACACACACACACACACACACACACACACACACACATACACACTTTAAGAAATGAGTTATATACAACCACACAGACACTCCTGGCTGGCACAGGTTCTCTAGCTATGCCCCTTCTTGACAGTCTATAAGGTAGTACCAGCTGGCACCAACTACTAATATCAGCTACTAATAAGGCCCTTTGTCCAATTATTACTGTGCAATATTATTATCTAAATGGTAAGTGTAACTGAACAGCAAGGCTTATTGGAGTGGCTTAGTACAGTATCACTATATGCATGCAATGCACTCTAGAGCTTAAATTATCTCTACACAAAACAGCAACAGTTGAAAGGTTTAAAATATTTAATAATAAATAATAAAAACACAAGACAATACTTCTTACTACACAGTGCTAGTCAAGAGTTCAGAGATCACATGAAAATGCGTAAAATAATACAGTAGAATAGTTCTGACATCAGTACAAAAAAAAAACTAGTCTAATCTTCCTATTTCTTAGCTATTTTTAAGAGAGACACTAACACCTAACATCCTATTTACATACAGACACAGGCAGAGTGCTGGTGAGTTGGATGTTCTCAAGACAAATGCAAAATGCTCTGAGTCTCTCTCTCTCTGTCCTTAAATTGATAACACAGTACTACTGACTCATTTCAGATTACATCATGTTTTTCTCTGGTTCCCAGGCTAACAGAAACTTAGAGTTTAGCAGCCATTTTTATCTTGCACCTGGTCAGGAAGCTACATCAATATAAGGTATTATACATTCAAATTCTAGCAATAAACTCTGGTCTCAAAACAATAGCAAGAATTCCTTCATCCAGACATCTCGGATCTGAGTTTTGTGAGATCAAACAATTATACAATGCTTGACTTATCAGATTCCTCCAGCAGAGTGCAATGTGGTTACATTTTTGAAGTTCAACATTTAACAAAGAGTACACGCATGTGGCATACATTAATATTTACAAATGGCAGAATTATCTACAAAATCCTAGCTAGCTGGGCTGGCAGCCGTCACATATCTTCACACTGTATACACAGATTTATGAAGTCTAGAAATAGCAAAACTATTGTCTGTAAGTTACATTAGACCCAAACTAGAGCATGGATTACTAATGTGGAATTTTTATAAGAAAATTAGCATAAGTAATTTTGACAGAGGACTGAGGAAATTATACTAAGAGGGTCCATGGATGCCAAGCTTTAAGCTATGAAAAAAAATTTAATATTTGAATTTGTACAGTGTCACTTACAGATATTTAAATGGAGGCTTTTTTCAGATATAGAGGGTATTAGAGACAATTAGCTCCGTGAATGTTTGGAGTTATCAAAGAACAGTAGAGCATCATCAGGCAACCTGTTTAGGAGATACAGATAAGCCATCCCTAGAACTATAGACCAATAACTTGCCTTCTGACAATATACAAATTATATACTGGAACTGATGCAGACAGAGTTTATAGTTAATTTAGAAAATAATTCAATTATGGCAATATACAAAAATGTAACAAAAGAAAGTCATATAGAACAAAGACTCAGTTGTTGCAAAACAAAGCGATAATAGAGAGGTGTAAAAATGGAAAGAATCTAATTACAGAATGGATAGACTACAAAACAGCATTTGACAGCATTTTGCATTTGTGAATAAAGGAATACTTACAGATGTATAGAATACCCTACATTACAGTTACCATAAAACAGTGGCAAACCACTTTATAGTTGAGCCATGACAAAAGTCAAATTATTATCTCAGTGATAAAAAAATAAAAGGGGGAACTTTCAGGGTGATTTTTTTTGTCACTGCTGCTCTTTAGTCTTGCTCTTAACCCATTAAGCTGCTTAAGAAATTACTCTATGATTGTAATGGTCTCCAAGAAAACTACCCTATTTAAAGACTTCTCATCTAGTTTTTGTTGATAACTTAAAATCATATAGTTCATCAGAAGAAGAGTAAAAGCACAACTTCAAATGGTAAAAACTTTCTCAGATGCTATAAAATAACATTTATTCTAGATAAATGTACAACAACAGTATTTAAAAAAGAAAGCTGCGGCACCAAGAAAATATTGATCTGGGACAGGAATGCAATTTTCTATTTTTTTATTTACTTACTGGCATTTGATTACTGGGAAAGTTAAACTGAACAATGTCCTTTTTCAGTGTAGACCTGAGGAGAAAACCTCCATTATACACACATCACAGACATCAGTTGTATTGTTTCATCATTTACAGTAAATTTCATTCATGAGCAATAGTTCCATTATTGAGACAAGATTGATTTTAGTTATATCATTTTCAGTTTTGATCAAAAATAACAGTTACATGGGTTGTATATAAATATTTTTTAGTAAAGGGAGGTGTATGCAGTGCAATATCATAGTATGCATTAATTGTCAGGTTTTATGTAAGAAATTTGCTATTATAAAGACTTGTTCAAAATCTAGGACATAGGAAAATGAGACAAAGAGTTACAGCAGCCCAAAGAAAAAACAGAGAGGATAAGACACATGGAAGATAAAGGAGATAAGATGTTAAAGGAGGGTATAGTTATGATAAAAGCGCATTACATTTTGTGAAGCAGATATTTATGGCACAAATCCATATGTATTAGTACCAGTTTAACCACAGTGGTGCAGGTGCAGAGCCATTTATCTATCAGGTGTTGCTTCAGTTTGCATTTAAAAGTTTTCAGGTTGCAGACTGTTCTTAAGTCAAGTGGGATGGTATTCAAGCTATTAGCAATGAAGTGTGAATACAGGGAGTATCCTGCATTGTGGTTTGTTTGGTTATGGAGAGTAATGACTTGTCATACAGGTCTCTTAGTAGTGTAAGGCTGAATTACAGAGTGAAGAAATGTGAAGTTTTCAGGGTTGTGCAGTAGTTTGAAGGTTTTAATTAATTTTAGGTACAATAGAAAATAATAGAGTTTGAGCCAGTTTAGCTGTTTAAGAGAGGGAGAGAGAGAGAGAGAGAGAGAGAGAGACAAAGAAACAGTGAAATGATCTATATTGTTGGTTGGTTGGCTGTGATTCTTATTGTAGCTTTATTCTAATTTGGCTGACAGAGGAGTTAAGATTGGTTAGAGTAGAAGAGGCATATAAGAGGGTGGGGAGTAGAAAAGTGGCTATGTTTTGGCTATCAAAGAGAGTAAGGTAGTGATTTACTCTATTTAGACATCCAAGCTTTTGGTGTGTCTTTTTTTTTGGCTTGCTGAAGGTGCTGATCAAATTTCAGGTGATCATTTATAATCCCACCCTAGTACTTTGGTGGGGAATACCAGTTCAATATTGCTCTTGTTGGATGATAGTATATTAAAGGTATTTTGTGGGAGATGAGAGAGTTCGGTGAGCAGTAGTAGTTTGTTTATTTATTTGTTGTTTGGATTCAAGAGGAGTTGTGAGTTGTCGATCCAAGCATCTGTAGAGGAAATGGATTTCTGGGTGAATGTCTGGAGCATGAGTAATGTTAAGACTTTGACGGGAGTCAACAGAGTATTGTACTATGGTGGACATTTTGGCTTAGTTTATTGATAAATAAGTTAAGCAGTTGTGGACCTAGGATGGAGCCTTGTGGAAATGTGGTGGATAAAGGAAGGAAAGAAAATAAATCATCTTGCCATTTCACTGCTTCTGACCTATTAATGAGGTAAGTTAGAAATCAATTAAGTCAGGAAGGTGATGGCCCACAGGAAGAGAATTTAGTTAGAATTTTATCTTTATCGGTGTTGATCGCCTTGGATAGCTCTAGAAAATGGGTTGAGATGAGAACACCTGAATTTCTATTGTGATTTATTCTATCTGTGAACCTTAATACAACAGTGGCTGTACAGTGACTGGGTCTGAAACCATGCTGTAAGGGAGAGAGGAAGTTATGAGAAGTAATTTTAAGTAGTAAGTTGAGACTGAGTACATCTTTTCAAGATTTTGGATAAGGTTAAGAGAATGGCGGTTGGTCTATAGTTTGAGAGTTTGGTTGATGAGCCATCTTTACAGAGGGGGTATTATACAAGATTTATTCATACAGTAGAAACATATTTTTCTTGAATCGAGCAGGTTATTACAATCAATACAGGATATGAAAGGCTATCTTCAGCATGCTTGAGGTATTCAGATGGAAGTTGGTCAGGGGCAGTGGTTGTTATCTTATGTGTGTGGATATTTTTTAATTGTAGATGTCACTTGAGTGAGTGTGAAGGTATGTTGTAGCTTCAATGATTGGAGTAGGATGGCTTCATATATAGTATTTTTGTTTTGTTTTGTAGGAGGGGGCTTACTATACTTATAAAATGTGAGCTAAACTGTGAAGCAATGGTTTGAGAGATATTAGTTGGGAATGGGTTGGGTTGGCTTGATTTTCCAGGATTCAGCAATGTATTTATTGATTTTCAGAAGTTTTTTGAATTGTTAGATTTTTGATTGTATGATTTTGGGTGTTTCTATTAATAAGCTTTTTTGTCCTGTGTTATGCATTGCTTGCTAAGATTCCTTAGCTGTCTATATTGTTTCAGGGATGTTTGTGACTTGGTTTTTAGGCATTACATCCATGCTTTATCTCCAAGTTACATGAGTCACTTTTTTTTTTCGTCACTCCAGGGGCTGGTTTATTTTTGTTTGGATTGATTTGTCTTTTGGTTCTTAATGCTGCTTACTCAGCTAAGATATTTAAAAATATTGTATTCAATTTGTTTACTGCTTCATAAAGGGGAAGCATTTTAAGTGGAGTCCAGTTAATCTGGATCTTTAGTAGGCTGGAAGTAAAAGTTTCTTTATTGAAGTTACTGAGGTTTCTGACTGTGTTATATATAGTAAAGAACATTATGGGGTTGCTTAGGTTTCTGATTTTTTTTGTGTAGCTGGTGGTCACTTGGGCTATTTTTAGGTGAGCGGATAGTATTTAAGTCCTAGGTTGTTGGAAAGGAGAGCTATTGCTGTTTTGGGATGTATGGAGGTGGGTTTGGTGGGGACTGGGATTGGAGGATTGAAGAGCCACTCATATTTGCCCTTTATACATGATCTTAGATAGTAATGGAACATGTACTGCTTGCTTGAATTTTAGGGTGCTAGTGTGATTAATGTTGAGTAGGCAGAAAGAGATATTTAAGACATTCATTTTACGTATTATGTGGCAGGTATAGGTAAACAACAGTGGGAGAGAGACTTGAGATAGGTGGTTGAGAGTGTGAGTATAGTGAGACGTGCAAGTGATAGAAAATGAAACAGTGGTATATTTGGAGATTAGAAGAATATATGGATAGGTGACAGTGAGTGGTTGGAGGAAAGTGGAGGGATTCAGTGATCTAAAAGGATATAAAATAACTTGAGTAGGAGGGAGTGCATAAATATTTGGAAATAGATGAAGGGCCATCAATAAAACAAAAACATGTGAATAAAGTTCAGTAAAGAATTCTTCAGAGGACTAAAACTAATATTAAAAACAGCCCTGACAGCTAGTAAAAAAGTTCAAGTTATAAATCAATTTGTTCTTCACATTCTTACTGTTCAGGAATAATTAACTGTACCCAAAAGGTACTGGATCAATTGGACAAGAAAACAAGAAAATTACTTCATGCTTATCAAATGATATGTAAAAATCAGTGCACAACAAGATTATATATTTCTTGCTCTGAAGGAGATACGTGCCTCCTCAAACTTGATTACATGTATAAATCTACAATCACGAGGCTGCATTTATATATGCTGACTTCATCAGATCCAAACATAGTGAAAGATTTAAAATATAAAGAAAAACGTCTAAGATGACATATTTCTTTGGTTTAGCAGAAGCATTTCAGTATCAAGCAGGAATGGAACTCATACCAGAAGTAAACAAAAGTCAGACAACAGCTTAATGTGCCAAAAAAAACTAAAGAAAAAAATATAAGGAAGAGGATCTGATGAGATCTAAAGAAATTTGGAAAAAATACAAATACAGTAGCAAGTACAGATATCTCCTGGAATATCCTTGTGTTGACCAAGATTTGATGCAGGAATGGTGAGGTGAGGAGAGGTGAACAGAAACAGAAAGATGAAAGGCTAATATGGCAGTCCAAGACTGGACTATATACACATTGGTTTACAAAGACCATTGAACATGTGGATGGAATGGACAAATACAGGTTCTGTAAACTAGAAATGGAAACAGACACACATTTTTTTGCTGAGTGTGATACACTCATGACAGAAGACATGTGTACTGAAAGGAACACCAATGTGGCAAGACTGTTTCATTGGGGATTGTGCTGAAAAGCATTGGAAAAATAAAACACAAATCATTATAGAAAATATTAAAGTTTATATCACATGGGATAACCCAATACCAACAGTTAAAAAAACAGATGTAAAAAAAATCAAATATAGTAGTCCACTAAAGAAGAGAAAAGCAGCATTGATCATGGAAATTATCACACACCGTGATTCCAGTGCTTTATATACCAAGAGCCACAATGTAATAAAATATGATGATTTGCACGCAGAAACTAGAGCAATGTGGAAGAATGATACCCAGACAGTCTAAACAGTAGTCTGAACAACAAATTTATTAAAAACAAATTACAGTTATAATTACAAATTCTACAGATATATGTAATCCCATACAAATTATAGCAGGAGAGATTTCTGGACACATTGTGGGTGCTGAGGAGAATACTCTTGGCTAACATCAATGTATGAAACAATACCAATTTTATAAACTCTAATTATACCCTGACTTAGAAGTTGGGTTCATCCTCATCTTAATATTAGAAATTCAGAACACTTGGAGAAATTAAAGCTGGAGATTACACAGCAGTGAGAGATGTACTACTTGGTTCTCTGAAAAAGTAGCTGATGCCTGGAATAGTCTACCATTTTATATTAAAGCAAGCACTAGTTTACATCTTTTAAGAATGACTTGGACACATTATGTGGATAGCTGTTTTGCTATGTTGACAGGCTAGAAGGGCATTATTATCCATGGCTGAAATGTATGTACGTATATTTGTATGTATGCATTTATGTATGTATGAATGTAATCATTGTTAGGGGGGTAGTGCAACAGTAGTTGGAGAAAGGCTTACTTGACTAAGATTCATGGAATTTTTAATGTTTTTTTTGCCTGTCATGTCTGCTAGCCACTGGCCACAAATATAAATCTTGAATTAATTCTTCATCTGGAAACAGAATCAATCAGATTAGTCCATATGACTAACAGAGTTCCCATGGCTGAGAGGGTTAAGTACAGAGTATGGATAATGCGGGCTGGAAAAGGAGTTAGAGGAAATGTGCTGATGATGTGTGACTTTGTACTTAACTCCAAGCTGCTCACACACTGGAGGCAGTTATTCTTACTGAGGCGATATATTCACAGTGAGGGCAGAAAGACAAGAGTTTTACCATCGTGGGAATGTGATACGGTAGATTACAGTGTGCTGTTGTGTAGGTGGTATTTAAGTGTGATCATGAATGCATGTTCATGTGTGTGTGTGTGTGTGTGTGTGTGTGTGTGTGTGTGTGTGTGTGTGTGCGTGTGTGTGTGCGTGTGTTTGTGTGTGTGTGTGTGTGTGTGTGTGTGTGTGTGTGTGTGTGTGTGTGTGTGTGTGTGTGTGTGTGTGTGTGTGTGTGTGTGTGTGTGTGTGTGTGTGTGTGTGTGTGTGTGTGTGTGTGTGTGTCTATGAATTTAATATAGGTAACATTATTTCTCCTTCACTCTAGTAAGTTATAAAATAACTCTAATATAGCTATAAAAATTGATTGAAGGGATAGTCCACAGAATGGATGAATGACAAAATGGCAGTCAATTCATTGTGGAGTAGAGAATGGGGAAGAATGTAAATGCAGAATATGAGGATTACATTTCCTAACCTCGGGACATATACTACACATTGAAATAAGCAGCAGCAGATGAAGAAGTTGATATTTTAGGACATTAGCACACTGGATTACTAATAAAATCTGCTGATTATAATTTCTCCTTTAGGTTTGACTTCTGCAACTATAATCAGCAGATTTTATTAGTAATCCAGTGTAACCCACACCTAACACTCCCAGACACACTCATAAACCCTTCCCAAAACCCTTAAAAAACACCACACTTACTTAACGTGCCATCAGTACCACAGGTTTGACATTTCCAGGGTTCGATATTCTGCAGTTTTGCGCATCTGCAGATTCGACTCTTTGGTCTCGAGATACTGAAATTAAGCTTTTCAGTATTTCGAGATTCCAAAGTGTTTCCTTTTAATAACACTATCAAAACACAATATCAGAGAAAGAGTTTCCTTAAATGGTTCACTAGAGATATGGGAGCATAAAAGAAGCAGTAGAAATTGCTTGTGCACTATAATCAGATGCCTAATCAAAAGACTTTGCAAACACTGAGAAATATGGCTCTAATGTATCATTAAAAAGTCATGAAATATGCTGCCTTGCAAAACATGCTTAATCTTTTCAGTTACCATCTCTGGCTTTCATGCCTTCCAGATTCGCTAATCATAATATCTGTTTCACTATTTTTCTTCCTCCTCTCTCAGCCAAATACTACTTCACTTATACCTACTTGTGGAGCATCTCTTTCATCTCAGATCATAAAAAGCTGTGTTAAAACTTTCCTTGCTTTTAAAGTCTATTCCATAATGTAAGTCCACCTTTCAAGAGATAAGAGTTCTGCTGGCTTCCTATATTTGATTCTTTAAGCTGCAAGTATGAGGGTCAACTGGATATTGTTCAAAGACCAATACAGGTTATAGACTAGTGTCTGGTAGCCTAAACTTTGGGAGCCATCTTCACAGGACTGCATTTTATGAGGTTTAAATGCAAAGGATAGTGTTGTTGTCAGAGCAGGTGTATGCACCTTTGTATAATTACAAGGCCACCTGTAAAATTTACCTCTGGAAGGTATGATACTGACTACATCACGTACTTGCCCATTTATTCTCATTCCAAAGTAAACTAGTACTTTTCCATTAAAACTGCCAATCTTGAATTCTGCTACAAGAAATCCTGTGTTCACCTATCTTCTTCTGACTTCTCCAGGTTAGGGGTCGCCACAGCGGATCATCTGTTGGCTCATAATTGGCAGTGGAGTTTTATGGTGTTGAGTTACCAGCCCAGCACCCAACCTTCCATAGGAGGCACACACAGGGACAATTTAGAGTGTCCAATCCACCTACTGCATGTCTTTGGGAGGAAACCGGAGCACCCAGAGGAAACCCACGCAACCACAGGGAGGACATGCAGACTCCACACAGAAGGCACCCCAGCCGAGAATCGAACCGGAGAACCTCTTGCTGTGAGGCAGCAACGCTAACCGCTGCACCACTGTGGCCACCCAAATCCTGTGTTCACCTATAAGCCCATTAAATTAAAACTGTAGATAAATGCCTTGCTTTTGGGTAAATTACTGTGATTCAGAATCTAATGGGATGGTTTTAGAATGATTCTAAAAAAAATACAGTAGTGCTGTAAAATCATAGAACTGTTGACCCACAAATGCATCTCTATCAAGACAGAGCATTAGACAGGTTTATCTCATGTAAATTTGAATTATCCAAATGTTGCAGTCCAAAGTTCAGTTTTAGGAGCAGACAAATTTATTTTATATTTAAAGCCCTAAGAATTAGCACAACACTTCTGAGGATTATTAGAACAAGTGAGACCATGTTAGAAAAAACAAAAACTGTGAAACTTCGTCACTGACATGGTACACCAAAATGCATATGATGTCCCGTAGTGTAAAACGTGATTACAGTGTTGGTTATTAATTGCTTCAGTTTCTCAGAAATGATGGACACTTCAATTTTCTGTAATAGGCTTATACTTCTGTTGTAGCATTCCTGCCAGCAATTCTGTTTGTCACTTATTTATAATATGCAAAATCTAATTAATACACAGAATGGAATTGTTTATAAGTATTAGCAATTTTAATCTAGTACTCAGAACAAATATGTTAGCGAGACATGCATACTGTGAACTCAAAGAACCTACAAATCATCCTCTTGCCAGTATAATGAACTTGTCTGCTGCTGTCAAGAATGGTAATTATCAGGAATATTTTTCAATTAGCTAAGAAGCAATTATTAACAAAATGCATGCCCAGTTCAAGAACAATACCTCAAAATATCAGAGGGTATACATCTTCAATCTGCAATATTTTTTCTTATAATTAGAACAAATATTTTATAACTAATATCTTGATTGTACTCAGATGATATTTAGTTGTTTGTATTCTGGCTGGTAATAAGAAATTACAATGCAGGTCTTCATTAGCAATGCATCACAAAGTTAAAGCTTTTATTCTTTTTTGCCAGCAGTGACCATAGGCAATCTTATCCATGTTTGTCATTTAAGTAACACTTTGAAGAACAGAAAAATGTATGTGCAGCACTCAAGCAGCCTGAATTCAGATGAGTGCTACATAGGAATATACCACTGTCCATGTTATTAAAGCCATAACCTTCGGCACATGCAGTTTGTAAAAGGGCATTGCAGGACCACAAGACAAGTTGACTAGAATTAATATTATTAGTTGACTTGATTTATAGCCTGACAAACTATAACATAGCTTGCAGCATCTTTCGCTGAACATCCTATTTACTCTAAATGTAATTGGAGATGTACTGGTCACACATGAGCTCATGGTGTGTTGATGAATTTGTCTGTTGATATGTAGATACATCATGAACTGCATACCCATATCCTGGGCTGTAAATATAAACACCCTTCTTGTTGTGATTCTGTTGGTATGAAAATTAGACCTGCATATTAAGCTTGAATAACATGTCCCGACACGTATGAATGCTGCAAAATAAAATATAATCAAAATTAATAAAAATCATATTGTTGTTTAGATTGTGGAGAATTTATTATAAGATTTTTTTAATTTATGATGTAAGTATTTTGGATGTTCAGCTTGGAAGATGTTGATGAATTATAGATATTATTGTAAAGCAATGCAAACAAACAGGCTTAGAGTCACACAGGAGCAGTGATCAATGTGAGGGATTCCTTGGTACTACATGAGCTGGTGTAACTTTGTTATGAATAATGATTGTACAGCATCAATAGTCGGCAAAACAGGGTGCATATACAATAGAGGGGTCAAATTATGGGAAAGTGGCATTAGTCAAGTTTTATGGAGAGTCACACCATCAATGTGCATGTGAATGGGGTGCTCCATGTCACGCAAAGTGTACCCAAGTGTGCACTTGATAATATGTCCTATGCACAAAACAAACAGCCTTATTGCTGCCACATACACAGTACAAAACATGCCAAGGGAAGCTAGAACAGTAAAATGCTAGTCCAGTTCATCATACAAATAAGGAGGGAAGGAAGAGACAAGGAAATAAGGAAAAGGGGGATGGCAAGCAGAGGAAAACATGCAACAATGATGACAGTAATGAAGACGTGCAGGGGAAAGGAGAGTATGTATTTAAAGGGGGGCTCTCCTTTCTCATATAGGAGGACAATGACAGCTGGGGTAGGATGTGAAGAGAGACAGAGATAGAGGCAGGAAGAAAGGGTGCAATGGCACACAAACATAAAACAAACAGGAGTGATATTGTCATAAATAGTGGGGACAACATGGATGAACACATACTAATGGAGGATAGACATATGTAAATGGGAGCACTGGATGCTAAAAAATGTATAGGGAGTGACACAGAAGCAATATCATAAAGGTATAGGTATGCCACAGAAGCAGCCATAACACAAGTAAGGTTAATATGGCAGACTTATTACAGATGCCATAACACCCTGGGTCAGCTCATACAGACATTAGCCACCTCTGTGGCTGACATCACATACAAGCTATGCATCTGGAATCCTGATAGTGCCAGTCATGTGCCTCATGAGTCATGCTAGGAGGAGCTCCCCAAGAACATAAAGCCACTATTACAAAATGCAAATCAGAGTATGAACATAGGGTTGCTACAGATTCAAAGAAAAAAAAAACAGAAATCTTTCTTTACCTGTGTCAGAAAATTAAGGAATAATGTCCAACAATGCAAATACCTCATTTATGATGTTATCACCCATTCTGACCCAAACAATATAGCTAATACAGTAACAGGCAAATTAAGTGATGACCTAAAAGCCCTGGGTCTACAGCACTGTGAGGTGTTCCCCTAGTAGTACGCAGAGTAATACCATCTACCTATAAATTGGCTAGAAGCTATCATTTAGGGGCTTACCTTAAATGATATAGGTGGTAAAGCACAGATTAGAATTTCTTATTTTCCCAAACTTTAGCTAATACAAATTACAGCGTTACACTAATGGAACTTACTGGTAGATGCTAAAACAACATACTGATAGGGTTAGGGATAAAATATGCATAAATTACTGCTATTTGTACTTAGTATATACTTTAAAGCCAGGAAAAATCTTATATCTGTATTAACCCCACTTTAATACCAAATTACTAGCCATCCTTGACTGCCACACACCATCTCATACTATTAGAACAAAAATAAAAGTAGCCCCTTGGATTTCAAAAGAAACCAGACAAAAAATATTACTTAGAAATAAAGTTTGGGCCAAATGGCATACCACAAAAGCCCCTTTAGATCATCTTAAATATAGACAACTAAGGAATGACACAAAAAAGATCTATTATGGTAGAAAAAAAAAACTTCTACTATCAACTACAATAAAGGCACCAAAATAAGCCTCAAATGTTTTGGGCAGGTATTAATAAACTTCTTCACCCAGGGCAATCCACCACTCCTACCCTTTCAGATTCCAACCAAAAATGCACAGAAGAAATTGCCAATACTTTAATAGCTTCTTTACTGAGACCATCCAATCCCTAGCCAGCCAGTTATCCCCTGGTGGCCCAAATCTAACTACTACTATACCCAGCTCCCAACTCTCCTTTCACCTTCAACCAGTCCCCACATCACTTATCCAAACCCTAATTAAGAAACTGAAACTTGCCACGCTCTCTGCTGATCGCTTACCAGCAGAGTATCTACAATAAGCTGCGGATGCCATAGCATACCCCATATCCATCCTTATTAATAGAGCTATACAAGAAGCTACTATCCCCTCTATCTGGAAGATATCCCATATTATCCCACTCCATAAAGGTGGTAACTCTATTGAGCTACCAAATTACACACCCATAGCTATTCTATCACACCTGGCTAAAATTATGGAGAAATGTATCCGCAAATAACTATTGAGCTATCTTATCCATAACAATCTACTTGCTAACTCTTAGCATGGCTTTAGACCATTTCCCAGCGCTACCTCTGCCTTACTCTCCTTCTCTAATGTCATAAACCAAAACCACAACAATAACATTCTTTCCTCAGCTGTCTTTATCGATCTCTCTAAAGCGTCTGACATGGTAAACCACCAACTCCTCATAAATCCACTAAGAACCTTCTCCCTATATAACCAGGCTATCCAATGGTTCCAATCTTACCTGAGTGGTAGACAACAAGCAGTCCTTTGGAGGAACAAACTATCTAACCTTCTACCTATTACCCTTGGAGCTCCCCAGGGCTCCATATTAGAACCCCTTCTTTTTTCCATCTTTATTAATGACCTGTATGCCATCATTCCACAAGCAATCTGCATCCAGTATGCAGACGATTCCACTTTAATCTGCTCAGCTACCTCCCCCCCTGGACTGCAAACCTTAACCCAAATTGCTTTTAGTACAGTTGAAAACTGGCTTCTTAACCGGTGGCTCATACTAAATCCTAACAAAACAAAGATGCTGTTGTTTTCCCCCACCTGCAGGTCCTCCTTTCCATTCTTTACTATTACATCTAACAATGGCTCCAGTATTTCACCTGACCACTCTACCAAACTCTTAGGTGTAATAGTAGACAATAACCTTAAGTTTGACATGCATACTACTCAATCTATTAAAACAGTCAACAAAAAACTTGGCTCACTATACAGGATTAAACCTTTCCTAACTCCACTAGCAAAGACTGTTATTGCCCGCACACATCTACTATCCACCCTCCGTTATGCCTCCCCATTATTCACAAACTAGAATAAAGCTGACCTTAACAAACTATCATGCTGCTGTAATAGCATTGCTAGATTTGCCACTCAAGCAGCTTACAAAACACACCACTGTCAAAACTTAAATCAGTTAAGATGGCTTGAATTGCCTAGCCTACTCCAGTACAACCAATTAATAGTTGTGCATAAGATTCTATACCAACCCGAGAACACCCCTATACTTAAAAAATGTATCACCCCTTACAGTAAACTTAAAACTCTATGCTCATCCAACAGACTTCTAGTACAAACAGTCAAAGCCAACAACTCAGCTGGGGACTCTTTGTTCATCAACTCTGTTGGCAAAACTTGGAACTATCTTCCAACCGATATTACGTCGTTGCCCTCAGTAACCCAATTTAAAAATAGCCTTAAACAATACTTTAAAACATGTTGGTTATGTCCCTGCTCTAACCCTGACTAACTTCTATCCTACAGCCACAAGTAAAAGAAGACTGCTTATGTCACTCAGACAGGATGTTACTGATTGTCTATGAACTGTCTATGTAATATCTAGTGATATCATATGTCTGCCTATCTTTTCAATGTATTGCAATACTGATATGAATTTCTAAACTGTATTTGTCATATGTAAATGAAATAATTTTCTGCATGTATGTTGGAGCTTATCTCCCCGGGCCTCTGCTGAAAATGGACTGTATCCAGTCGGACTATCCCGGTCAACAAATGTAAAATAAATAAAATAAATGTAGCCCTCCTACCCACATCACTACACGCCCCCACCACACACACACACACACACACACACACACACACACACACACACACACACACACACACACACGCGCACACACACACGCACACACACACACACACACACACACACACACACACACACACACACACACACACACACACACACACGCACTATCCCTGAGAATTTAGTTTCTCCTAAAATCACATTGGGACAAGTCTTAGTATTTTTGTCAAAGGATAAAACAATACTACCTTTGTACTGGACAACATACCAGGCTGCATTCTGTTCAATGCCAGGTAAACATTTTCTGAGCCTCCACTTAAACTGTTCAACTTCAGTCTATCCACGGGATTTATTCCTGATGCCTGGAGAACAGTGACTGCGATTCCTCTATATGAGGGCGACCCCTTGACAGACCTGGGTAATTATGGAAACATCAGCTTCACTAGCCTTATATGTAAAGTCATGGAATGCATCCAATCCTTTACTCCAGAAGTATAGTTGAGCAAGTTTTCTGATGACTGCATCTTGGGCACTGTTATCCACTCATCAACTGATACAAAAACATCTCAATAAGCAGCTGGAATATGCATATACATGCTGTATCAAAAGCAGTCTCAAAAACTCATACATTTTAAATGGTAATTCTCTTCAGAAAGGTATATCTTAAGAGATCAAGGTATTTATGCGGATAGCTCTCCCTAATTCGATGTTTTCACCACAGTCTGGAAATTCTTCTATCTGGACCTGTTAATTTCCAAGGGAATATCTTCAGGATTCAAGAAAGTTATCCTACCACTGCACTCTTCCCTTGTCAAACCTATTATTGAATACAATGTCCTCTTTGGTATGTACAAATCCAAGCATATTTCTCAACTGCAAAGGCCCCAGAGATTTCTAACCAAGATGATTAAATGTCCTAAATCCTTTAGCTACATCAATAGATTAGCATGCCTCTCCTTATACTTAGTAGCCTCCAGGTTCTGAGAGGTGACCTCTATCCTGCTTTTTGAGCCATGAAAAACCCAGTCCTGATTGAGCTCCTATTTCTTAGCAAAACCAGTTGGTCTGCAAACACCCGCACTAAAGAACTAACTCTGCACCAAGAAATAAAAAAGACTTGCTGGTGGGATAGGTTCTTAACTCAATGTGTTCCTAGCTTATGCTGTAAGTTACCACTACAGGTCAAACAAAGTAGTACTTTGGCTGGGGAGACACTAATATACATCAGGGTTGTCATTTACAACCTTGCTCAATTTGGGAGGTGAACATGAATAAGTGCTTGAAAAAAGTGGAAAGAACTTTTAAGTTTTAAGTTTTTGTCTGCTTAAGGGTGTATATGGCTAAGCATCTTATGGTCCCCATGATGACTTGCTTAGTCTGCTCTTACCTTAGATGTCACCAACATCTGCAGCTAATGCTGGGTGACCTCAGGTTTCTCATCTGAACTGCCATCAGAAGATAAGCTGATGCTCTCTTCCAGAGTACTGGGCATTCAGGCCTCCAGTGAGCCATCAGAGTTGCTTTCTGCAGTGTGACCTCCATCCCACTACTAGATGCAGGCCTGGTCTATTTGTGTCCCAGTACCAAAGGCATTGACATTCACTAGTCTTCTGCCATTGCATCAGCTGGACTGCCGAAAGAAGAAAAAACAAGAGAACTTAGTATGTATGTGTTACACGTTGTATGAGCTATACAGTGCAGCAGTGTACATGGCATATACAACCAACTTCTTGGAGATATAGCCCTGTCTCCTGAGGTATCCTCCTCTGCTCTCACTCTGCTTCTCTGCTGTAAGACAAAGTAAGATGTTTTTGAAACAATGGTGGATCTATGAAAATCAAGGGAAAAAAAGAAAAAGAAAATAAACTCAGAATAAATTTCTAGCTGTCTATCCCTATCCCATGCTTCTCACTGGCCAAGCAGATTTGGGATGATGCAGCCACAGGTCACTATAATGATGTTTGCACTGATCCTAGATTGGATGATTCCAGTCATGTTACTCACTGCCTTGGCAAGCTTGTGCCAGGCATCAAATTTATACAAAGTGCCATCATCAATAATCCTGCCTTGGTTTGTGATTTATTGATCTTTACTGCTAAAAAGAAGTGCGACTGCAAGTGATAGTGAGCAGAAGCTACTGCGCATGACGTAAAGGAATTACAACTTCTGTCTGGCCTGCAGAGCTTGTATGGTCAGAACAAGTGTACTGTACTTAATTTATTATTTAGTAGTATATTGCTGGTGTGAGTTTTTGTCATAGAAGTTGATTTAAGTTCACTTTCCATTCTGTGGTTACTTTTTTTGATGATTCTTTTCTTTTACAATATTTTATTCATTTGAAGCTGAATACGGATTCCTTAAATAAGAATGCAATTAACGATTTGCTAATGCACAAATATCTTGTATAGTGTAACAAATGGTAGGCATATTTAAAGGTAACATCTGATAACACTGGTGATCTGTGTTCCTTGTGTCAGAAGTTGGATGATTTCCTTACCATTGTTAGAAGTAAATCTAGATTTAATGATGATGATGGCACTTGTGCAGTTGGCATGGCTTGAAGAACTGTTGTTTCATATATTAATGACTGGACTGATGAGATAAATAATGTTAGACAAAGAGCAAATAGAACACATTTAGGAAATGATGCATCTGTTTTCGGCAAAGATCATTCAACCCCTATAAAACAAGACAATATGCCTGACAACTTTGGAATGCTGGATGCAAGTATTCAGCAATCTGAGGATCCAGTTTGTTTAGAAGGAAACAAAAAAGAAAGAAATGAAGACATTCACAACAAATAACAAAGTAGAAAAATAAACTGATTAATGACTGTAAAGGAAAAAAGAATATGTACTAAAAAGGACACTGCTTTATGTAACAAACAGGCTACAGGGAATGATGATATTTTTCTATCAGAAAACCTTCACGCTACAGAAAAAGGCATCATTTTCCCAACAGAGAAGGTAGAAAAAAAAGGCAAGGGGCAGGTGAAAAGGAAGAAATCAAAATTGAATGTGGAAGGATTGAAGAACTTAACTGTAAAAAAAAGAAGAGAAAGTCGGGTGCTGACTACATGGCTCAAGCTGTGGATTTACAATACCAGCTGGATGAGAATTTAATACACGGTGAAAACAGTAGGATTAATAAGACCAATGGTGATGAAGATCTATCCTTTGTAACAATTAACAGAGCAGGTATTGCTGTATTAGAAGCTGAAGATTCTTCAGAGCTGCCCAGCAAAGATATTCTTGTAATTGGAGATTCAGTTATTACTGGAACTGAAACTTATATTTGCAGAGAAGATAATGAACATTGAATAGTGTTATGCTTGCCAGGAGCAAAAATGGAAGATGTGAGACAAGTCATGGAACATCTTAACGTAAGGAAGTACGGATCCATTTTTATTCATGTTGGTACAAATGATGTCATCTCCAAGGATTCTCTGATTCTTAGTAGGGAAATGACATGTCTCTTAGTCTAGTTAGTACAGGTGTTAGGATATATTTTTCACAAATCTCCTATAAAAAGGATACTCAGATCACTGTGAATGAAAAGATTTTTGGGTAAATACCTACATCGAAAAAATGTCCCATTTTAAAAAATGGAAATGTGTGGAGCATCCAAGCTTAGTTTTGGTCAAACTTGAGTTCAGACAGGATGGCGTGCATTTGCCAAGGTCAGGGAAGATAATTTTTGCAGCAGATATTTTCCAGTATTTGACAAACACTAGACAGGATTTTTGCCAGGTCGAAAATTTTGCAGTTCACAGATAGCAACATTTGCTGCATCTCTGATGGGTGCTTAATGCCAGGAACATTAATAATAATTTTTTTTTTTTGGGAAAATTTGCTACATTCCCACAAGATTGATGTTATTGTTTGTGAAACATGGTTAAAGAACAATGACTGGAAACCATTTCTGTCAAGGTATAAATATTTTTACTGTAACAGATATTCTAACAAAAAATCAGGTGGCAGTGTTATGATTGGGATTAAAGATAATTATGAGACCTGTGATTATTACATGTTCACTGATAATGCCAATACTATAGACTGTGTAACTGTGACAATAAAGACAGCCCTGGAACATATAACAATTGTTGGAGTGTATAGACCACCAAAGTCAAGAGAAGATGACCTAGAGGAATTCATACATTTCTTGTATGAAATACAGGAGGGAAGAATAATATTAGCTGGAGACTTAAATTTACAACTTTAGTAAGGAAATGATTCACAATCTATATTCAGGAACAACAACTGCTTCCAACTGTAAAAAAAAAAACTACTAGGGGATGGAACATGCTAGACCTTGTTTGTGTTTCTAAAGAAATTGCTGTTACTTCAAGTCAAGTTTTACCACCATTGATGTGCAGTGATCATGGGGTTATAAAGATTAATTTCTTGCTAGGTAATTCTGCCAAACTGAAATCTAAACCAATACACAGAAGGTTAATTACAGATTATATGTAAGCAAAACAGTCACTATGTAAAACTAACTGGAGTGAGGTGTTCAGTTGAAAAACTGCAGATGGAATGTGGAAAGTTTTGAAAGAGAAATTGTTTGAGTGCAAAAAATCTAAAAAAAAATGTTTAACATCAGGATCTAGGCATACAACATCAGGGGGATATATTTCCATAACAACAAGATATCTGATTAAGGTGAGAGACAAAAAGTATAAGAAATGTGAGAGAGGTTGAACTACAACTTTGAAAACTGAAATAAACAAGCTGGACAAACAGATTAAGCATAGTATGAGGCCAGATCAAGAAAAATTATATAAAAAATATTGAGCATAATAAGACACCTTGTTAAAGATGTGGAAGGAGTAAAGCCACACAGATGTATAAACTGTGTGCAGATTTTAAAATGTATTCTCAGACACAACAGACTATAGATATATTTACAAAATCTTATGCAGAACAGTTTGGCTCCAAAAAAGGGGTGATAAGTTGTCCTAGTGATATCCAGGTAACCACTGATACTGGAATCAAATTAGATTATACTGAAAAAGAACTGCGCAAACTGGATCCAAACAAAGCACAGGGAGGAGATGGAATTAATAACAATGACCTGAGAATACTTCAGCAAGAACTTATTGTACTATTATATTTATTATTCACTAGATCATATAAATATGGGGAGATTCCTCAAGACTGGAGACGTGCTTATTAAACCTGTCTTCAAGGGAAAGGGAAGTAGGACAAACCCAGAATCATACAGACACTTAAGTCTACTTTCATGTTGTGGAAAAATAAAGGAGATGGTAATTTTGGATAAGTTATTGTCAGAACTGGATAGGTTAGGAATTGAAACCATATATCAGCATGCATATGTTGAAAACAGATTTATTACCACGTGTAACATGATGTTCTACAACAATATCATAACAGCTATGAATGAAAAATTGTGCTGTGTGTAATTTATATAGATTTAACTTCAGTATTTGACAGGGTCATACACAAAACACTGATCAATTAATTAGTACAATTAGGTAATGATGTACTCTTGATAAGATAGATAGCTGCATGGCTTACAAATAGGACATGGCAAGTATCATACAGCAACTGGACAGGTGAAATCATTGGTCAGAGTCAAGCTATCCCACAGGGCTCTGTCCTAGGCACTTACTTGTTTAGATTGCATCTTTCAGACCTAACTTTGCTATCTGAGGTGTTCTACTGTTTATATGCAGATGACCTGGAACTGGGTAAACTAATTAAATATGTTACATATAAGGCATGTCTGCAAAATAACTTGCCTAAATCGATCATTTGGGCACAGGAGAATAGTATGCTTATAAATACATCAAAAACTAAACATATGAGATTTGGGAGACATAAATTGAAAGCTGAATATTTAATACACCGCACAGTGATTGAAACTGTAGACTCATTTAAGGACCTGGGTATATTGGTAGCTTCAGCTATGAATTTTTTCTAATCATATAAACTAATTGGTTAATGGTAGTTATAGAACTACAGGCTGTATAAAAAATGTATAAAGTCTAGGAAATCCAAAATAATGAAGTCATTGTTTGTTAGTTCCAGAGAGCACCCCTGCAATACCAGGCTACAACTCTTACCACACTTTTCGGCCACCAAACCAGGACCGAAACACTAAAGGTGGAGGAGTGTCAATATTTACCAAGGATATTCACACCACCAGGCTAGTTGGCCAACACAATGTGTCTGAAATTCTCCAAGTGCAACTAACACTAGGTAAGACTGCAATCCAAATTGTAGCTTGCTACAGATCCCCCACCATACCCCAAGATTCTCACTACACCTTTCTAAACATACTGGAAAATATTAAGATAGAACCGAACACCCTAATACTGGATGATTTTAACTACCCTGCCATTAACTGGGAAAACTACTCATGTCCCAACACCTTTGCGCAACGGTTCTTGGAATTCATAAATTCCAATGCCCTGGATCAACTAATCCATAGTCCCACCATGGGCTCCAATATCCTAGACCTGGTCATTACCAACATGGGAAATCAATGCTCCATACCTATGGTCACCCCCTCGTTAGTCAGGTCTGACCATAAGCTAATCACCCTTAACATCCACATCCCACCCCCACCCCCCACTAAAGAAACCACCATAAAAAACTTCTCCAAAGCCAATTTCATGCTACTCAAGTCAGAAGTGACAAACTTCATAACACCCATGCAGATGGGAACTGAAAGTTCAACTGCTGAATCCTACACTAAGGCACTGTATGAGCACATCCACTCATGCATGAATCGTGCCATCCCAAATAGAACCAAAATGCTCTCATCCAAAAAAGGAAGCCAATCTGGTGGTCCCCTGCCATAAACAAACTTTACAACAAAAGGAAGAAACTTTTGCAGAAAAGAGGAAAATCCCAGGATGCAAAAAACTCCCTTACTAGCCTCAGTAAGAAACTGAGATGCCTCATAAAATCCTCCAAAGCTAGTTACGAAAATAAAATTTCCAAAGATTCCAAAGACAACCACAAAGCATTCTATAACTATGTCAAGAATCTAAATGGCAATGCTCAGATCTGCTCTGAGCTAAAACAGAATGGCATTAAATATACTGATCCAAAGGATATTGCCAATATCCTGGCAGATCGATTCAGTGCCAACTTCACCCCCTAAATGGCCCATCTCAATACCGGAAGATTGCCAAATTCCAGTAATAATGGCCACACAGGTACAAAACGCACTCTCTAAAGCCAAGAATACAGCATCCATGGGACCAGATGACATCCCGGGTTGTGTACTACATGAACTACAATATGAACTGGCACCTCACCTAAGTGTCATGTTTAATCATAGCCTCACCTCAGGTTTCGTGCCCACTGAGTGGCGCAGAGCTACAGTTATCCCAATCCACAAGGGGGGATCCACCTTGGATCCTGGAAACTACCGTCCCATCAGTCTGAAAAGCCTTATCTGCAAGGCCATGGAGCGTATTATCATGGAACTTATAAACAAAGACATTGGCAACCTTCAAACACTGGACCCCACCCAGTTTGGGTTTGTGAAGGGCTGATCTTGTCTCCTGAACCTGATTGACTTCTTTGAATCAGTCTCCAGAGCCATGGACAAGGGTAAGGTGGTCCACACAGCCTATCTAGACCTTGCCAAGGCCTTTGACACCATCCCCACTCTGGAATCATAGATAAACTTACTAAGTTGGGCATTAATCCCTATGTCACCCAATGGGTTGCTAAATGGCTTACTGATAGAACCCACACTGTAAAAGTAGCCAACTCCAAATCCAGCTCCAGACAAGTGACAAGTGGAGTACCTCAGGGTTCAGTCCTGGGGCCACTCTTGTTTGGCATCTACTTCTCTGAAGTACAGGTCAACACTAAGGGACTCTGGCTAACAAAGTTTGCAGATGACTGCAAACTGGGAGCCATTATTGAATCCCCAAATGATGTGGATACTCTACAAAAGGGCCTTACAGAAACAGATGCTTGGTGCCAGAGCCATGGGCTCAAGCTCAATGCCAAGAAATGTATTGTTATCCCCTTTGGGAAAAAACATGTATCCATGAATTACCATATAGGTGGCAGTACACTAAACACAGAAAGTGTGATAAGAGACTTAGGGACACAGGTGGACAGTGATCTCACCTTCGATAACCACATCGCCACAACAGTCAGGAAATCCTTCTATGTGGCACACCTCATCACGAAGGGCTTTTCATCCAGAAAAAAGGAGGTTATTGTCCCACTGTACTCATCCCTCATTAGACCCATTATAGAATACAACGCCCCATTTGGTATGTACCTCTCAAGACATCTGCAACAACTGGAAAGGCCTCAGAAATACCTCACTAAAAGAATCACAGGCCTAAAGCAGATGCCCTATGCTGCCTGCCTTAAAAAACTCCAGCTATACTCTGTCGCATATCGTCTACTCAGAGGCGATCTCTGCTTAACATACAAGGCCATGTTAAACCCAGAGCTGTTGGACATGCTACACTTAAAGAAATCCCAATCCCTCAGAGCTACACGCTCCAGGGATCTAAACCTTGTCATCACAATAAACAAAACATGCTGGAGGGATAGGTTCCTGACCCAGAGACTCCCCAGACTCTGGAATAGATTGCCCATACATGTCAAGCAGAGTGCCTCTTTGGACCTCTTCAAGAGGAACCTTGACGATTGGATGGGAGAAAGGAAATTCACCCCAGGGATCACGTCAGTCGCCCTGCTAGACAGGGGTTCAGGAAAGTAATCAGTTAGGAAGCAAGCTAGCAAGTACGACTGGTGCTCGGCAACCAAGCTTGTTTGACCAATATTGAGAAATAAAGCCAGCACCTCGAGTGGTTCCAATGCATAGATTTTATTGCACAAAAACTAGACCGGTTTCAGCTGTTCAAGCTTTCATCAGTAGTTGAAAAGACAAAATATAAACTGCTCCTTATATACCCTATAAGAAAGCAATGACATCACTTCCTGTCAAGGAAGAAAAAATCATTAATTATGTTACAAATAAAACTAAAAATAAGTATATATGCAGCATACAAATAAAATATACAAAAATTGTTGTTGTCCATCTAAGGCTGTATCAAACCATCATTAATATCAGTTTGTGGAAAATAAGATAAAATATTACCTTTGTGTTGTGAAGGAGATGTGTGCTGTATAAAGAAGAAAAAGGTTAGCACAATAGTACATAGTTTGCAATAATCATATCAATAATAAATGTTGGGTGACACTGTGAACATATGTCAGTGTCAAATTGGAATAACTAGGAATGGTAAGTATAATAAATAAGAGTTTATGAAAAATCACATTTTGTCATTAAGCCCTGGTGGGAAGAGCCCACCCAATTTGACTATCCATCTTTTCTCTTTTTTGTTAAGAATGTCATGCCATCCTGTTTTAAATGCCCTATTTCCAATGATGTTATCAATAATACAAAAAGAAAATTTGGCTGTAGGATGCTTAATGGTGTGTCTGTATAATGCGTTTGTTGGTCTACAATTCCTGATGTCTCCCAAATGTTCTGATATCCTGATGCGGAATTGTCTGGATGTTTGGCCTACATAGAATGCCTGGCACGTGCATGTAGCTAGACAAATGATCCAGTCAGAACTGCAGTTCCCAAAGGTTTTAATATCATGTAACTGACCAGTGTTTTTGCTTGTGAAGCTTTTAGTTTTAAATATATAGCCACAAAAACTGCAGTGGCCACAGGGATATGTACCCACTAATTTGTCCCCTGTTAATGTACTCTGCGTACAAGAGTTGTCATCCATAATACTCCTTTTGTAATGAGAAAAATGGGAACCTAATGTTCTGCCCTTCCTATAAGAAAAATAACAACGTTCTCCTAAATAGCCCTCCAAAAGAGGGTGAGATTTGAGTATGTTCCAATGTGTATTGATAATGTTGATGAGATTGTGACTGTTTCTTCCATATGTGGTGATAAATCTACATATGTCTGAATTATTGGATCTGGCTTTTTTCTTGTAAACTAGCAATGAATCCCTGGGTTGCGTGTTGCTCCATTGTGCAGCAGAACTGATGGTATCCCAATGATATCCTCTAGCCAAAAATCTGCTGGTTAACTCCTCGTGATGTATATTTAAATCCTGTTCCGAAGAACATATTCTTTTGATTCTCAGAAACTGAGATTTTGGAATATTCTTAATGATGTGTTTCGGATGGAGACTGTTGGCATGTAGTAAGGTGTTGTATTGTGGAAATTTGCGATGAACAGATGTTTTAAGTGTGTGATCCGGTTGTCGTTGTAAATGAACATCTAGAAAATGAATGTCATTCAGATTATATTCCACAGTGAATTCAGTCCCCCACATATTTCCATTAAGATGTTCCATGAATTCTTGAAGATAGTCGGGACCTCCTTTCCATACAAGCCAACAGTCATCCAAGTATCTCCTCCAGATGTCAATTTCCGGTAGATACACATTATGCAGTTCGTCATAGATGATATGCTCTTCAATGTACCCCATATATAAATCTGCATAAATAGGTGCAAAAGAGGCTCCCATGGCCGTACCTTGTATCTGCCAGTAACAATCTTGTTGGAAATAAAATACATTTTTTGTCAGAACATGTTCAGCCATGCATACAAGTAATGTGTTCATTCCAGGGGGATAGATATTGGCTTTGTTCAGCCAAAAATCCAGGGCCATCAGTCCTGCCCAGTGTGGAATGCTAGTATACAATGATTTAACATCCAAGGTGCATAATAGCCAACCAGGTTCAAGTTGTGATTCAGAAACAATTTGTAAGAATTCTGTTGTATCTTGAATTCTGGCTCTAATGCATGATAATAATGGTTTTAGTTTTTCAGTCAGAAACATAGACAAGGGTTCCGTCAGGGATCCAATGCCAGATACAATCGGTCTTCCTGGTGGTTTGTTGATGGATTTGTGAATTTTAGGCAACAGATAAAGGTATTGTTTGGCCGGATCCTTGACCGTGAGATGTTTATTAGTTTTGTCAGAAATAATGCCAGCATCGACTGCGTCTTGTAGAAAATCACCAATTTCTTGTTGAAAAGAGGGTGTAGGATCAGTGCTCATTTTCATGTAATGATGATGGTTGGACAATTGTCCATTTGCCTCATCCCGATAATAATCGGCGTCCATGACAACAACCGCACCCCCTTTGTCAGCAGAGAGTATAACTATATCCTTGTTGTTTTTAAGTTTGGTCAGAGCAAGTTGTTCCTTATAAGATATATTGTTTCTTATATTGTCAGATCTATTGGAATGAAAATGTAAATCTTTCATGACCGCCTGTTGAAACACTGCAACATGTTTATCCATAGGGGGATTGAAAGTGGATTTGTGAAATCTAAAGTCTGTAGATCTTTGAGAGAGGTTGGAGTTATCCTGTTGTTTAAAAAATAGGTTGAGATTAATTTTTCTACAAAACTCTAATATGTCAGCAACATGTGAACTTTCGTCAATAAAGAAACCAGGAATAAAACCCAGACCTTTATTCAATATAGAATATTCATCAGATGACAAAGTGTATTTAGAGATATTTAACACATTTTTATCAGATTGAACTATTTCACTACTGACTGGAAGAGTTCCTCTAGACTTTTGACCCCGATGCTTTCTCCCTCCCCTGTGTGTCCTACCCCTAAAGGGCTAACCATGCTTCTACCTCTTTTGTTGTGTGGTGATTCACCAATGCTGGTTGATTCATTATCTGTTGTGGAGGACTCCTCCCCAAAGGTGTTACTAGAGGATCCTGATTTTTTGAGAATTGATCTCGGTCTTTTTTTACGCACAAAGGTAAAACTTTTGGTCCCTTGGGCGAATCTCACACCTCTTTGGGATTCAAATTGTCTACCCCTGCTGTAATCTTCTTTATCCCTAGCAAACTTATGTAATTTTTTGGATTTGAGATTGTTCTCCAATGTGGTTAATTCTTTGGATAATTTGTTCAGATAACTTTGGAATTGTGAATGATTTTCAAATTGTTTTAAATTGTTACATGTTTTCTCAATGGAAGAAACAGTCACAATCTCATCAACATTATCAATACACATTGGAACATACTCAAATCTCACCCTCTTTTGGAGGGCTATTTAGGAGAACGTTGTTATTTTTCTTATAGGAAGGGCAGAACATTAGGTTCCCATTTTTCTCATTACAAAAGGAGTATTATGGATGAAAACTCTTGTACGCAGAGAACATTAACAGGGGATAAATTAGTGGGTACATATCCCTGTGGCCACTGCAGTTTTTGTGGCTATATATTCAAAACTAAAAGCTTCACAAGCAAAAACACTGGTCAGTTACATGATATTAAAACCTTTGGGAACTGCAGTTCTGACTGGATCATTTATCTTGCTACATGCACGTGCCAGGCATTCTATGTAGGCCAAACATCCAGACAATTCCGCATCAGGATATCAGAACATTTGGGAGACATCAGGAATTGTAGACCAACAAACGCATTATACAGACACACCATTAAGCATCCTACAGCCAAATTTTCTTTTTGTATTATTGATAACATCATTGGAAATAGGGCATTTAAAACAGGATGGCATGACATTCTTAACAAAAAAGAGAAAAGATGGATAGTCAAATTGGGTGGGCTCTTCCCACCAGGGCTTAATGACAAAATGTGATTTTTCATAAACTCTTATTTATTATACTTACCATTCCTAGTTATTCCAATTTGACACTGACATATGTTCACAGTGTCACCCAACATTTATTATTGATATGATTATTGCAAACTATGTACTATTGTGCTAACCTTTTTCATCTTTATACAGCACACATCTCCTTCACAACACCAAGGTAATATTTTATCTTATTTTTCCACAAACTGATATTAATGATGGTTTGATACAGCCTTAGATGGACAACAACAATTTTTGTATATTTTATTTGTATGCTGCATATATACTTATTTTTAGTTTTATTTGTAACATAATTCATGATTTTTTCTTCCTTGACAGGAAGTGATGTCATTGCTTTCTTATAGGGTATATAAGGAGCAGTTTATATTTTGTCTTTTCAACTACTGATGAAAGCTTGAACAGCTGAAACCGGTCTAGTTTTTGTACAATAAAATCTATGCATTGGAACCACTCGAGGTGCTGGCTTTATTTCTCAATATTGGTCGTCCAGGAAAGTAAATAATGTGGGAAGAAATAGCCAGGGAATTGTTATGGCTAGGCTTGTATAAGCCCTAGGGCTGATAGCCTAGTACCAACCTATGAACCTATGAACCTATGAACATTAGACCCAAACCTGAGTACAGAATAACAATATAGAAACCCTATATATGAGTAAACTGGAAAGGGTACAGTAGAAATATGCCAAGGGCATCCATGGATGTGAAAATTTAAGTTATTATGAAAGACTAAAATATCTGAACTTGTACAGTGTCCCTTAAAGATATCTAAGAGGAGATCTTATTCAAGTATATAGGGCATTTAGAGACAACTACCTTTGGGAATGTTTGGGGTTATGAAAAAGTACTAGAGAATCATCAGACAACCTATGTAGAAGATTGTATTGGAATGAGACGTGTACTAATTGGTTCTCTGACAGAGTAGCTGATGCATAAAACAGACTACCAAATTACATTACATGAAGCAATAGTTTAGATGTTTTTAAGAACAGCCTAGACACTTACTATGGGAACAAGTGTTTTGATATATTGGCAAGCTAAAAGGGCATTAATGCCAGTGCTTGAAATATTGGTATGTATGTATGTATGTATCATAGTTGCTCAGAAGGCACTACTGGAAGGCCATATGAAGGAAGAACAATAAAACATTGCTCTCCCCCAAGCACCATATATCAGCCCTGAGGTTCCAAGTGTCTGAAATAATCACTCAGACAGGTATACTCAAAAAGTAAAACGGTAGCCCCTTACATGTTCATACATTATTGTAGCACAGTAACGAGATACTTCCAAATGCTTCTGTAGTACAGACTGATGACACAATGATGTCTGTAGATGCCATGTTTGAGCATATAGTTTACTGCCTTGGGACAGGCAAGGTTAAGCAGGCTATCACAACCTGTGGTGATAGCACTGTATATTATGGTAGTGATGAAGAAAAAGGACTTGCAATGGTAAACAGATGCTGGAAAAGCAGCATGAGAAACAAAAACTCCAGCTTTGGAAAAGCCAATAAGTTTATCACAAAAAAGCAAACATAGACGCAAAGCTTTCAGAATAAGCCCCTTTCTCAGTGCTAAGATTTGCGTCTTTGTATGCATTTTTGTAATCAACTGCTTGGTGTTTCTGAAGTTGGAGTTTTTGTTTTTCATTATGGTAGTGATTCAGAGATAGCTGCAACATACTCCCTCTTTAACTGAACTGCCACACTTTGAGCCCTGAGGTAGCATGATATAAACCATTGTCACCAATTTGTAAGAGGCCACTCTGACATAAGCAGTCATGGAAAACAGACATTACTGCTTCAGGGAACTGGATTTTGAAATAGACAACATGAACATAAAGAGGAAAGACAGACACCTGGTAATATACATACCCTTTCACTGTACTGAACATCCAAGAAGCACAAAAAGAACAGAGATATAGTGGAACACATCACACTGGCATTACACCTTCATTGACACTGTCATGCCTGGCTGTAGATGGGAACACACAAGTGTCAATAGCTGTAATAGGAGTCTAAATCAGGTTTGGCAAATGATAACCAGTGTGATACTGCATGACAAGAACAAGACACAGGATATTACCAGGGAAACATTCCTGTGTTTTGCTGTCTAGGGAAAGGGGGTTGATGCTCATACCCAGTGGTGGCCTAAATCTGACAGCCGGGCTGGTGATGATAGAACAAGTTTCTGGGGGGGTGCACCAGTTTACTGTTAGTCATTAGATCACCATATAATATAATGCAGTGCATGTGATGCAGTACGTATTGGACAAAAGGCTTCTATATATCTCCCCTATGGGTACCTTTGGTCTGCAACTGCAACAATCTGCACAACAGAGGATGTAGGTATCATTATAATATTCTCAGTTTCTCTCATATAACAGTTTACTTATTGTTGGGAGTGTTCAGTGCACCAAAGTGTTGTCACATATATACTGCTTTTCTACATACAATGTATATATGTGGAGGGTACAGCACAGTGGGACAGTACATATCTGATCCCCTCAGGTAATCTGTGACTGACAATGATGGCAGTATTCACATGGTATTGTCTGATGACACAGTGGCACTGTCAGCAGCTCTTACAGCTAAAGTACAATAAACATTTTCACATAAAAGGAGCCTGAGCAGAACAAAATGACATTCTAACTTCACCACTGTCTGACAGACATCCTGTAACTGGGGTCCACACCTAGGCTACAAAGGAGTTATCTTCTTGGACAGTATCTGTGAGCTGCACTGCCTCTTTTCTATGCGCACATCTCACGGGGGGAGTGTAGTTGTCTGGAGAGCCATTATGACTCCAATTCTCTTCCTGATATGGGTGCAGCATTTGGCATTAATCACCTGCTTGGGCTATACAATGTCATCCAGCACCTGCACAGTGGCACAGAGTATAGGGACAGGGAGTAGACTGTGTAGGTCAGGTTTGTGGTGGTTAACATGTCATCCACTAATGCATCCATGTGGCAGATACTAAATCTCCTTTGGTTCTAATATCTGTTCCTTTGGAAGGGTCTGGATGTGAGGTGGTCTAGCAGAGGATGGGCATCCACAATATCACTGAGTACTCCTGAGACCGCATTATTGCCAACTCTGGCCACGCAGACCACTTTACATGGCCACAGCTAGTTTCTCATAAGTGGAAACCAAGTCTCCTAAAGCACCAAACTTGGGACTCCTAAACAGGCTGCATGTTCTTGCTCACAAATTTCCATACTATCACTATCCCCTGTGAGTAGACGGAGACAAATGGCCACTGTAGCACTCACAGCCATCTTTTGTGACTGAGCAGCTCTACTTCAGCTCTGTTGTATGTGGTCACTGACTCCCCACAACCTGCTAGCACAACGACTTTCCACAACTCTGATCCCTAGAATAGTATTGATCCCACATCTCACTGTGTCAACCCCACCTGTTCAGATGATGATGATTGTACCCTGTCCATCCTTTAAACTATGTAATTAAATTAATGTCTGACACATAGTGTGACCAGTCATGGCATAATATTATCACAGGGAAATTCTAATCTAATGACCATAAAGGGCCTTTTATAAGCCTAGCTATGCTTCTCAGAAGTGTTATAAAGGGTTTTGTTCCCTTAGATTTGTGTGGGGGAATATACATACCTTGGGCCACATCACATGCTTCCTCTCTTTAATAGAGACTTTGTTGCCAGACCAGGGAAAATTTTGCAATTTCCCATCCACTGATCCAAGCTGAGCTTGAATAAGTACAGGGAAGAACTCTGTTTCACATGGATATGAAGCCTGTTCCAAAGAAGGTGTTCCCTGAATCACATACCTGTCCCTCCAGAATGTCTTATTTATCATACAGACAAGGCTTAGGTCCCTAGATCAGGTGTTTCTGATGCCAGTTTTTATGTATGTGCAATATGTTCATTGACAATGGATCAGAGGATGCTTTGTAAGCCAGGCATAGGTAACCTCTCAGCAACTTGTAGGAGTCTGAGTATAAGGAAAAGGCTTTGAAGTGCTCCGCAGAGGATATGTTTTGTACACCATGTATTCTTTTTGTGAGGAACATCTGTGGATACTCCAGTTGTTGCATATGCCTTGTCAGGTATACACCAAAGGGGGAAATTAACTTAATGATTGATCTAATGAAGGCTCAATACAATGGAACAATAACATCTTTGGACCTAAATACCATGCCCTTATTTATAAGCTGTGCAACACAGAATTATTTCCTTACTACAGTAGACACATGATGGTCAAAAGCCAAGTTACTGTCTATATGTCATCCCAAATCCATGACCACTGGATCTACTCTTGGAGGCATATTACCAATGTAGTAATTTGCAAGGATGGCCGTCTTACCAAAAGATGCTATTATGCAGTTCTTGGCATTGAATTTTACAGTGACTCTGGCACCATTTATTAGTCAGTGTCACTCATTCCCAGAGGGTGTTTGTGATATTGGGAGGATTCAAATACTGTGACTTGTTTGCAATCATCTACAGACTTGGTTAGCTGGAGGCTTTTGATGTTAGCCTTGAGTTCAGAGAAGTAGATGCCAAACAGGAATGGCACCAACACTGACCCCTGAAGTGCTCGACTAGTGACTGGCCTTTTTGTGGAGGTAGTCTCTCCTATCTTAACATTTTGTGTCCTATCTGTGCACCAGTTGGCTAGCCATTGTGTGATGTAGGGATTTACACATAATTTAGGGAAGTTGTCTACAATGCTGGAGTGAGATATTGTGTTGAATACCTTCACCAAGTCAAGGGAGGAAGTATGTACCATTGTGTAATAAATCCAAAAAGCAGCCTCAGGGTAAAGGTACCTTCAATGTAAGCATAGACAGCAAATATTTTCCAAAGATGCACCAAGTACCACCACGACTCTTCTAGATTTTAGTTCTTTTATTGAGACAAACAATCAAGATAGTAAGCACTTTCGGGTTACATCTAAACCCTTCCTCACACATATATTCAGTTACATTTTCTAGGCATTTAAATAGCAAAAAATGGCGCCAAAATACTACATCTCTATAACTTATCTAAAATAGTCACTAGATGGCAGCAAATATACATTTATTCCCTTTCAAAAAACATTTATTCCCTTTCAAAAAAGCATTCTGCAATTAAAAAATTTATAAAAACCTTAACATAAATAATATGCATATACATTATTTCATAGGCAAAAACATTCATCTAAAACACACACACACACACACACACACACACACACACATATATATATATATATATATATATATATATATATATATATATATACATAATTTCATTGGAATAATATATGTATTCAAACCAATAAATATAACAGTGAAACTTTTCAAGAGACTATCTAAAAAAATCCCATATATATATATATATATATATATATATATATATATATATATATATATATATATATATATATATAAACCCTTCATATTTAAAACAATATGGATAACAAATGTTGTGTCTTTCAGCTTTGCTAATGATTGGCAGTAGATTTTTATGTGCTGAGTTGCCGGCCCTGACGCACAACCTTCAACGAAGGTATGCCCATTCACACATGTCTCCACACAGAAGACGCTCTAGCTGAGAATTGAACAGGACAACATCTTACTGTGAGGCGACAATGCTACCGCAGCACCACCACCGCAGTACAATATGGATAACAAATGTACACATACTTAAAGCCATCAACTTTGTGTCTTCATCCATTGCTTTGGTGACTTTTTCGAAGAAGTCCACCTGATTGAGAAAGCATGACCGACCCTTGATTGGAACAAACTGAGTTGGATCCAGTGCCTGAAAGTTTGTTGTTTTGTCATTTATCATATCCATGATTATTCTTTTACATGTTTGATTAGTCAGTTTCATGTATCAGTAGTTCTCTGGGTCTATGGATGTTTTGACTTTATGCATTTCCTGCCTGAGTGAATCTATGATTGACACAACGGTCAGAACATCCTGTCCTTTCCCCAGGAATGGTAATTCACCTGTATCTAGTGTAACCATCTGCCTCTTCCTCCTGCTAATTACAGTCTGTGTCTGAGGTTTGAGAGGCAGCATCTTACATGTCTTCTGTGTTGTCATCTTGGCCTGGCATGGAATTAATTTTTCCCTTCTTGTTTCCTTTCCTTTCCTGAACTTTTAACTTGGATGTTGCTGGGATACACAACTTGTTTTCTGGTCTGTTCTTTTTCACCTCTTGTCTTATAGTGTAGCTGCTTTGTGACCTCCCCCACCCCCAACTCTAGTCCCTAGTTACTTTTTTGTTTACCAGTGCTACCAAGTTTTCCTCCTCCTCCACCTCCTGTATGCTGACCTATATTTTTGATTTCTATGAACTTGTCAGCATTATTCTTGAACCATACTTCCCATCTACTTTATATGTTGAAACAAAGGTAGGTCCATCTAAGGAATACAAGGAGGAATAAACCCAGGTTGGGTTCATCAAGGTTCTTTTCATCTAGTTAGTGGTTTGGAACTCCTTCAACCTTCTTGTGTCTCCATTGAAATAGAAACAAAATCTTTTCATATAATCAGACCATGGGTATGAAATGCAACTGTACAGTATGTGTAACCTTTCCATATGCTGTCTGAATTCCATATGCTATTCTGTATTTTGCATTATTTATACAAATGCAGCCTTTCATTTATATGCAGGTTTATCACTTCCTTTATGCAGCTCACTATTCTACAGGTTTTCATAGCACATTACTATGTGTTATCTGTTTGTTTTACATGCTACAGATGTTTCAGAGGTGTAGGTAGCTCTTCTTGCACATGGTGCCATGCCCTAACCTAACAATCTCCCATCCTTATGTTTAGGAAAAACAAAGCTTCCTCTTCAAACCAGAGGAGTAAAAACCACTGCCTGTTACAGTTTATGCCACAAACCGAATGCTGCAATGCAGCAGCACTGTAGTTCTCACTACATATGCACTGAAGACTGATGAGTATCTGTCATTAATGTCTCCAACACTTTGCACACAGGCCAGTTGCCCTCTTCACCCTATCCTAGATATGCCTCTGTATGTTTACCTTGACTAATTGTATTTTCAAATATGTATGTTAATATACTCCCTGGGATTCAGTAAACTCTGTGTAGGCTTCGCGTAAAGCCTACATGGAGTTTACATGGGTGCGATGTGATGCATGGTGAGCAGCAGCACTGACTACATATTCATGCCATGCAGTACGTTGAAATGCAAATAAGTGTGGTTTCTTGGCTGGTAACAGTGTCACTGGCCAGTGAACCATGTAATACAACATGGATAGTAAACCTGTTTAAATCAGAGCATAGTAGGTTAGCAGGTTTGCTTGGAATGGCACAGTGATCACAAGGGCTTAACATATAATATTTTTCATAGCTCTCAATCTCTAAATCATAGGATCATAGGATCATAGAAGGTTACTAGGATAATGGCCATGGGGATCTTCCAAGCCTAGCCAAGGGTTTATCTCCAAAAAGAACCCTCAGTCAGCACATCTTGCCCCTGTCAGTGAGGGACACATGTGGAACCCCTGGGACAAATTTGTGGTTTCCCATCCACTCATCAAGGTTGTGCTTGAAGAGAGTCAGCAAGGAGCTCTGTTTGATGTGTATGGGAAGTCTATTCCAGAGACGGGGCAGCCTCTGGGAGACAAACCTGTCACTCCAGCAGGTTTTTTGATGTTGCATATTAGATTCAGGTCTTTAGAGTGGGTAGTGCGTGAAGAGTTACACTTATGGATATGGAGCATCTATAGTAGGGCAGGGTCCAAGTTTGCCTTGTAGGCAAGACACAGATCACACCTGAGCAATCTGTATGATACCGAGTAGAGTGATAGTGATTTGAGTCTATCTGCATAGAAGGTGTCGGAGACCATGGATTCTCTTTGTGAGGTACTTCAGTGGTCTTTGAAGTTGGTGCAGATGTTTGGAGATGTACAAATGCAGCGTTATACTCAATTATTGGTCTAATGAGGGAGGAGTATAAAGGTAATAACCTCCTTTTTTCTGGCTGTGATCCCTTTACTTATGGGATGAATGAAGTAAAAGGCTTTTCTGACCACTGCCACTACATAATGGTCAAATGTGAGGTTGTTATCAACCTGAATGCCCAGGTCTCTCACCACAGGTTGTGTAATTAGGGGGTTGCTTTGATGTGGTAATCAGTAGCGGTCATTTTTTGCCGAATGGTATGATGATACATTTTTTTGCATTTAGCATGAGGCCATGTCTTTGGCACCAATCATTAGTTGCTGCAAGACCTTCTTGCAGTATGTTAACATCATTTGGGGAGTCAATGACAGCACCCAACTTACAGTCGTCCGCTAACTTGCAATGCAAGAAAATCTGCACAAAGCACAACATAATAGGGGGACAATGACTTAGAAATAGGGACATATTTTACATATTTAATCTTTTAAACTTAGAAATGTGCTAGAATAACAAGAGGTTTGTGTGAAGGTAGAATTTTCTGAAGGATTTGAAGTCTGAAACTCAAATGTATGTAATTATTGCATGACATCAGTCCTGAGATCAGCCCACTGATATGTCAGAAAGCTACAGGTTTGATAAGGAACACACGAAAAGATATATAAGGCAAAACTCTGGACATTCTGCAAAAATCTGGACAGTTAAGAGGTATGATAGTTATGTATATGGTCCAACCACAGTACAGGACAGTGTATACAGTGCAGAGTATTGTGAAATCCCTTTCTTGGTATTCTGTACTGAAGTTGTGTAAATGATCTGTAAGAGTACATGGACTACCATGTAAAATGATCACTCAGGGGAAGTGTGTATTGAATAGGGACACGTGGATGAATTGTACGAATAAACACAGGGAAAGACGACAGGTGAAACAACCTAATTTACAGCAGAGAAGGGCATGTCAATGGAAGACAGTTGTAAAAACAACACCAATCACATATCAATATGGTACAGTATGGACTGCACAGTGAAACTGTGCATTATGTGTCTGTCACATAAGGTTACATAACAGTGGGGAAGATGTCTGAGAGACATAAGCATCCTTACATGAACAATGCAGATGGCATCTATCAGGGATGTGATATACAATTGAGGTAGGGTGCATATTGTGAAGCTGTGCAAACTGATTTGCCTTAATACGACTGTAATCTCAGCAGAAGTCTCCAGCAAATGGGGCACAGGTAAAGGCTCATGGACAATATTAAAATAAGGAAACACAGTCATGGATAATATCAGAACAATACCATCAATAATCCCATGTCTCTGACGTAACGTGATTTAGAGAGATCAGAGATGATTCTGCACAAACACACTTGTACAACTATTATGACATGTCCAGACTGTATGAGGGTAATCATGCACATTGTCCAGGCACTCTAACATCTGCTGGAGGTGTTAAGAGGGACACTGCTATACCTATGTGCAGCATTATGATTAATACAGGCTAGCTGACTGGTGTGCATGGCAGATATATATGGTACAATCCACACTGTCACGAATGTTACCCATGCCAGTAATGTTGTGAAACTGCTATGTATGTACTGTGTGCATCACCAGAACAGGTAACACACATGCATCTGGTGTAACATACTCACTAGTTGTGTTACATACAAGGATGTAGTTAGCACTATGACCACATACCGGTGGACGTTCCACTTACCATCTAACTCAGGACATAGGTCACAGGTCACATACCTGTTTATCTGATTATAGACTGGACTGGGTTGTGTGTTTGTTTTCCTGACTAATAATTTCCCCCAATGTGTTTGTGTCACTGCAGGTGTTGTCATGTCTGTGGCAGCAATCTTTGGTGTGTGTTGATACTGTCTTTATTATATGAACATCACAGTTAGAGTCCATGATTGCCCACAATCTGTAGTCCTTCAGACATCTCTTTGTACACAGCATGTGTATGCCATCTGTGATGTCTGTCACTTAAATAATAGACAGAAAAAGGTCTAGCTGACAGCCCTGATGTGAGGACCTGATCAATGGACATGAGATATAGATCACTTTGCACATTTTAACATATTTAGATGCCACATATGTGATAAAGTGGTCTACCCACTTGGTAATATAGGTGTTTATGGCTACATCTGACACTGTTGAGTAAATTCCTCTGTGTGGATTTGTGTCAAATGCCTTGGGCTTGTCAAGTTCTAAAGGCTGATAGTGTTTTCATCATGCATGCCCTCGATGACCTCTTTGATGACATCTAACAGATGTACCTACACGACGTAGCATTAACAACTCACACAGATCTTTTGCACACAGTCAGAATAATACTAGTGTCCATTTAGAGAAGGTCCATGATGACACATATGTCTACCTCACAAATGAGGAGAGTCAGGATGTGTCTATACATGCATGCATTGGGTGCTTTCTCCTGCCAACTCAGATGGATGCATGTTGATGTGCACCATTCTACAGGAATATAGTCTGTGTGTAGGGTGTGTTGAATTGTGTATTTGACCATGTCAGGAAGGTGTATGTGAAGTGTCATGTCAGTATGGTATATGTGATGTGTCATATGATAGGTGATCTGTGATGTTGTCACAGCCCATTGATTCTGTGTGATAGGCCTGTATGAAGGTAAAACAGTGCATACTGGCTATCCTGATCTGGCCTAGGGTTTGAACACAATCGCCCACACCGGTACCATTGAGAAACTCTTCCAGTTAGGGATTAAACCTTACATTACTAGATGGGTAAACAGTTTGCTCACTGACAGAACACATACTGCGAAAGTTGATGAATCAACCTGTACCAGTAGAGCTGTCACCACTGGTGCACACCAGGGATCTGTTCTTGGCTCTTTACTGTTTGGAATCTACTTCTCAACAGTTCAGGCTAAAGCATACTGCCTTTGGCTTACCGAGTGTGCTGATTCTGGCATATTGGGTGCAATCATTGAGTCCACCTATGATGGTAACATAATACAGTAGTGGTGACAAAGCAACATGGTCTACAAAAAATGCAAAAATGTATCCTTATTGTGTCCTTCTGCAAAGTGGAATTCCCATGCTAACTGCAGCATTGACAGCAGTACAGCTATGCTGAATCCCAGTAATACAAGCACTGGGAACACATGTAGATAGCAATCTGAACGTGTCCACAATGGTATTCAAAGCCTTTGTTGTGCGCATCATAATTCACATCATCATATTCAGATCTGAGGATTATATTACAGCACTGCACTCGAACCTCATAAAAACACTAATATAGTGTATACTGCTCTCTTTTGCATGTACTTCACCAGACATATTCAGCAGTTGGAAAGACTACAGGTGTTTCTCACAAAGAAGACACAAGTCCTACAAACCATGCCATGATGTATGTGGATAGACTGAAAGCTATATCACTGTAATTTGTATTACGTGGGATGAGGTGACTTCTGCCTGGCCCCCAGGCAAGTCGCTGACCTTGCCCTGGGCGGAATAGTGCACATCCACAAATCAGATATAGCTAATGGCATAGCAGTGTCTAGTGAGGAGAATATGCAATAACAGTGTACCACATACTGGTGTAAAAGGCTCTTTCTAATGTCAAGCAAATGCTCACATACACACACACACACACACACACACACACACACACACACACACACACACACACACACACACACACACATCCCAATGACTGCAGTAAGAATAGAACCACTAAGTGCACAGACTACAGAAGTCTGTATTTAAGGCGAGCGCAACAGCTCAAGTCTGACTTCTAATGTAATGTCAAACAAGTGCACAAACACCCCCCCCCCCACTAGACTGCAGTGAGAGTATAATCACTACCTAGCTATGGTTCATAGATTACAGAGCTTAGTAATTTATGCAAGCACCATAGAACAAGCCTGTCTTTTGCAAAGTTGCAGGCCAACTTATAATGGATGACATCAGCAGTGCATGTTGGAGAGAAAATGTTGGGAGGCCTTCATGAAATGGATGTGTAGGCATGTGCAAGTATCAAAATACTGTCTATCCATGGGATTAGAGCAGTAACTGTAGGATACACACTTCTGCTCCTCTGGCTAGACACACACACACACACAGACACACAGTCACACACACACACACACACACACACACACACACACACACACATACACACACACACATACACACACACACACACACACACACACACACACACACACACACACACAGTTGACTGCAGTGAGAACATAACCCCAACCTATCTATGTACACAGACTATTTGACTGCAGTGAGAACATAACCCCTACCTATCTATGTACAGAGACTACAGACCTCAGTTATTTATGCAAGTGCCATGGCACAAGTCTGATTTTTACAAGGCTGAAGAACAAATTAAAGTGCATGACATCAGCATTAGATGTCAGACATAAGATGATCAGAGGCCTGCATAGGTTCATAACTTCATAGGTTCTTAGGAGGTTACAAGGTTAATGGCCCTAGGGTCTTTACATGTCCAACCATGTAAAAATCCAAGTACCCTTACTGAGCATAATTAGATGTTCATTATGAGCATGTCCATGAGGGACATTGGTGCCACCCCTGAGGTGAATTTATAATCACCCATCCAGTTGTAAAATTTGTGCTTGAATAGGGTCACTGGGGAGCACTGTATCTCATGCAGTGGGAGCCTAATACAGAGGAGCAGCAATCACTGGGAGACATTTCTGTCTCTCCAGTATGTTCTGTTTAAGTCGCAAGCTAGGTTGAGATCCATGAAGAAAGTTATTCTTGTCCCACTTGATTTGTGGATGTCTAGCATTTACATTAGAGCAGGGTCCACTGAGACACCTCTGCAGTTCAGGCCCAGGTAGCCTCTCAGCAACCTCTATGATACTGAGTACAATTACAGCACTTTTAGTCTTTCCATGTATATCATATTTTGGAGGCCTTGGATTCTCTTGGTCAGAGACCTCTGTGGTCTCTCCAGTTGCTGCAGATGTCTGGTGACATACATAGAGAAGGGAACATTGTATTCAATTAGTGGTCTGATAAGAGTCAGGTACAATGGAGCTATGACCTCCCTGGTCTTGGATGCAATGCCCTTAGTTTTGAGGTGGGAAATGTAGAATGTGTCTTGCCACTATGAGCACATAGTGATTGAAGTTTAGATTGCTATCAAACTGTATTCCCAAGTCACGCACCAATGAGTTTGAGCTTAGAAAGGTGCTATGTATAACATAATTACCAGGGCTACTTTTTCACTAAAGGGGACAATGAGACATTTTCTTACATTAAGTTTGAGTCCATGAGCTTGTCACCAATCATTTGTCTGTGTCAGCCTTTCTGTGATATGTTAACATCATTGGGGGACTATATGATTGTGCCCAGTTGATAGTCCACTGCAAACTTGGTAAGCCATAGGCCATCTACCTTTGCCTGCACTTCAGAGAAATAATTTCCAAACAGTAGAGGGCCAAGCACAGATCCTTGTGGTACTCCACTGATAACTGGTCCACTGGTGGATGTGGATTCCCCAACTTTGACAGTGCATGTGTGTGTCACAAAAGGAAATACTGCCAGCCCAGCTATCTGGAATTTGTAAATAATTACATGTCATTTGTGAATACTAATACGATTTAGATAGAAGTCTCACAGAAGGAGATACTGCTAGCCCAGCTATCTGGAATTTTGTAAGTGGCTGTGAGTCATTTCTAAATATCAACATGATTCATATGCCAGTGTTACAAATGTAGTACAACTGTATGTCATATTGTATAGATGAGTGCCTTAAGAGATATTTTAGTACTGAGCAGAAATGTGTATGAACTATTGTAACTGTTTACATACATATTTTAACAGGGGAGACTGAAACACAGGAGATTAACTTGCAAAACCGCAGAAGAATATTTGAGACTGAAGTACTTTATTGCTGGGCTATAAAAAGAGATGTTATCTTTCAGTTTCAATGCAACAGGAGACATAATAATAGAACTAAAAGTTTTTTTTTTTTTATTGTCTTTTAATGTGGAGCAATGTAAATTGTTTTACAACTTCCACCATTTACCTTAGATCTAAGAGAAGTCTTTGTTTAGGTATTTTCACAGGGAGATGCTAAATGCTACCAGCTACAGTGGGGGTTTCACCTGGGATAGTCAGGTGACAAAAAGTGATGCCATGCTGCAAGTATCCCAGTAGTAATATTTGAAATATCAATTTAATAACTTTCTGAGAAAGACAATGGGGAATTTTGTATTTGTCTTTGACCTGACAAAATCAGCTGGAAAACCCACTCACCACATCTGTCTTGCCTTGTTCTGCAAGTAAGTTAACTAGGGTACAGTATTTTTTTTAAGGTTCAGGCAGGAATATAGTGAAGTATAGCTTAGATGTTTTCTGTATTTATTTGAGACTGTCCTGCAATGTTGTTTTAAATATTTCCTTGATTTTGAACTCTTTTTTTTTTTTCAAAACAGGTTTATTGTTTTAACATATAAGAGAAATATCATAACAATTTTATACAAGTAATTAAAAATAGGTATTATTATAATATTCAACAAAACAACTAAAGTATTTACAAAGACATCCACTACAATCAGATCAATTAATTAAACTAAAATACCGTGCTATTGAAATTAGAATTTTTTTAACAAATTTTGTAAATTATCCCATACAATATAATATGATGTTTTTCTAGTTGTTCTCATTCTAATTGTGCTTATTTCCATATGGCACATTATATTCATAACATTTTTAAATTCATTGAACGAAGGAGGTGTATCTGAAATCCAATTTCTAGTTATTATTTTCCTGGCCACTGCTAGGATAGACCATAACAAGGGAAGCTTAATCTTTTTAACACATTGAGGTACAGGTGTGTTGAATTATATAAGAGACTTAGAAATAATGAAATTATCTGTAAAAAGAGCCTGCAGAAATTCATTAATTGACTTCCAGTATTCTTTCAACTTCATACAGTCATAAAACATATGAGCCCAGTCAGCATTAATTTCTACATTACATCTCTTACATAGATTATCTTTATTATTTATTTTATTCATCATCAAAGGTGTATAAAAAGATCTATGTAAAAATTTCCATGTATAAAGTCTCCAGACAATGGAAGATGTAGTTCTATAAGCAGATTCCAATATATATTGTTTATCTTGTTGAGTTGGTGGGTCCCCATTAATAGAGGTGAAATAATTCCAGTATGAATCTACACTGTAAAAGTTTCTTGTCTGATAATTTTATGTATATATGAAAGTTTACCTTTATCAGAAACTTTATGCTGTAAATTTAATATCAAGTAATCAATCAGTTTTGGAATAGATTCTTTAACTGTTATAGACATTAGATCTATTCTATCAATGAGATGTTGTCTAAAGATCTGAACCTCTAACCAGCAAGTTTCTCTTAGATCAAATTCTTCTTTTAAGAAATCTAGATTTTTAACTTTATTATCAGATATCAGCTGATACCAGTACTTTAGATCATTATCTATAGCTAAATGAGCTCCTTCAGAAGTAGATGACATAAGCATACCCTGAGTATACATTATAGGAATACAATAAAATTCCATTCCCTATACTTAGGGTGCATGAATATAAAGTTACGATAACTAATAATAATATTTAATGGGTAACAAACCATATGTTTAGGTGTAATAGGTGAAGTACAAAATTCCTTTAGCAACCACAACATGGAGATATTTACAATCATATTTTTATGTGTTAAGGAGATTTTCATGAAGTGCATACTAATTAGCTCCCAATAATCTTTCCATTTTGATATATGACTGATTTATTAATAAAGTAATAACTTTTATAATAGAAGAGATAATATATAAATTAAAGTCTGGAAAAGAAATACCCCTTGAGACCAGCTATTAGTATGTTTCTTTAATGCAATCCTAGGTCTATTAGGTGCCCATAAGAAATTTAACATTAGTGTATTCAGTTTCTTGATAATTATTTTTGTAGGTGAAAGTATTATTGATTGTATTAAGTATAAAATCTTGGGGAATATTATCATTTTAATAATTGTAAGTCTCTCCTCCATAGTAAAAACATATTATTCCAGGTATTAAAAGATTTTGTATATTAAGAAAACAGGTATTATAGTTATTATATATAATAGATTTAATATCTTTAGATAGTATTATACCTAAATAAGTTATCTGACCTGAATTGGGTACATATTTAGTAAAATCACTAATGAGAATATTTTTTCGTGTATATATAGGTAGTATTTTAGTTTTTCTTCATTGAATATTAAACCAGAAATACTTTTAAAATTCATCATTTTATCAAATAAAGACTGCATAGAAGAATTAGATCCTGCTGATGTAATTAGAACATCATCTGCAAAAGTTGAATTTTTGATGTTGTATTTTCATCTATTTCAAAACCCTCTATGTCAGTACTGTTTCTAATCAAATTAGCCCAAGGCTCCATTACTAAAGTGAATAATAGTGGAGAAAGTGGACATCCTTGCTTTGTACCTTTAAGAATGGGTATTTTTGTGAAACATATGTTCCTACCTTAATATAAGCCAGCGTTCCTTTGTATAAATGCTCAATTAAATTTACAAATGCATCAGAGAAGTTTGTGCATTTCAGTAAGGTAAACAGATAGTCCCAACTTACTGAATCAAATGCTGAACCTATATCAAGACTAATAAGTGTTAAATCTTTCTTTTTCCTATTTGCAAAATCAATTAATGTTAAAGTTCTTCTTATATTATCAAAAGTATTTCTATTTACAATGAAGCCCGTCTGATCTATATTTATAATGCCGAGGATGATTGTCTTCAATCTATCAGCAAAAATACTCATAAACATTTTATAATCAACATTAAGTAATGAGATGGGTCGATATGAAGAACATCTAGTTGGATCTTTATTAGGTTTTAAAATTGGTGAAATAAATGTATATTGCCAAGATGGGGGGGGGTTATTAACTCAGTTTGGGCCAAAATAAAAACCTTATGTATTAATGAATATGTAGTTTTAGAAAGGATTTGATATATCTCTGGTATAATACCATCATTACCCGGTGCTTTGTTTGATTTAAGCTTATTTATTTGTGTAATAACTTCTGTATATGAAATACTCTTGTCCAATAGTTTAATCTGTTGTTTATTAAGCTTTTTATTCATGTTTGTGGTTATAAACTCCTTTCTTTTATCTTTAGGTTCCATGTTAATGTTGTTATGGTTAATCTTGTGAAAGTGATTTCTAAATTCATCCAGTATTTCTGGTATACTAGAAACATTCTTCTTTTCCTTAGAGAAAAGATTTCTTTGATATGGTTTTGTTTATTCAATCTTTTGTTTTATTTTTAAGTCTATGTAAGTATTTGGGGCTTATTGAATAAGACAAAAACTTGTATTTCTCTAAAGTTATTTTAACTTTATGAGTTAAAATTTCTTTGTATTTCTCATTTAGTTTGTTTATTTCTTCAATAACTTTCTTGTCCATAATATTTTCTTTATTATTATGTTTATAAGAGTCTAATTTACTTTGAATATCTAACAATTCCTTATCCCAAGATTTCCTTTTATTATTATACCATCTGATACTTTGTCCATATAGATATGATTTTAAGGCATCCCAAACACAGACAATGGAGACTTCAGGAGTATTATTTATGTCTAGAAAATGTTGTACTTCTGAAAGTATATATTCTTTATAGTCTTTTAGCTGAGTTAAGTATGCTGGTATCCTTTTGATCTGAACATTATGAGTATTTTTATCATGAATTCAAAAACAATTGAGTTATGATCAGATATAGGACATGAAATGATTTTGGAATTAATTAAATCTGTTACCATCTGGTTAGAAATAAAGACCCTATCTATTTTTGAATAAGTTTTGTATCTGTTAGAAAAAAGGTGTATGGTAATGATTTTGAATCTATCTGATTATTAATATCATTCAAATGATAAGAATTAGCAAAATCATTTAAATGTTTTGCATTAGATGTAATTCTTCTTTTCCTTATAGTGGTAGTATCACTTTCATGTAGTATACAATTAAAATCACCAGCTAAAATAATATTCCATATAGAGAATGATATGATCTTATCAATATGATGTTTCACTGTATTAATACCAATTTCAGGTATCCAATATACATTAATTAAAGTGTAAGTCTTCCCATTAATTTGTATTGTAACAATACAAAACATTCCTTTGTCATCCTGAAAAGACTTAATGGTTTTAGGAATGGGCATACTTTTATTCCATAAAATAGCCACTCCTCTTTTTTTCTGAGTGTGCTCTGAACTAACCAATACTGTATACTTATTAGTGGCTAGTTTATCAATATCTTTTTTCAAGAGATGGGTTTCTTGCAGGAAGACTAGATTGGCCTTGTGTAAATTAATGTATCTTATTAGGCTTGCCCTTTTACACTGATTATTCAATCCATTAATGTTTAAAGAAATTCCTTTTAAAGATGTCATTTGGTATTTTTAAAACTCAAGAATCTTATGATCGAAATAACAAATAACAAGATAAATAATGTTACATCTCCTCTTTTAGGTGTACCTTTAAATATAGCTGTATTTATTAAATCTCTTATGGGATTTTGTATAGGATTCAATTTTGTTTGTAGTGACAATGAGTATACAAAATATAATGTGGATGTCAAAACTATATACATATAACAATGAACAAGTGAAAATAATGTAAGGATTAAACCTTGCATCCAGCCTGGAGTTGAAAACTCCAACTTAGAGTAGTATTTACTACTCAAGTTAACCCCCTACCCTAAGCAGCAGTACCTCAGCTACCACCTTATCAATTTAATACTAGTTATATTTAACTGAGGTTAACAGTTTTCAATTCAATTATCTATCAAGACAAAACTACACATTTGGTAAAACAGCATCATATAAACTAAAATAAACTTTTTTATTTTTTTTAAAAACTGTTCATACTACTATATAGATCTGTGTAATATATAACACTTGTATTCAAATAGCATTCAAATAATCTTGATGTTAGAAATCAAGAGGAGAGAAAATTAGGTTCTAACATTCATTTAAATCAAAAACTTTGGCTAATATGATTCAGACATTACATATATTAAGATGCATCTATTTTCTGTCTTGTGAATACTATTAACAGCTTCCAAAAAAAAATCTTGAATTGTTTGTATATGAGCATTTACTTAAACTCATTATTGTCAATAGAGTAAAATATTGTATTCATAAAAATTATTATAAATCATATTGCATAGTTATGCAAATTCTCAGAAACACTTCCATTATAAAAAAGCCATCACACACATACACACAGACACACACACACATACACACACACACACACACACACACACACACACACACACACACACACACACACACACACACACATATATATATATATCTGATCTCACTGAGTTATGTCCTTGTTGAGCACTATCCTACTTGCTGTCCCTAGAATAAATATGTCTGCTTTATAGAAAATAATGCACAGCAAACACATTTTAGTAACCAGATTTTACAATCATGCTAACCTACTGCTTTAAAATATATCACATGACATTTCTTCCAGAATAGAATTATAAAATTGTTTATGCTTGTCAGTCAGATGAATTAAATGAATTATAATAAAGTATATGTTTGGAACAGAAGTTTTTAACACAGATTATTATGCTGCTGTTAAGTAGATTTTCAAAAACATTTAAATAAATGTTTCATTTTCTATGCCTTCCAAAATAAGACATTTACTTACTACAAGAAACTACATAATGTAAACTCATTATAGCTGACATTTTATGAATAGAGTATTTTTCCTGAATCTGTGGTGTGTCAGTATGATAACTAGGTCAGAGGTTATACTAACTGTTTTCAGTTTCTCTGTGAGAATTCTGTGAGTTGAAGCTTTTGAAGTAGTTCATGGACACTGTGCACGAGACAGCCCACATCCCCGACCGTCTCTCCCAACATCCCGGCGGGAAACCCATCAAAAACCAGTGACAAACATTCACCCAGCAGTGCAAATGCATGCAAACATGACAAAACCTTCACAATGCACTCCACAGACCACCACAGCCTCCCACCTCCCCTCAGAAAGAGAAACAAATTGAATCACAGCCTGCAACCAAATCTTCAGACACCTTGACTGGCCATGAAACAAAACACCACAACCGACACATCTTATGAATAGAGTATCCTCCTGAATCTGTGGTGTGTCAGTGTGATAACTATGTCAAAGGTTATACTAACTGCTTTCAGTTTCTCTGTGAGAATTCTGTGAGCTGAAGCTTCTGAAGTAACTCATGAACACTGTGCATGAGACAGCCCACATCTCAGATTGTCTCTCTTAACATTTTGGCGGGAAACTTATTAAAAACTAGTGACAAACATTCATTTAGCAGTGTAAATGCATCTAAACATGACAAAACCTTCACAATGTATTCCACAGATCATTACAGCCTCTATGTAAGTGAAATTAAGCCCAAAATTACCAACAAGCAATAAAACTCAACATTCTCCTCCCAACTCAATTTTCTTACAAATCCTATTATTCACTGTGCCCACACAATCAAAAGCATTTCTATATATTAATAAAGAAAAGAAAAAGAGAGTAGAAAATAAAAGGGAGTGAGGCAGAAATAAAAAAATGTAAGAGAAAGCTGTAAGAAGTATATAGAATGGAATGTTACTTACTGTTTATATTAATAGAGTTAAAAATAAAACATATTATTTACTCTTATTTAGTTCTGATTATTATTAGTTAAAGCATAACAGATTATTTACAAACAGGCATAAGCAGTATAATCAAGAAAGTATAATTAGAAATAGCATTTGAAGAACTTATAAAAACTTTTACAAGGAATAAATATGTTATTATTCTATTAATGATATTTTCATTACTGTTCTCTCCTGCCCTCCCCACCCTTTAC
>NC_056725.1:1500309956-1500439956 GCF_019279795.1 Protopterus annectens | reverse complement strand
CAAATGCACATCTTTGGAACAAAACCCACATTAATGTAGGGAGGCTATGCAGGCTCCACAAAGAAGCCAACTCAGCCAAGAATCAAATCATAGAACTTTGTGCTGTGAGGCAACAATGTTAGTTAGTTAGTTAGTTAGTTAGTTAGTTAGTTAGTTAGTTAGTTAGTTAGTTAGTTAGTTAGTTAGTTAGTTAGTTAGTTAGTTAGTTTTCTTTGATGACCAGGAACATCAGAGGATCAGGGAGAAAACCTCCAGCAGATACATGTAAGATATCATGACAAAACATTTTTTTACAAAGATACATTGGATAGATAGTTATTGGGACATCTAGATACAAACAGGTAATTGCTCTGTAGTGACATTATACAAAGGAAAGCAGGTATTTTTCTGTATTCACATTAAACATGGCATTAAATTCCATGCATAAAACATTTAGTATGCAAAAAGTTCATATGCAGTATATCAAATCGATCAGGTCAACACCCTCCCTCCCATCCTTCAAAACCATTCTAAAAGACGTCCTAGCCAAAAGCTGCCTTTGTTCTTACTCAACACCAAAATAAATGACATCCCTAAATGTGAACAAATACTTATTCATACAGTATACCTCACTTCTCCCCATTTTTCACTCATTTTCTTACTTCTATCAATTTTTCTCTTCTGGCTTTCTCTCTAAAGATACCATAAGTCTGCTTTTCTATCATTTTGTATTGAAATTTCTGTTTTTATTAAACTAAATTAAATTTATTTTCTCTATATACTGGCTAAAATGTCTGTAAATATTAAATCATAAATCATTGTCACATAACTTGCATCTCTTCTTAACCAATGTTCTCATTTTATGTCTAATTTTGGTATAATTATTTAAACTGTAGTTTTTTGTATTATTTTTAAAGATTGTAAATTTGCTTTTCTTAAAATATTTTATAATACCTTGCAGCTTTTCTCCCTAGACCTCCACTGAAAATGGGCTCTTACCCAATCGGACTTTGCCAGTAGTCAAATGTCAATAAAGAATAAAAAAATAAATAAATATAACAAGCTGACATTAGATAGAACTTATAAGACATTGATAAGAAGGATTACAGTTTAGAAGTTAGGAATAAGTAAAACTGAGATAAAAACTGTGAAGCATAAGTGCTTAGGTAGAAAATAGTTAATACTAGAAATTGTAGAGAGCCATTGTACAGCTGATATGAAAAGACTATAGGGATAAGAATACTAGGACACCTGCTGACATAGAACTTAGGTATAAGAGAGTAGTAAAGAATATATGAAAGAGACAGATACGGTGGGAAGTTCAGAAATAAATTGGAAATTAAAGTGAGAATTAATATAGGAAAGTAACTGAGGAGGAGTAGTAGAAAGGTTGGTTGTATAGAAGAGGGCAGAGGTTATAAAGGGATAGGTGGTATAAGATGACAAACGAAAAAAAAAATTAACAGTGTGAGGAACATGTGCATGACCACATGTGGTTCATGTGTTGTTTTAGCAAAGGCTTGAAAGCAGAAAGTTCCATGAACTGTTTTTTATGTGTTGGGATAGAGTGCCAGAGTTTAGATGCATTATGGGAGTATAGTGAGTTGCCTGCTGAATTACTACACTTTGTTATGATTACTAAGAGTGTATTGGTTGAGTGAAGGTCTCTACCTGGATTATACTACTGCATGGTATCTTTTAATGCTGGACATTTATCTGGTGCATGTATACAACTGTGCATTAATAAGCTATGAGTATTTCCATAAACATGTGCAATAATATGTTGTGAGCATTTCCATAAACATCCACAGTATGCTATACAAAGTTACTGAAATCTACTTCTGGATCTCACACCACTCATAAGATATATTCTCATGGACTCATCAGCCAATCTGGTGGTCCCCTGCCATAAACAAACTCTACAACAGAAGGAGGAAACTGATGCAGAATAAGGTGAAGTCCCAAGACTGGAAAAACTCCCTTATCAGTCTCAACAAAAAGTTGAGGTCTATCATCAAATCCTCTAAAGCTAGCTATGAAAACAGAATTGCAGCAGATAGTAAAGACAACCACAAGGCCTTCTATAGTTATGTAAAGAATCTCCTCAATGGTACCTCCTATATCGGGCCAACAGATATTGCCAATATATTGGCCAACAGATCCAGTGCCAACTTTACCCCCCCAAAACAAGGGACCAGTCACAATACCAGTAGATTGCCAGGCAACCAGTATTACTGCTGCACAAGTTAAAACAGCACTGTCCAAGGCCAAGAATACAGCTTCTATGGGACCTGACAATATCCCTGGCTGTGTTCTACATGAACTGCAGAGTGAACTGGCACCTCACCTGTGTGCCCTGTTCAATTCTAGCCTCACCTCAGGCTTTGTCCCTACCAAATGGCGCACTGCTACAGTCATCCCTCTCCACAAAGGAGGAGTGACTACAGACCCAGGGAACTATTGCCCCATTAGCCTAATGAGTCTGATACGCAAAGCTATGGAACGCATCATCATGGACCTAATAAACAAGGATATAAGGAATCTCCAAATTCTGGATCCCACACAGTTTGGTTTTGTGTAGGGTAGATCATGCCTGCTCAACTTGGTCAACTACTTTGAGTCAGTCACCAGAGCTGTGGATGAAAGCAAGGTGGTTCATACAGCCTACCTTGATCTGGCCAGGGCCTTTGACACCATTCCCCACTCAGGAATCATAGAATAACTCACTAAGCTAGGCAGCAACCCCTATATCACTAGGTGGGTTGAAAACTGGCTCACAGGTAGAACCCACAGTGTGAAAGCAGCTGACTCCAAGTCAGACTGCTGACCACTCATGAGTGGAGTCCCACAGGGTTCGGTCCTGGGTTGTCTCCTGTTTGGTATCTACTTCTCTGAAGTCCAGGCCAACATGAAGGGATGCTGGCTGACAAAGTTCACAGATGATTGCAAGTTGGGAGCTATTATTAACTCCCCAAGCAATGTTGACATCCTACAGAAAGGCCTCACTGAGACCAATGACTGGTGTCAGAACCATGGCCTTAAGCTCAATGCCAAAATATGTGTTGTCATCTCCTTTGGAAAAAAAAACAGTTCCCATGAATTACCACATTGATGGTAGTCCACTGAATACAAAAGGTGTTATAAGGGATCTGGGAACACAGGTTAACAGCAACCTCTCTTTCGACCACTACATTGCCACTGTGGTCAGAAAGCCCTTCTATGTGGCACATCTCATTACTAAGGGTTTTGCATCCAGGAAGAAAGAGGTCATTGTCTCCCTCTACTCTTCCCTCATTAGACCAATCATTGAGTACAATGCCCCACCTGCAACAACTGGAGAGGCCACAAAAGTACCTCACAAAGAGGATCCTAGGCATTAAACATTTGTCCTATATGGACAGACTAAAATAACTCCAACTATTCTGTCTCATATTGCCTACTTAGAGGCGATCGCTGTTTGACTTACAAAGCCATGTCTAACCCAGCTCTGTTAGAAATGCTACATCTAAAGAAATCCCAATCCCTCCACACCACATGCTCCAGAGTCCTCAACCTCATTACCACAATCAACAGAACATACTGGAGGGACAGGTTCATAACCCAGAGACTGCCCATGCTAATGAATAGACTTTCCATATATGTCAAGCAGAGCACCTCACTGGCCCTCTTCAAGAGAAATCTTGATGAGTGGATGGGAAACAGAGAACACCCTTTAGTTTTTTTTGTTTTACTTTTTTATTTTAATTTTTAAAGATATTCGAACACTTAACTGTTCAATCTCTAAAGGTCGACCTTTATAGATTCGAACATTTAAGCGTCCGTTTATCTAATATAGACCCTTTGCCATTTGTTGTCATTTGAAAACTATAGACAGGTGGTATACTACCTTGAAATATGTATTAGACAAGCATGTGTTGTATATTTATGTACATCTGAAACAGTAATATAGTAACACTCAAAATACACAACTGACAAATGACAATACAGATCTGATGACATTTCATTAGTTCAAGGTCTCTGTTTGTAAATGGAGCACATTTGCTACTTGTTTATATGGGCAAGCTCACAATAAATTACAGTGAACACTGCCATAACAGCATGTAAACAACACAAACACACAAGAAAGTGTCCAAATTCAGGCCCAATCATACTTTATGATAGTCTTACATCATGCCATACAGGAAGAACTGTTATGTAAATAAGTTATGTCCTATCAAGTTCTACAGTGTGAAAAAGAATTACAATTTCACATAAATGTTTAGATAAAAATATGTAATAGAGAGCATTATTACCTAGATATTAAGTAATGCCTGTAAACAATCAATGACATATTCAGCATTTGCTTCCTGCTAGATTCAAATACATGCCAGAACAGATATAAGAAAGCTGCATATCAACCTCTGACACTGAAGAAATAGGCATACTGTTAGCATCATGACAAACACATTTAAAGGGCTTACAACACTTTCCTATTGTAATGTGCTTGGATAACCTATCTTGGAGGATAATGCTTTAAAAATGCATCCCTCTGTATGTGCCATAAATACTTTCTTTGTATACGCCACTCCTGTGTGGACACACATCTGACAGACAGAAGTTACTGATTCATACCCTTGCCTATCATACTACCTACATTAGAGAGTTGTGTCTTGAGAGAATCTGCCACAGAACATAGCAGCAGAGCTTTCACAAATAGCTGAAATTAATGTGAGTAGTAATAAAGGACATTTGATGATAATTTGTACAATGATATTATGTCAGAAAGATGACAAGGAAGTAACTAAGTTAATGTTGATGTAACTGTGAGCAGTGCAGTATCAATGCTTCTTGGCCAATGAAGCTGATTCTGTTGTTTTGTGCACACACTGCCCCAGAATTAACAACACTCTGTCTGTGTAGATATCCTGTACAAGATGCTACTGAATGCATATGCCACAGATGCATCCATACCACAGAACAATTGTTTCACTGCCACCAAAATAACCAAATGAGTTTATATTTTATCTGTGAAGTAAAAAGTGAGAATAATAACATCATGCAGTGCTGTTTGTATAATGTCTGTACACTCATGTAATGTTGCCCTGTGCTGAAATTGAACATGGTTTGGTAGAAATGCATGAGTCTGGACAGGCCAGTGCAGTAGCACTGTGCTTGTCCCATGTAATTACATACTTCTCTACTAACATCTATGTACTGTCATTCATGTACATTGCTTTACTGTGAGAGGCATGTACGTGTTCACAGTAGAAGGTGTCAATGACAATCGCAACTATAAAACAGTGGATTTTCAAGCAAGCATTCATGACAGTTTATCCTGGGATGACTGCAAGCAAATGGTAACCATTTACTGTGACACTGTCGGTTGTCTTGGCTCATGCTTGCACAATGTGCAATACAAAGACACACTTCCTAAATATGACAGCACACTTCTGAATTTCAGTGATGGATTATGTGTGAAAAGGTTACTCTCTCCATAAAGCTCACTACTGGCAAGCTTATTTGTGCGGCAGATGGCAAAGCATTAGCACATGCATAATCATATCTTTAGGTGCATAGAAAGCAGGGGTCAAAAAGTAGAAACATGACTAAGACATAAGCAGGATAGTGGTGGATTAATATCACATGTAAACAACACTTACAGATATAATAGTAAGTTAAATAAAACATTAAATCTGACTTTCACATATTTCTGTATTCAAACTCTTGACACTATGCCAAAAACATTTTACAGACATGTGAACTATGTTAGCCCACCACACAGGACATGTTACTTCACAACCTTTATTTAACTGGATTGAAGGGGCAGATAAAAAACAGGGAGACAAGAGAAAATGTAGGTATTATGCTTCATCACAGTACTGGTAATTGTAATATTACATATGGTCTTAATTACAGCCAGAAGCATTCTAAGTCTTCCAGTGCAGAATGCTTCCTAACAATAATTGAAATTGGAACATCCTATGGGGTATACATTCAACTCTTCAGCCTGTTCAAGAGAAGATTAGCCTGTCTGTAGATAGCTAAGCACAGTAGTGCAAAGGTGACCAAAGTAATGCAGCTGAATGCAACATAATCATAATGTTTTACCAAGAGCTGAGTTGCTCAGTTTCCCCAAAGGTGCATGTGCTGCAAGGCACCAGACATTGCACAACTGCTGAAGGAGACAGAGTGATGATACAGAAGGGGAAAATACATACAGAGTGGGAGAGGTAGGCAGGGATCAAGTATATCACAAAAGAAGCTTGATAATCATGGCTCAATACAATATATGGGCAACAGCTGCACATACAATAGTGTACTAAACACAATGAATAACAGTTTGAAAATGTCTGGATTAGAACCCTTGAAAGCATATAAGATTCATTCCATAGATATGAACATTATCTCAACAACCCACAAAGGAACTTATCATGCCACAAATGAACTCCTACACAACACACTTTAAAATCACATAACTAAAGGGACAGTGACAACTTATTGAAGCAGAAGGGATGAACAGAGAGAAGGAGTGATGGATAGAGAGCATTAGCAACAGTATTGTTTATGGTACATTTAGGAACATCTCTATGGTGTGTTACTCCCAGGCTTTTTCTGATTATTATTCTGTCATGCTGTGTACAATAAAGTGCTTGCTATAGTGAGCAAGATGGGCAGAAAGCAGAAAGAAGATTATGACATAAGCAGGATCAGAGTGGTTTACAGAGTTGCCATGCAAATACTTTCTTGCTGCACTATTCAAATGTCGTATTAATCAAATGTAACTGGCGATATATATAGATGTCTGCAGTTAAACATCTGTTGTGAATCGAAAATGTTATGTAAATATTATTTTCACATACAGCTGTAAGTGAACACATGACACTATGAAAAAAGACCAGCCTACAGACAGGGTCATTACCTCAACTTACCACTTAAGAACTTGTACTTCATTACATCTAGCAGTCTAAGAATTTTATTGTAACGGTTTCAAAGTACTGTCTTTACTCTGTATTCTTATACTGAAGCAGACTTAAGTACATTGAACAAAATGAACCATGCTTGTGCAGCTGAAATTAAAATCTTCAGCTTTTGCCATTAAAAAATTAAATGCTATTCACCATCACTCAGCAGTGGTGCATGATAGCAACCTGCACACAAATTCCAAGGACAAAAACTGAAGGGTTTCTGGTGGGTCATTTCCAGCCATGAGTGTTTTGTTTGATTCTATTTTTGACCAGATTAAATATGTGTAAAAGAGTTGGTTTTGTAGACTGGTGAAAATAGGTGTGTCAAGCAGAGGGTGGGACACAGATAAAAGAATACAAGAATTTGCAGGAGCATTGTGAAAGAGCATCATAGATATCCAGCTGATTACAACATAAATGTAGAATTGTACACACAGTTTCATGACTGTTTAGAGTCACCAAACCAGGGATGGGTGACAACAACAAAATAATGTTGTATAGCCAATTAAACCAAATCAAGTAAATCAAGATGAACCACAGGCAAAGTGGAGAGCTAAGTCTGGGGCGTATTTTTTTGTGGGACAGGCACCAGTTTTTCTTTTTTGCATAGAAAGAAATGTTGGGAACAGAGATTAGGAATGAGATGCTCAGGTAGGTAAGGTAGTTTATGTAGGAGATGTGAATATGCAAGAGATGCAAGTGATACAGGAATCATGATAGTTACAAAGAGTTGGGAAAAACCAAGATTGGGGATAGGTAGGTGACCTCAGAGGCATATGCATGGCCAGCCAGAGAACAGTGAGAATCTAGTCCTCACCCTCAGAACTGTCATCACTGGCAATTTCTCTGAAAGGGGACACACAGACAATGACAGAGGTCATTCTCCCCACAATACATATAATTACTTTTGGCAGCATGGTTTGCAATATATGTTATTACTTTCAAGATGAAAAATTGTGAGGTATGAATAAGTCCATCTGCATATATGATACATATATCCACATTACTCATGTTACATCTTATGTGTTAGAACAGACTACAAAATTCAAAGTGTCACAACATCCACAGCATTTATTGCTATTACTAATGAGAAGAGGTGATTCTTTAACAACAACACCTTTCTAATATTTATCCACAGGAACTACAGGTAAGATTGTTATCATGTATCAAAAATTCAGCCTGTTAATATTAATTGGTGTCAATATTAATTAATTGGTGTCAATATTAATTGTAAATCCAGTCATAAAAATATATATGTAAACTGGATTTGAACCCTTCACTGTGTGCTTTTTTCTCTAAGTTCACTTCATTTACACCATAAACCACAAAGATAGTTAGCTAACAGGTAGAATTTTCTCAATGAGTACCATCCAGAGAGCTGATGGACATGCATTGGTGCCAGACTAGTTTGTGCTACAGAAGGTGGCCCAAATTAAATGATGCTCATTTTTCCTAAGGAAATAAACTGTGGTTCATTGCTAGGCACTGCTGCTAGTCAAGAATGTGCAATGCAAAATGGCATGCAAACAATGAAGAGAAAAAAATATTTACTTACAGGAAACATTATGAAATAAGTAGTTAAAATATACAGTCTGTTTCTTCAACATGCTGTCTTGACATGAACATATGCTCATTAATCAACATTACATTCACACATATAGAGCCATCACTGGATTTGAACCCCAGGATAACAAGGCATGCATGACACACATTCTTGAGATTATTGTTATCATTATGTGCTACAGACACATACATATACTATGAAGAAGAAAACTAATTTACATATACTAAAGTTGTGACATATTGCCAGCTGATATTACAGGTGCAAGAGAATGAAATTCTGAAAGATCTCCTGTGTGATTTAAAGATACATGTGTTGATGCCTGTGAAACTGGCAACAATTAAGCTAATCTTTCCTTACACCATATAAAATAAAATAAAAATGACAACAGTGCAGCTCTTTTCTTCTCCTTATCTTGTGAGCATCATTAACTTGTCTATGCTTCTCTGACAAGACTTCTGTGTGATTTGTCTTGCATTTAATATGTGTTTCAGTGAGTAATATACATCCTTAGAATTGCAGAAATAATTTACTCAGAGGTACAAGGTTTGGTCATAAACAATTGATAGAAATATTAGGAATGTTGCCCTCCTAATTCTATCAATGCACTCACAGACTTTCTTGTAAGATCCTTCTACTGACACACCCTCAGTAAGTGTACATCAAAGAGGACAAACTGAGAAATCCTGATTATCCCTGCATTCAGACTAATCATTCACACTTGCAAACTTTTAGCAGGTGACACTTTTCAGTGCTTGTCCTTGCACAGCTTGGGTATGTGCAGGCAATTATATATATATATATATATATATATATATATATATATATATATATATATATATATATATATATATACATATATATATATATATATCCTCATGCAGGGCTGAAAGGGTTAAATCTGCACTTTATAGCGGTAACAGTGTAATTAAGAAACTTGTACTGTAGTAGTGGAGATTATTTGGATGCAGACAGCCTGATACTGCTATTTCCTTTAAAAAGGTTCTATTTTAACAATTGACATGTTTTTTTTACAGCTTGATTTATTTTAACTTTACTGATGGATTGCATTTCACAATACAAGTACTGTTTTAATGACTGCATTATTATCAGCAGCTCTTGGCATAACAATGCATATCAGTTATTTCTTCACCCATACAAATATTTCTAAATAATGGTACCTGACATTTAATAGGAAGTTTAATCTGGGAATCTGACTAGTTAGTGCAGAAGGCTTTTGTATTACTTATTGCCATGGTCAAGAAGTTTAGCATTATTAACACACAGTATTGTATTCAGCATGTGATATATACCTGGCTACTGTCCATGAAAATGGATAAACACAAAATTGTTATCCAATTTTCCTTAAAAGGCATACATTATTTTGTTAATGCTACAATGTACTACAGAGTTATAAAAAAGTTTTTCCTTTTAGTAATTTTTTAGCAATTCCTTTCTTTGTTTGGTGGTTGAGCGGATCTGTATTAAGTTGTGTGTACTCACATGGAGCCTTACTTTTACATATAGTAAGTATATGATGGATGAATATATTCATAGGCATTTTGCGTTTTGTTGACAATCATTTTTGGGTTACATATGTATTTTTTTTCTTTTATGTTTCCTCTCTTACAGGGATATTGCATTCAAGATATTTTGACCCCAAAAGCTGCCATACAGTGATGTTGAGAATGACGTGCTCATTCAGGCACTATGCCAATGTGGTTCATTTCACTTAGAGAGAGAGAGGCAAAGATGACAAGTCCTCTTTTGACCATATCTCTGAGAAGGTGGACAACAATGTTAATGCAGTCGAAGGCCACAGATATACATATTCCAAAATAAGACACAGGGCCAGTGATATGATCTCAGAGGCCATATGCATGGCAGCTGCAATTGTCTATGAATGCATCACTATGGGGTGAGGGGTAATCCTGCTACCAAACCATCACTGACTGAAATAGAGGAGTTGCTGTCCACTGTCAGGCATAGATCAGCACAAAGTTCACACACAATCCTTGATGTTTTGGCTGATGTGGAAGACAACCCAAGTCTGCCTACTACAAAACTTCCAGGTATGGAATATAAATAAATAATTGTCATTGTGTAAATATGTATATATATATATATATATATATATATATATATATATATATATATATATATACATATACATATATGTCTCTCTATATGTATGTATATATATATATATATATATATATATATATAGAGAGAGAGAGAGAGAGAAGGGTGGGATAGAAGAGTCACTGAGGGAGATGGAGCTAGTAGGGGAAGTGGGGGGAATAAACTGGATGGTAAACTTTTATATAATATGTGTCTTATTCTGCAGCAGTAAATGGAATTATTTTCTATTTCTTTTGCCATTGACTTTGTGATGGATAATTTCCATGTTTTGTCTCCCTTTCTTATATATAGGCACATCTGGTTTTCTTTTTGCATTTTCACCTGCACATGGTAAGCAGGCTGTCTGTATTCTTATTAATATATGAAAGGTAGATTTATGTGTAACTAAAATGTATTTTTTGTTGCATTAGCATCTCTTAATTTTTAATATATGTTTCACATAACTTAGGTTTGATCATTGTTTATTCTATTTTTCTCTTTGTTGTGCTGCTTGCTTGTTATCAAAGGTGATCCTGACAGTGGTGCTGTGGAACTCCTATCACTAATGTCAGAGTAGCACTAGCCTCTGATGATGATGCTGGAGGTGATGAAAAGTCGCAGTCTGGATGCACAGAGGTTCAGTCTGATAAAGAGGTTGTGCCTCGAACATCTCCTGCCCTTATTTCAGACACAGTCAGTATGCTTACACATACCCATGACACAGAAACCTCAGAGAAGGAACAAGTTGCGGGTGTCAAAAAGTTGAACAGGGTAGTGTGGTTACTCTAGTTGCAGAACTTGTTGATTCTCCCCATATCCAAAGTGAGGGAAAGGTACTAAAAAGGTGAGTTGGTAGAGGTACTCGGAGGAAGCCTGCTGTCCACTCTCCTGATGTTGGTGTAAGTAAGTGCCACACAAAATATGTGTAGTACAGCCACGGAGGTGCATTCATGTTCCACAAGGTCCTCAGAAGAGACAGTGCGAATACTAAACATTTTGCATTCTGTTGTGCCAGAATGCCTGAACTGAGTAGGTTACTCCTTGAACTAGATTTATGACACACTTGATCAGGCGGTGTCTGTAATGGAATGTCTATTGGGGAACGTCAGCATTCATGCTCAGGTAGCACCCCAAATTCTATTCAGGGCCATGTAACTAGCAATTCAACTCCTGGCAGAGGTAGTTCTCATAATCAGGGGTAACAACACTGAACTGATCAGCCAACCATGCATGTCTCACACCTGTCCAAGATACCTGGAGCTAGTGTTAGCAGAGTGCTTGATTGTGTTCATGCAGATCCACAAACATTCAACAAATACTTGCCTAGATCACCTCCCAGACACACATACATGCACGCACACACACACACACACACACACACACACACACACACACACACACACACACACACACACACACACACACACACACACACACACACACACACACACACACTACGTATCTAAACAGTACTGTTAACTTTTACACATATCTTGCTACTGCCATGCAAATTGTATTGTTAAGGAATAATTCTTTTGTTTTACTTGCACATGTTCACTTCTTTAGTGTGAAGCTTGCCCTTCTGTCCCCACCCACCCTGTGCAATTAATGATAACTGTGCCCTGTCCATTGTACATTCCTTTCTGACTTTGGATAACAAATATGACTGATCACAAAATGGATAACTAACGCTTGCTTACCGAGAACCATCCTTTAATGCAAATGAATTGCAAAATAAATGATTTACTCATTATTCATAATCAGTTATGAGTGATTGGTTCTGTAATTGCAGACCCTCACTGTATTTCTTTCAATATTTTCACTAATACAAAGTAAATATTTAAGTATTGCTTATTGTTATACTTGTGGAAATGATGCTACCATTCACCTGTTTAGGTCAACTGAAATGCTTGATGCACAGTACTGGACAACCTCCACAGCTGCACATTGCAAACATCCATCATAAGCTACTACTGACATTACTGTACACCTGGGACATGTTCCATCTTTGGGACGTATGAACATTTGCATATGACAGTAATTAGTGTTTTTAATATATTTTTTCTATATACTTTCTAGCCTTACCTTGTTAATACTGCAGATACAAGAAGCATCCTTGGGTGTTGTCTCTATATGATGCCAACAGATCACAAGCATTATACAGTTAAGTAAAGGTTCTGCAGTTTTGCAAACATTAGTTTCAATATTTGTATGATCTTAAGATCTTAGTTTTTCACTTCAGTAGTGAGTGTGTGGGCTATCCTTTGCCTCTTAGCCAGAGCTATGGCATACTGTGCATGCCTACATCAGCCCAGCAGCATTTGTGGCTGGTGGCTCTCCCTCAAACTCCTCATCTGTATCTGCTGGAGCTGCTGGCCCTGCATGTGGCACTAGGAACTGTGATTCTGCCCCTACTTGACTTTGTTGAAGCTGTTTCTTGGGAATGATGCTGTGCAACATAGAAATGACTGTGAGCATTTTGGCAGAAGATGCTGGATCATACTGCAGGGCACCTTCTGATATGTCTAGGCACTGGAGATTTGATATGAGGAGGTCAAATACACAGTCTATGAATTTTTCTGGTTTGAGCATGGGAATTATTGTATCCTTGCTAGGTGGGATTGTGTGTGTCTTTCCTGGGTGGCATGAGGCAAGGCTTCAGTACATAACTTGCATTCCCCACTAGATGCCTTTATGGAATGTGACCCCTAGTAAGCCTTGTTTATAGTTCACAGGTGTGCCATATGTGTAAATCATGAAGACTACCTGGGTTACCTGCTCACATATTGCAGCTGATCCTTTGGGCATTACAGACAACCTGACAGTTTATAGAGTGGTATTCTTTCCTGCTAATGTACCTCCTTCCCTGTTCACTTGGTGGGACTTTTACTTCAATGTGTGTGCAGTCTATTGCCCTCAAAACTTCAGGGAAGTGTGGTATTGCTTAAAATTCCTGCATGGTTTTTGTTCTCTCCTCTGGGGTGTGTAGGAAAAAAAAATCTAAGCTTGTTTCCTGCCTTTCCAGTATGTAGTCTAGTCCAGATGCAGATTTGCTGTATCCAGGACTGTTTGTAGGCTTCTGAGTCTCCACCGTTTAGCTAAAATTAAACTATTCCCAGTGCCATAAAGTCTGCTCTTCTAATTTTCCCTTAGAACTAGCCATTTTTTTACTTTTAGCACTTAAATCTGTTTCTTTGAGCTCAGCACTTATTCAGAACTCGTTGTAAGCACTAAATAAGCTACAAATTTCTACACCACTCAACTTTCCTCACTTGTCTAGAGGAAAACAGGTTTTAGTACTTAATAAAAAAGCACCTATCCAGGCATGTCTAAGGGTCAGCTCCCATTAACCTGATGAATCTGGGCAACTTGGGGCAATGCAGCAATTGCCTCATGTACACAGACAACTCTCTCCTCCTACCACCCAACACTACAACCTGTGAGAGATGCACTTATATAGCCAAACTGGAAGCAAAGCTCTTTTAACCCAAGACTGGACTAAATAGTCAAGAGGAGAGGGTAAACGCTTGCACCACACCACACTCATCACATAGTCCCTCAAAACCTACACCACCAAAATGCACACATAGAAACACAAAACACACACCTACGTTCACGTAGGCTCTCAATAAAAATCTGCCCAAGCAACAGGAACCTTCAAAGCAGAAACGCAAGCAACCTCCATCCCCTAACACAACCCAAATGACACATAGCCCACAAACTCTGTGTTCCAGTCAGCCACAGCCCATAAGGCATAACAATGTACCCAACATACTAATCGTAGGTGACTCTATAGTCAGGCACACTGATGTTCCACTTACCAGGCTAAAAAAGGAGAAAGTTACTGTCAGCTGCCTATCGGGTGCCAGGATCCATCACCTAAAGCACGCACTCAGGTCACTCCACAACAAGTACAAATATGACTCTGTCATTGTCCATGTTGGTGTGAATGACCTGAGATGTAACTCCCTGGACTACCTAAAAAGAGACATGAAGGAGCTGTCTGATCTTGTAGCCCAGTCAGGTATGACCCTAGCCAAGAGTAGCATCCTGCCATCACCCAGAATGATACCACAATACAAGGACAAAAATGATTGACTTCAACAATTGGCTAACCTACTGGTGTCATTCTCAGGGGATCCAGTATCGGTCTGCCTGGGATGACATGATCGACAGACCACAATGCTTTTCCAGAGATGCCCTGCACCTGTTGCCCTTGGGATTCCAGATACTGGCTAAGGCTCTTGCCACCCCTATAGTGCCTTTTTTAGGTAAGGTTCAAATGACAAACTTACCACAGTAACAGGTACAAGCAAGCAAAAACTGAGGGCAATGCTACTTAATGCTAGAAGTCTAAACCTCAAAATGCACTCACTCAAGGCATTCCTTAAAATGGAGAACATCAACATCTGTGTAGTGACAGAGACTTGGTTCAAGGCTCCAGAGAGCACCCTTGCATTACCAGGCTATAATTCATACCATGAATAACAACCCAGCTAATATACAGAATTTATTACTTTGCAATATAGATGAAGTATTTAATAAGGAAATTTTGGAATCTGAAAAAATGTTTCTATACAGGGGTTATGATACCAGGTTAGTTGTAGAGGCTAAAGCTAAAATAATGGAATTAAGGTGGCCCAATACTCAAATTAATAACAGTAATATAGCTTATTTTAGACCTGATAATACTTTTGGTTCCTATATAGGTAATGATGGAACAAGTATTAATGATGTTTTTTTATAACTACTTTTAATGTCATCAGTAACAAAGTTGTTAATACGGCATGACAGTTTTGGCCTATGTTACTTAGAGATAAGGAATTGTATTCATTATTGCCCAAAAGGTTACAAATTTCTTATAATAGGGCAAGAAATTTATGAGACATGGTAGTATATAACCATTTTGAACTACCTATTGTGGGAATTAGCAGGAAAATGTCAACACCTGTAGATACTGTGCAATGTGGCAAATGCTCTGTATCTAAAAATGTGGTAAATTATTTTAAATACATTAATGGATGTTATTGTTCTGTAAAATGCATTTTTAAATGTAACACTTGCAGGGTTATATATGCTTTAAAGTGTAGTTGTAATAAATATTATATTGGTGAAACTAGTAGAAGTTTCAAAGTACACTTTCAAGAACACCTAAGATATATAAAAAATGTTAAAATGGATAGCCCTTTAGGCAGTTATTTTTTTTATTTTCATGGTTCCAACCCTGATTGTATTCAGGGTTGTGTTTTGGAAAAGGTTGAGGTATCTCTGGGTGAACTTGTTAGTTTGAATACTAAACTTCATAAAAAAGAAACTTCATATATTTTAAAGTTTAGTACACTGGAACCACGAGGGTTTAATACGATTATGAGTAGAAATATGTAATTTAATTTAATCTAATTAACAGTGGGTGTGTTTTTTTAAATTTATCTGTATATATTGGTCATGTTAATAATGTGTTTTTTACTCTTTGAAGGCTGAATAGCCGAGGCGCTAAGTAATAAATTCTGTATATTGGATGGATTGTTATTCGTGGTATTTTTTCTTTGTTTTTCTGTTTGTGGTGTCAGTATAATTCTCACCACACCTTTGGACACCTAACCTGGACCGAAACACTAAAGGTGGAGGTGTGTCCATATTCATTAAGGATATCCATATCTCCAGGCTAGTTGCTCAGCATAATGCATCCGAGATTATCCAAGTGCAACTAACTCTGGGTAAGACCGCAATCCAAACTGTAGCTTGCTACAGATCCCCTACCATGCCCCAAGATTTCCACTCCTCATTTCTTGATACACTGGAAAATATTAGGGTACAACCTAACACCCTAATAATGGGCGATTTCAACTACCCCACCATTAACTTGGAAAACTACTCATGTACCAACTCTTTTGCTCAACGTTTTCTGGAATTCATAAATTCCAACGCTTTGGATCAACTTATCCACACCCCCACCAGGGGCAGAAATATCCTAGACCTGGTCATTACCAACATGAGCAACTGGTGTTCCACACCAGAGGTCAATTCCTCATTGATCAGATCCGACCACAAGCTAATCACCCTAGAAATCTACATCCCGCCCCCATTAGGGAAACCACCATAAACATTTTCTCCAAAGCCAACTTCATGCTTCTTAAGACAGAAGTGGCAAACTTCACAACATCCATGCCGAAGGACAACAGAGGTACAACTGCTGAATCATACAAAAATGCACTTTATAAGCACTTACACGAGTGCATGGATCGTATAATCCCTAACAGAACCAAGATGCTATCCTCCAAAAAAGGAAGCCAATCTGGTGGTCCCCTGCCATAAACAAACTCTACAACAGAAGAAAGAAACTGTTGCAAAAAAGAGTAAATTCCCATGATTGGAGGAACTCCCTGGTCAGCCTCAGTTAAAAGCTAAGATCCCTCATAAAATCATCCAAAGCTAGTTACGAAAACAAAATCTCCACTGATTCTAAAGACAACCACAAAGCATTCTATAGCCATGCCAAGAATCTCAATGGCAACACTCAGATCTGCTCTGAGTTTCATCACAATGGCACTAAATATACAGAACCAACTGATATTGCCAACATTCTGGCAGATAGGTTCAGTGCTAACTTTACCCTCCTCTCACCCCCTAAACAGCCCATCTGTATACCGGAAGAATGCAAAGTTCCTGTAATCACGGCTGCACAGGTAAAAAACACACTCTCCAAAGCCAAGAACACAGAATCCATGGAACCTGACAACATCCCAGGCTGTGTTCTGTATGAACTACAGAACAAACTGGCATCCCACCTAAGTACCATGTTCAATCATAGCCTCACCTCAGGCTTTGTGCCCACTGAATGGCACACGGCGACAGTTATCGCATTCCACAAGGGGGAGCCACCACAGACCCCGAGAACTACTGCCCCATTAGCCTGATGAGCCTGATCTGCAAGGCTATGGAACGTATGTATCATCATGGAACTTATAAACAATGACACTGGTAATCTCCAAACTCTGGACCCCACCCTGTTTGGGTTTTTAAAAGACAGATCATGTCTCCTAAACCCGATAGACTTCTTTGAAGTCATCACCAAAGCTGTAGATGAGGGTAAAGTGGTTCACATAGCCTATCTAGATATCACAAAGGCTTTCAACACCATCCCCCACTCTGGAATTATAGATAAACTCACTAAACTAGATATAAATCCCTATGTCACAAGATGGGTTGCCAACTGGCTCACTGACAGAACCCACGCTGTGAACGTATCAGACTCTAAATCTGACTTCAGACCAGTGGCAAGTGGAGTACCACAGGGTTCAGTCCTGGGTCCTCTCCTATTTGGTATCTACTTCTCAGACATACAGGCTAACACAGAAGGTCTTTGGCTAATGAAGTTCACAGATGTCTGCAAACTAGGAGCCATAATCGAAACTCCTAATGATGTGGACATCCTACAAAGGGGTGTCACTGCGACAGATGCCTGGTGTCAAAGCCATGGTAGTCTACTTAGCACCAAAAGTGTGATAAGAGACCTTGGGACACAGATGGACAGTAGTCTCTCCTTTGATAATCACATCACCACAGTAGTCAGGAAATCCTTCTACGTGGCACACCTCATCACAAAAGGTTTCTCATCTAGGAAAAAAGAGGTCATTGTTCCCCTCTACTCGTCACTCATTAGACCGATTATAGAGTACAACACCCCTTTTGGTATGTACCTCACAAGACATCTACAACAACTAGAAAGGCCGCAGAAATACCTCACAAAGAGGATTACTGGCCTCAAACAGATGTCCTACATAGACCATCTAAAAAAACTCTAGCTTTAATCCGTCGCATATCGCCTACTCAGAGGTGATCTCTGCCTAACATACAAAGCTATGTCAAACCCAGAGCTGTTGGACATGCTCCACTTAAAAAAAATCCCAATCCCTCCGAGCTACATGCTCTAGGGACCTAAACCTTGTCACCACAATAAACAGAACATGCTGGTGGGATAGATTCCTGTCCCAGAGACTTCCCACACTCTGGAACAAACTACCTGTCTATACCAAACAAAGCTCCTCATTAGCACTCTTCAAGAAAAATCTTGATGATTGGATGGGAAACAGGAAATTCACCCCGAGAATCACTTCTGTGGTTCTGCTCGACAGGGTCACAGGAAAATAAATTTCTTGGGTGGCGAACGGCAGGGTACCTTTTTGGCTAGGCTTATATAGGCTCTAGGGCCAATAGTCTAATACCTACCTATGAACATATGAATTGCATTTAGAAACTGATGTAATATTCTGGAAGCTGAGACCCATGAAACCCCTAATATATCCCTTGTGGGTCTTTGGAAAATACCTGTAGCTGGTTTACATAAAGCTATTCAAACCTTTGTTTCCATTGGGATGGGCTCTCTACAATTTCCATGGGCCTCAGGTGAAGGTGGCTGAGAGGTTCCACATTTCCTCTAGTGTTTCCCTGTATATTCAGTATCATTGTACCCTTTCTGTGTTATGCAGTCCATGGTAAGTCAAATAGGGTTTAAACACCATTTTTCTTCTTCTCCTTCTGGCCAAGATCTGGCAACAGCAGCAGCACTTTGAATTAAAGAATTATTACACATGCAGATTAATGATGGCAGCAGGATGTTTTTCTTAATAAGTGTAATCATGGCTGTAATCCAAAGAATTGTGCATTTCAGGGCAAATGGCTACACTGAGTCACATGATTGCTTTTTAGGTTCCTGAATACCTCTGCCATGTTGGATTGGTTAATTAGCATGCAGTTTGATATTTTTCTATTCATTAGCATATTCTGTCATTCAACCTTGTCTTGAAGCTCTACGCTAAGAGAGGAGCCAATTATTAAATATCACATAGCCTGCTACCGTGTGCTCAGGGTGCACACTGTGTACACAATAGATGCATTTAGTGTAACCATTCATGAAACTGGTCCCTGGTCTCCATCACTAAAACATGGCTGAAATCTTAGATAAAAGACTCAGAAATCCTTCCTCAGACAATGATATCATTTGATCTGAGAGATTACATAAAAAAAGCAGGTGGTTTGGTTGCCCTCTAACCCAAGTCTCTGGCAGTCATTAAACCACCATGTTTCCACCATGGTTAGGAAATCATTCTACCTGGTCCAACTGATATCCAACAGATATTCGCTGTATTGAAAGATGTCATTATCTTCTCTTCTTCTCCCTTATGAGATATTATATTGATTATAATGCCTTATTTGACATATACTAAATAAAAAAGCACACTGGTCAACAAGAAAGATCATAGAGATTTATAAGGATGTCAAAGCCCTTGAAAAGGTATTATCTTTCTGCTTGGAGTCCTACCAATTCCTTCATGGTGCTCTTTGTCTAACCTATTACGCCACAGGGGACATAGCTGTGATCAAACTCGTATATCTTAGCAACACCAGTGGCATATCCAACATCCATATGAAAAGCCTTAATGTGCATGAACAAATTAACAAAACTCAGTGGATTGATAGGTTCATCACCTAATGCATTTCCATCTTTGGAGCAACTTCAAGTGAAACAAAGGTGAATGGATAGAAAGATACAAATTTACTTGTTAGACATTTTTTGAAAATGGAGATAAGCATTTGTAGTATTATTTACATTTTTTAATCAAAAGTGTTACTGTTAATGTTGTTTGGACTAAACATATTTTCCCATTTGTGTTAAAGAACTCGACTTTTGCTGATTCTAGTGACTGCCCACCATGTAAATTTCATTGTTCCTAATTTTCTAAAGCAGACAATGCTAGGACTTTACCATGAGCAACGATGAACTAACCACACCAGAAATCTGTAGAGATCCACAGAGACTAAAGCATCTTAATGGGACCTACAGTTTTATCTCTTTTAAGGGGGATGCCAGAGTTGCTATAGAAATCCTAAAATGCATTGCAAATACTTGTGAATCAGTTCCTTGGTAAATCATGTAAACAATGTATTACTCAAGCTACTAGGTCATTAGTTCATTGTTCTTTTCAAGTGGAATGCTAAACCTTTCAAAATGAGTGCAAACAATGCTACCTGTCAGGTAAATTATTTTACTTATGCAATACCTCTGTCTAGATACAAAACTTATCTATGATCAGTCTTTCTTTTGATTTACAAAAATCTGAGTCCATATTCATTGTCCTTTATTCTCTAAAACTACAGACTGTTCCCATGAATAAGCCAGCAAAGCATGTTTCACTGTTATATGACTTTCATGTAACGTACTATGGCAGTAAAAATCCCTTATGGAGTAAAAAAAGTTTATACATAACTATCCATTTTTAGGGGCCAGCACAGAGGAGAGGCATTGAATGTATAATATGTGAAACAGGTGCAGCACCCTAACCCCAATTTCTTTGTAAATGAGATTTTGTAACATATCCTCTTTATCCTGCACTGATCTTAGATTTGTACCCAAAAGTCCTTGTTAGTCTTTGCTGATACACTATAGAATACTGCCAAAAAACTGAAACACATACAGCGTTCACATGAAAATGTAGCAGTATCTTTAAAGCAACAACATATTGTCTCAGTATATCTGTATGTTACAGCATACATAGATAAGTGAAAGTTGCTTCAGAAATGAACAGCAACATATAGTATCCTAGCACATGTACTTTGCTACATAGACACCTATAACTATAAATTGACTTCAGTTAAAAACAGTCATGCATACTAACAAGAACTGGACCTTTCTGTGTGCAAAGGTAACTGTATATTGCAACATTTCCATATATAGCTCTTCACCTGAAGGCATGCAACTCTTACCAAAACTGGATGGAAAGAAGGTAAAACATAGAGAATTTGAGGAACGGACAAGTCTGTCACAACCTGGCTTTTTTAAGGGAAGGCCATGCCTATTTAACCTTGTAGATTTCTTTGAAAGGATCACCAAACCAATGAATGAGGGTAAAACAGTGCATATTGCCTATTCTGATCTGGCCAAGACATTCAATAAAATTCCCCACTCGGGCTTTGTTGGCAAGCTCTGTGAGCTAGACATAAATCCCTACATAACTTGCTGGATTGTCATCTGGCTCATAGACAGGACCCAAGAAATTAGGACCAGTAAGACAACCTCCACCAAGAGACTGGAGTATTCCCAGGGCTCCATGCTAGGCCTACTGCTATTTGGCATGTATGTCTCAGAAGTCAAGGCTAATATTAAAGGCCTCTGGATGTCCAAGTTACAGATGACTGTCAATTGGAAGCTGTTATAGATTCTCCTCAGCACACAAACATCTTGCAAGAGAATTTAACACAGACAAATGAGTGGTGTTGACACCATGGCCTAAAACTCCATGTCAAATAATGCAGTATAATGCCCTTTGGGAAGCTGTCAACCCAAGTGAATAACTCCATTGATAAAACTCCTCAAAGAGTTGATCCAGTAGTAAGGGATCTGGGCACATATGTAGACAGCAATCTAGCCTGTGACCAACACGTAGCTAAGACAGTAAAAAAATCATTCTATATCACCCAACTTATAGGTAAGGGTATGACATCCAGGTCCAAGTTAGTTATAGTACCAGTCTACTCAACCCTTATCATGCTTATCATTGAATACAATACTCCTTTGGCATGTATCTACCCAGTCACATGCAACAGTTGGAACACCCATGAAAGTTTCTCACCAGGATAATTCAGGGTATGAATATCCTTTCCTACACTGATCAACTAAAGGCTTTGTATCTGCATTCATTCTCTTACAAACTGCAGAGAGTTGACCTTTGCCTGGCTTACAGGGCTTTGTCAGATCTAGCCATGATGGATCTGATGCACATGTGCAAAACAAACAGCACCAGAAATGTTCAATTTAGGGATTTGAACTTCACTAGTGACATAAGAGGAACATGCCAGAGAGACAGATATGTGCCCCAAAGAATTCCTGTGCTATGGAATATGTCTTCTATCAATTGGAAACAGTTCACCCATGACCCTATTAAAATGAACCCTTGACAACTGGATGGAAAATTGTAAATTTACCCCCAGTTTGGCCCCCATGTGCCTTATGGACACAGGCCATAATTAAGAAAAATATTATCCTAGCATCCCCTTCCTACATATCCTTAATTACCTCCCTGCTAACATTTCACCCTGTTGATACTCAGAACTCAAATGGTTTGGGGTGTACTGCTAGGCTTGTATGGGCCCTAGTTGTCATTACCATAGTAACAGCCTATGAATCTATGAGCTACTACATAAGATTCAGGTTAGTTGCATTGAAATAACTAGCAACAATGGCACTGAAAACAAGTAGCTGGAACATGAATGGTGAGCACAGTTTATAATACCTTTATCGGGACCCTTTTTATTCTGCATTTATCCAAGATACCACATGAGAGCCAGTACACTAGAAAAGATCTGCAATAAATGGGTAAGGCATGTATCTGCAGTAGGTAACAGTGATCAGGCAAGCAGAGTGGCCGCCATTTTTAGGAAATCCCTTGATTGCATTTTTAAAAGTATATCAAAAATGAGGAAGTGAGATTCAGTTTTATTGAATGTCAACCCTGCCACTCACTAAATTAACTCATATACTATTAGCATTTAACTATCAGCTACTTATGGAACTAAATCTATACCAAGACAGACCCAAAGACCAAACAATCATATCAGAGAGGTGATTGAAACATGGCCTATAGCCTAGATGTTATAAACATGGTTTTAAAGCAATGGAAACTCTCACTATTTCTAGCTATAGTAAGTATCACATCCTTGTACCTATTGGCAATTTTGAGAAAGTGTCAGTATTTCTCGAGGATGCAATTATCTTATGACAGTTTCCTCAGGACACCACAACTGAACATCTAGATGTCCAAATCACTATAAACAACTCTAATTACCACTTCATAGCTAGGTATTGAACACTCTCTATGTTCACTTCTGAGCATGATAGCTGTCTTAATACCTTGGTTGAAATTCCTATTAAACCCAACACATTTCTAAGCAATTGAACTATCCATAAATATACTCGCTGACCTATGCTGCCAGAGGCTGGCATTCCCAACACTCCCTTGATATAATAAATGCTATTTTTTTACACATAGTTAACCATCCTACAAGATGCTCCAGCATCCTTAAAATAGTCCAAACACATATGGCCAGTTCTTGCATCTTTCCATATGTACTATTTTAAATCAGCTGCAAAATCAGTAATGTTTTCCTTTAGAACTGGTGGTACTAGCTCCAGAAATGGCTCTGTGTTCCTGGTCTTCTCCAAAGCAAACCTTATTAAGATACTTGATGACCTAAATAAACTCTGTTGTAATACTTTAATGGATCCCAGTGTTAAACCACTGTCTATGCCTCTGACTTCTACTTCCATTTAATTTGCTGCATTGATAGATGGTAGGTCAGGTTCATTGACAGCAACACTAAGTGCAGCTAATGTGTACACGGTGCGGTGCACAGTGCTCGTGATAGCATGTTATTTTGTATTCATTAAATGGCTCTACACTTAGTGTAAAGCTACCAAACAAAGGTAAATGGTGGAATATGCTAATGAAAGCATAAGTAGCTAAATTACATACTGATTAATCAATCTAACATGGTGTAGCTATTCAGGAAGCTATAAAGCAAATGAGTACACTCAGTGTAGCTGTTTGTCCTGAAATTCAAAACTCTTTGGATTACAGCCATGATTACACTTAGAAAAAAAAACATGTCAGCATTTACTACTGACATTAGAAAATTGTATATGAAACAGTCTTTAATTATATTACTAGTGCTGCTTTTGCCAGAGCTCTGCTAAGAAGAAGTTATAGCTTGTTTGACTTAATATGGACTGCGGGACACAGAAAATTGTATAGCAAAACTAGGCACATAGAGAAACATTGTACTAAATATGCAACCTCTACTGCCCTCATCTGATGCCCAAGGTAAATGTGGAGCCTATTTGAAAAAAAAACATTGCTAACTGCTTACGTCCATACGCAAGTAGTTACATTTCCCTAACAAAAAGCATCTATCCTGTGTACAGTAATGTCAGTAATACTGTATGACTGTGATATCTGCAATATTCATCTATGGACTTTGCACAATGAGTGTATCAAGCATTTTACTTTTGCACACATCTATGGAACCGTAACTACTTTAAAATGTGCAAAGAGCATCATCAACACTGGCACAGGATGGTTGTGGGGAGAATACATGAGGGCAAGCCTAGCACCAAAGACGTGAGTGTAAATTATTGAATTGTATTGCCTACATGAAAGTTCTGCAGTATAACCACTGGTGTTGTTCTCCATGTCAGATCCAACATCAATGTACAAAAAAAGTATAATATTAAATCTCCATATTAGTACTCGCAAGTAAATACATACCTCCTCCACAAAATAGTCAAGTCAATCTACATTTGAACAATCTGAAGCATTGAATGTACAGTATACAGTTGTCATGAAGGTAATGAAATGTTATACATACATTCTCCTTTCTGCATTTGTTACCAGATGGGAAATTTGTGAAGTAAGAATTCCTGTGTGATGCACTTAGATAATACACAGATTTGCACATTTTTCCTGGAATGCTCTCAAGGTAAAAATACAGATGTATGCCAAATTGTTTTTGAATGCTTTGTATGACTCCTGTGGGTGTAAATGTTGGCTACACCTTTCTGACACACCATTATCCTGCTACAATACTAATGTGCTAGCTGCCTGCTGTGAAGCCTGCCTTGCATGAATAATTATGATGATAAAACAAATATTAATATAACACAAATATGTGGAGAAATGAAACATAAGCTAATCTGTTAGTATGTCTGTATGTGTATTACTGTCATCATCTGCCCACCTCTTCCTTCTCCTTCTGTGTCATCCAATAAACCTACTTGAGTCCAGACTGGTTCCATAAGCCATGTTTCCACCAGCAATAACATGCTTGGTCCCCCATGTGTTTCATAATACATCTGTAGTATACATATAAGGATTAAATAACTGCAACTGTCAGGATACTTGTGTAAGTCATGACACCTGAAACCTGACCATAACACATATCTGAGAAATGGTTATATGTGCATACTGTATATTCATGCGAAGGTTGGCATGGTTGTTTAACCTATTCACACATAATCCAACAATGATATTTTGTAGTACACTGTCCTTTAAGGAAGTGTCTGTTTATATTGTCAATGCTCACTGAGCAATCATTTCAGAATTAAGTGGCAGGAATGGTTGATTGATAATCCAACTGTGATTGTCATTGGCATCCCACACTGTGAAACAGGTACATGTCCCTCACAGAGATGCAATGTACATGAAGAACAGACAGTATATAAATCTTAGCAGAGAAGTATATCATTACATGGGGCAATGACACTGCTGTAACATTGGTCTGTCCACACATATGCATTTGCCCCCAAACCTGTGATGCACAGCACCAGCTGTTTCAAGGAGTGAATTTTTACTAATTGTTAATGTGCTTTTTCACATCATTAAAGTTAAACTTTTCCTGTGTCACTTGCAACTAATACTGTGCTCTCTATCTTGTGTAACTAGATAGATAAGAGGTTCAAATCTCACCATGCAGAACATGAGTGTATGGCTGGGATAGCAGGTGCATATACTGTTTTGAACAGATGTGCTATTTTCAACTTCAAGTCAGGGGAAAAAAATACCTTGAGAAAGTATTCCACCATCACCTTAACACAATTTTAGAACAAACATCTTTTCTCCAACACAATGATGAGGTCATCTTGCCAAAAGTGAATTCTGTCACCATAAAAGTAAGACTTCTCCTGTGGCACTTGCAGGTAATACTGTGCTTTCTAGACTGCATAACTTATTGGGTGGGTGGTTCAAATCTGATAATGCTGAATTTTGGAGTCTGTGTGTTCTAGTTTCACTGAAGAAAACCTTCAACCACACATGTCCTGTATTCCCTTCAAATGAGAAAAAAAGTTTGCAATAATTTCTGCTCCTTTTTTACACATTCTTTCCTTGACAATGATAATGTCAAGGAATGACATTTGGTTTTCCCATGAGAACTACTAATGCTTTTCCTGTGACATGAGGACATGAGACTATGCTAGTGCCTTACTAAGGTATGGATTCATATCTTTGATTATCCACATGTTGTGCCTGATTGCCCTTTTACCACCATAGTGATGACTGTATTATCCATCTTTTGTGTCTGGCATACCTAGCAGCAGGCAATGTTGTGTGAGAAACACACATATAGCAACACAATGTTAAAGAAATGAAAGGCACACATCTCCCTTGCAGCAATAAAATAATGTCAAGACTTCAAATACAAAAATATTTCACAATTGTAGCACCAGTGGCACTGTTGCAAATTCATTCTTTCCAATATTATGTAGCATCTGCCATCACATAGTCAGGTGTTCAAAGCCTACATTTGCTGACACTAAGCATTGCATGTCCTACTGTTGTTATGCATATAATATCACATTTACTATCCTTTCTTACAAAGTTGCATTGTGTTCTTCTCACACCCATTGTTAGCATATCTGTTTTTAAGTTATGCCCATAGATAAACAGTTGGAAACAGGTGATTTATTATTAGCATCAATATGGACATTTTTCTATTGAAAAATGTTTCTTTCTGGGATCATCAAATTTGAATGCATTATCTAGGTACTTTTTTCCATTCACCATCCCCTCAAAATCATTCCTGCTCTGTTCACATTGTATTCTGTGTAAACTTTCCTAGTTTCATCTCCCCTGCATCTACATGCTTAAAAGTCACTTGTCTTTACTTCATATAAGATGTCTGAGTGTGCTCACATAATAGGGCTATCTATAGACTAGCGTCTTTGCTTATATTGTGTGCTTGTGATCCTGGTACCATTTCATGGCTGCCAACACTACTGCTGGAAAAGAAATGGTGCTTGGAATCATGTAAGCGAGATGGACAGCATACGTATTCAATGAGTGTCGTTGCTCGTAGTGCTAATGTGTGGCAATAGTGTAGGCTTTGCACAAAGCCTACACAATTGTTAACAAATGCTAGTGAGTGTCTATTCACACCAAAAATACCCATATAAATAAATGACATGACAAGAAACAGAAATCGCTTAATGCTTATAACAGACCTCATTTTACCTATTGTAATAGCACACTTAAGCAAATTAGTAAAGAGCTTAAGTAAAGTATGAACTTAAAATAGGCATTAAACAAAAAAAATGAAAAAAAAAATGCTTTCTGATATCTCAGGAAATTAAGAGTGCAGTATGTGGAATTACTCCACAATAATAAAACTGGGTGCCATAATCAACTCTCCAGCTGACACAAACATCCTTCAAAAAGGTCTCACAGAGACAGATAACTGGTGCCAGCACCATGGTTTAAAGCTAAATGCCAAAAATGTATAGTCATACCCTTTGGCAAAAACAATGTGCCCACAAATTACCACATAGGTGGAAACCCATTAAGTACAGAGAAAGTTATTAGGGACCTGGGGACCCAAGTTGATAGCAATCTCTCCTTTGAAAACCACATTGCCAAAGTGGTTAGAAAGACCTTCTACATAGCCCAACTCATCATGAAGGGTTTCACATCTAGATCAAGAGAGGTAATCGTGCCCCTTTATTCATCCCTCATCAGGACCATCATATAATACAATGCCCCTTTTGGGATGTACCTTACCCGACACCTGCAGCAATTAGAAAGACCCCAAAAGTATCTCACCAAGAGGATCAAGGGTCTCAAACAGATGCCATATGCTGCTCGGTTAAAAAATCTCCAGCTCTACTTAGTTGCATACCGCCTACTTCGAGGCGATCTATGCCTGACATACAAAGCTATGTCAAATCCAGAATTAATGGACATGCTCCACCTCAGTAAATCTAAATCCCTTAGAGCCACACACTCGAGGGACTTGAACCTCAGCACAGAAATAAATAGAACTTGCTGGAGGGACAGGTTCATAACCCAGAGGCTCCCTTTGCTCTGGAATAGAATTCCAGTTCATGTGAGGCAGAGCACTTCACTGAATCTCTTCAAGAAGAATCTTGATAGGTGAATGGGGGATCGTAGGTTTGTCCCAGGGATTACTCCCGTGTCACTATTAGACAGAGGCACAGTAAACTAAACCTTAAAAAGGGCACAGTATACTCAAATCAAGGGGTGGCGTAAGCCATACAGAATCGGGCTAGGCTTATAATTGCCCCAGGGCAGATAGCCTAGTATGAACCTATGAACCTATGAACACTCTGACTAAAATAAAATAGCTACTATCTTAGCTAACAAATGTATTCACGTCTATATCAGAAGATTGAATGCTAAAAATAGCCAATGCTCTTCTATTGAACTTAAAAACACAAAACCTTAAAATGTTAAAGGAACAGATCAGTGAATTTTTTCCCAGGGAAAAAATTTGCTGATCCAAAAAAAAAAAAAACAATGTACAGGCAAAATAAAGTGAAGGGCTTTGCCCCCCACAACCCCCCCAACTTAAATATACCAACCCTGAGATCCCACCACAGTGGAGAAAACAGCAAAGTCCGGAGAATGTCCCATCAATCTTTTTCCCTGGGAAAAATCAATGTCTCACGCCTTCGATATTTTCAGGTTTTGTGTTTTAAAGTTTGATATAAGTGCATTCCCTAATTTAAGTATTCGCTTTTCTGATAGGAACCCTTTTATTCCACACACAGATATGACTATCCCAGAGTCCACAATCCCAGCACTTCCTTTAATTAGTACAGAAGAAGTTCTCTTAGCCCTCTCAAAAGCTAAGAACACCTTATCTGAGGACCCTGATAAAATACCAGGTTACCTAGCTTTCATCACCGAAATATGACCTGTCTGAATCCCTACTTCACCTCTTTAATCTAAGTCTCTCAGCTGATTACATTCTTGAAGCCTGGAAAACATCCATTGTCATGTCATAAAACAAAGGTGCTCCAACCACAGATTCTGGTAACTGGAGGCCCATTATTCTCAGTAGCCTATTATGAAAAGATTTGGAATTCTTTATCTCAGATCTCATTAATCTGGACTTTGAAAATCTCTTAAGCCTTGACCTTTATCAGCTTGGCTTTGTCAAAGCAAGGATGCACCCCTTTAACTGTACTAATTTCTTTAAAAAAAGTCACCAAAACAATTGATAGTGGTTATGTGGTACATACAGAACATCCAGATCTGGCCAAGGCCTTTGACACTATTTTCTATGCAAGCATCATTAACAGACTTATAAATCTAAATATATGTCCTTATTTTATACAGTGTCTGAAACAACCCATGTTGTTACAGTTGTAAATGCCACTTATAAAAGCAAAAAAGTTACCAGCAGAGTTTTAGAGGGCTTATTGTTGGACTGTCTCCTATTTGATATCTAATTCTCAGACCTGCAGGCCAGTCCCTCCTGGCTAAAAGTTATCTCAGTTTGTAGACTACTATAAATTTGATGCAGTTATTCGATCTTCCACTGACTCACAATTGCTTAAACATGAGTTAGAACATGTTACCAACTAATCAAAGGATAATGATTTCAAATTCAATATAAAAAATGTAGTACAACTGAGGTCATTAAACAAAACATTTTCACACACTATATAGGTTATACACCCTTCCATTCAGAGACTATTTTAAAAAATCTTGGCACTCTTGTCAATAATTCCTTATAGTTTGACCATCATTCCTCCCTAGTAGTTCAGAAAGCCTTCTGTTAGACTCAAATAGTTTCTAAAGGCATGTCCTCTAGATCCATATAAGTCTTAATTCATCTTTACTCATATCTCATCAGACTCGTTATTGAATACAATGAACCTTTTGGCATGTATTTCTCAAGCTATCACACAAAGTGAGAGAGCTCAAGATATTCTTAACTAAAAAGACTAGTGGTCTGTCTGTCTCACAATGCTGGTTTAATCTGATTTAGTCTAAACAATCAGGATTAAGGACATGGCATACATGGATTATTTTTAAATGAAGGCATGACTGTTTTCATTGTAAAATCAGGAATGGACTCATATAAAATATGAAAATTAAATTCATAGATTAGTACTAGGCTAACTGCCCTTGTAGGTCATTTTAAGCTTATACAATTATCCCATGTGAGACTCAAACTCTGAATCTTGCATTTGCAAGGTAACCACTTTAACCATTATGCCACCCTCTCACCTTCTCATATTATCCTAGATATAACACTGTTAGTTGGCAATCTTTTAAATACAAAATTAGAAGAAATACAGTGCTCTTAATCTTAAGCATACAGTTGGTCTTTATGGTCAACAAACAAATGCAAAACAACAATATAACTCTAGAGCTGATAGTGTGTCACAGTAAATAAAAGTACAAAAAGAGGCAGGATTTTTTCCCAGGCCAAATGAAAGCATCCAGTAGAGTGTATATCCTATTTATAATGAGACTGCTATAAAACTGACTTCATAAATTTGATCATTCAGACTACCTCTGACATGCTCACTTATAAATATGTAAAGTGACATCACTGAGGCAGTAAGTCAATAGTCAATAAGCAAATTACCAAACATACCAAACTGTAATACATCACAGGCAATGATGCCCATTAACTCCCTGCATATTTAAACTGTAACTGAAGACTTTTTTCAATTACCTTAACAGACACCCATACTTTATTTAGTCAGTTGGTTAGTTAGTTATTTAATTAATTAATGTATTTATTATGGGTTCCCATCAGAAGCTTGAAATACAGAAATATTGAATTTCAGTATTTCGAGCCCAGAAAGCCGAATCCTGAGAACAGTGAAAGTTCAGAAGCGTGAAATTCAAAACCTCAAATACCGGATGTTTTGAATTTCACACTTCTGAACTTTCGCTGTGGTTATGTATTCAGTTAAGTGTGTGTGTGTGTGTGTGTGTGTGTGTGTGTGTGTGTGTGTGTGTGTGTGTGTGTGTGTGTGTGTGTGTGTGTGTGTGTGTGTGTGTGTGTGTGTGTGTGTGTGTGTGTGTGTGTGTGTGTGTGTGTGTGTGCATGTGTGTGTGTTAAGGGTTTTGGGTAGGGGCTGTGGTGTGTGTCCGTGTGTTTTGTTGCTGTGATGTGTGTGCGAGGAGAATGTAGCTTGTGTGGTGTTGTTTTGTGTGTGTTTGTATATAGTGTGACCTTGGAGTGAGAATATTTAAGTAGGGGGGGTGTGGGGGGTGCAGGGGAGCTTGGCCCCCTGCTTTCATGTCATAGAGAGGTTATGTGTGTGTGTGGGAAGAATGGTGTGTGTGTGTGTGTGTGTGTGTGTGTGTGTGTGTGTGTGTGTGTGTGTGTGTGTGTGTGTGTGTGTGTGTGTGTGTGTGTGTGTGTGTGTGTGTGTGTGTGTGTGTGTGTGTGCAATAGTACCGTGAAATTCAAAATCTCCAGTATGCAAGACTTTGAATTTCGTGGTTTTGAGTTTTCGTGGTTTTGTGGATTCGGCTTTCTGGGCTCGAAATACCGAAATTCGTTATTTCAGTATTTCGAGCTTCTGAAGTGAATCCATTTATTACTCAAAAAATGCTCGTAAAACTGTAAAACCAAGAAATAGTGAAGAAAGTTGCCAGGGATGATGAACCAAAAAATTTGTTTATTTTTCCAAACAAAAGTAAGCGCTTTCGTCTACCACTGTAGACTTCATCAGACAAATGAGAACTGGCACCATACCACATTTATATAAAACACTTAATTGCTTCAATTAAACAATTAATACATAAAATTGAATAATTATAAAATCATCTGCATCATATAAATCAATTAAAACCACACAATAAAAAAATGTATGTGTTTATATACTGTTTTTATGTGTATTATATAATCAACCATGTCTTCCTTAATAAAAAAACATTTATATAATTCATCAATTCATAGTTTTCTACATAAACTAATACAGTTTCATACTTTTGAATAGGGCTTATGGCTAACAACTAACAAATCTTAGTTGATGTTTAAAATATGTTACTTCCATTCATTTTTATTTTATGTTTCTATTTTATTGTTTTTACATCCAAATGATGCCTTCAAGTTTATTTTAAAAATTTTACATAAAATAAAAATATATACAAATAAATAAAAATGAAAATGAAATTGAAGGTGAATATTAAAAATGGAACCAGTATGTAAATAAAATACGTAAAAGTGTGTAAACATTTGAAAAATGCTTTCATACTTTACCAGCTTTTTCTACCAAAATGGCTTTAATACTGATATACTCATTCAGGCCTGGGGGAAAGTTTGCCTTCAACCTCAACTGCCAACTCACTTCCTTATGTAACAAAAGGTTTTTCAAATCACCACCCTTGCAATCATTCTTCACCAGGTCTATAATACCAAACTTGAAACCCTTGAAAGAACTACACTCAGTGGAATGTTTATACAAAGCACTAGTATCTTTTTTAACTCTGATGTCATTCATATGCTCATATATTCTGTCCTTCAATGCCCTTTCAGTTTTTCCTACATAGAAGGACGAACACTGTGTACAAATTGCTATGTATACTAACATTTTTGTATAACAATTACCCTTACAAAAGTGTACTATACTGCCCAAGCCATTATTTAATATTACAGTTTCATTTTTGTAAATATGGGCACATTGTCCACATCTACCACAGGCATGGGTAGCTCTTTTTACATTACCAAAGTTGTTGTCCCTTTCAAAGGTTCTTTTAAAATTAGTACCTATTTTGTAAGTGAAGTAGGGTCTATTACCCACCACTTCATGTACCTCCTTATTGGTCTTCAATATTGACCAATTTGTTTCCAGTATTCTAGTAAATTCCTTGGTGAAAACATTAAATTCAGTAATACATGTTCCCTGGTAGTTTAGTTTTTCTTTGTCTAATTCTTCTATTTTATCTAAAGTTTTACCCAGCAAAGGCTTGAATTTTACGTCCCATCCATTGTACACTTCTTCTAAAATACCACCTACCAAAACTTTTGGATAACCCCTTTCAATAAATTTTTCACCTAAAAAAACAAACTCTTCATAAAGGTCCTTAAAATCAGAAGTCATCCGAGCTACCCTTACTGCTTGCCCTTTAATAAGGCTTCTTTTTTGGTGGAAAGGGTGGTGACTATCAAAATGTAAATAGCCATTACACCATGTTTCCTTACGAAAAATCCTAGATTTAAAACCTCGTCCGTCTTTACTGACTGTGAGGTCGAGAAAATCAATACTATTAAGCCCTACAGTGTGAGTAAATGACAAGAAATTAGTGGTTTTATTAATATAAGCCATAAATTCTTCTATTTGTTCCTGTGTACCTTCCCATAGAACAAAAATGTCTTCCAAAAACCTATAATAACACTTCATAAATTTGAAATGGGTGCTGTTGAATATATGTCTCTCCTCCCAATCTAACATCACAAGGTTAGCATAAATGGGGGCACAAGCTGCCCCCATAGCTACTCCACTCACCTGTTGAAAATATTCACCCTGGAAGCCTATATAATTGTTGTCTAAGACAACTTCCATTAATTCCAAAACCAACCGTTTCTGATCTAAGGGCACTTCTAGATGTTTGTGTATACTATCTTCGAAAAATTCAAATCCTACTAATCTTGGGATACAGGTAAATAAATCCTTTACATCTATGGTCAAGAAAATGCAATTTTCTGACCACATATTATTATTAATTTTACCTAAAAAATCCCATGAATCTTTAAGAATGTGATTTGTCTCAGTTACAATACTCTTAGTAATTTTGTCTATATATACTGCTAAATGATGTGTTTTCGAATGTTTTGCAGAAACGATTGGTCTGAAAGGTGGTTCCACAATAGACTTATGTACTTTGGGTACTCCAAAAAACTGTGAAATAGTGGGGTAGGGTTGATTTAAAAAATCATATGTAGTCTTGTCTATTCTGTTTTCTAAGACATATTCATACAAGAGTGAATCAATCCTACTATAGGCTATTTGTATCTCATTGTAGGATACTGAAGCATAAGTATTAGTATCTAGCAATATGTTGGTAAGAAGATTGTTGGATTCTTCACGGTTAAATAAAACAACACCCCCTCCCTTATCGGGCTTCATAATTCTGATATCGTTCTGTTTTTTAAAAACCAGTAATGATTTTTCTTCTTCTTTACTTATATTATGAAAAAATCCATCCTTTCTATTTTTGTTGTAAGCTTCATAAATCTCATTTGTGACGATGTTTTCAAAAGTCAGAATAGATGGATGAAGTGGGGGGTTGTATGTACTACTCCTAACCAACTTTCTATTGAATATAGAACCTTCACTACCTGATTTTTTATATAAAAATTTTAGATTTAATTTCCTAAGATATGTCTTGAGTTCTATCAAAATATTAACTAAATCTCCTAACTGAGATTTTACAAATTTAAAGCCTTTTGAAAGTAGGTTGAAATGTTCAATACCTAAAACAATAGGTGTGTAATTAAAAATCTTAAAACCCTTGTATACAAAACAATGTTGTTAGCATCAGATGTAATAAGATTTATCTGCCCTTCCTTCTCACGTCTTTCCAGCCATAACTGTTCCCATCCAAATCTCCTGGGGGGTCTAAGCTGGTTAGAAGGCTGGCCTTGCTTGCTAAACGTTCTGATCTCCTGGGGCCTAAAAAAATCTCATTGTTTTCTGAAAAGGAGTCGAGTTCATCCATACCCCTATTCACATTCCCATTCCTCAAACTATGTACATTTCTAACAGGGTGGTTTAACTTAGGTGAAACAATGGGTTCATAGATGTCATAATTTTTGTGTCAAGTCTGTGTTTTGTTTTTGTCCTTCAAATTGTTAACATAAGGCCCTGGATACATGTTATCCTTTCTATATTGTTCCCCATCCCTAAAAAACATATTTTGTTTTCTAGTAAACACTTTATTAATCCTACTAACTGTTCTATCCAAAGCCCTGTTATAAAGGTACTTATATTCATCAAATAATAAATCACTACAGATATCTAAATTTAATTGATTTAGATCTGTTAATAAATTATTTAACATAACTTTGTTATATTTGATCAACTTTTTAATTAACCCTAAACCACATTCATTAAAAAATTCATGAAAATCTTTTAAAACTTCCTTTGAATAAGTTACACCAAAAGGGTACTTGAACATTCTAAGTCCATAAGGGACTATATTGTGACTAACACAACAATGCAAGTAACGGTTATCTAATTGTAAACATTTATACTTGTACAACTTTTTTTCAAAGGAAAAAATCATGCCCCTTAAAGTAGGAGAAACAATTTCATTTACTTTGTAACCATTTACATCAGTTTCTTGATATTTCGCTGAAAAAGACACATTAAAATCAAATTTGCTATTTAAAACATGGTCAAAACTAATAATACCAGCATTACCCAAAGAATTACCAACAGGTATATGAGGCAAATTGTCCAACACTTGTGGAATAGCGTTAACCCCTAAAAAACTAGCGTCAGCTTGCGCTAGTGAAACAGTACCTTTTTCTTTTGAATTAGGGTGCTGTACCAAAAGCTCCTTCTGTCTTGCACCAAATCGCTGGACTTCACCTCGACGATGTGGGGAAAGAGCTGTCGCTATGTAGCCATTGTCCCTTACAGTTCCTATGGCTCTCACCTTGCTTCCAACAAAATTCTGAGCCTGGGAGCGTGGAGATGATGTGGAAAAAGTCGACAAGGGCCGTTCCTGTTGCTTTTGCGAGGCGAGGGCTCCATCTGCTGGTTCAGTTTGGCTGAGCAAGTCAATCAGCCTAGTAAGATCCCCTCTCAGCGTAGCCAGTTCCTCACGCACCTTAACCACTTCTTGTTGAGTTTTCTTTAGACTGCCCGGACTGGGCGTTTCGTTCTGAACCAAAATAGTAGAGTAGCTAGAAGACCTTTCCATAACTTGTGGTGCCAAGAATGTGATTTTTCTTTTTTTATAAAAATGTCAAATCACCCGAAGACAACCAAAGAATCGAATAAAACCAATAACTGCTCAAAAAATGCTCGTAAAACTGTAAAACCAAGAAATAGTGAAGAAAGTTGCCAGGGATGATGAACCAAAAAATTCCTTTATTTTTCCAAACAAAAGTAAGCGCTTTCGTCTACCACTGTAGACTTCATCAGACAAATGAGAACTGGCACCATCCATTTATTTTATATATATATATGTATATATATATATATATATATATATATATATATATATATATATATATATATATATATGTGTATATATATATGTATTTCCATTCATTAATTGGCATTATTTCAGTATGCTATGGCATCCGTTCAGTGGATGCCAAGAAAAAAAGCTGCACAATCCATTTATTATTAAAGAAAATAAATAAAGAAAGAAAAGGAGGAAACAAAGAAAACCATAAATAGATAAAAGCATTTTAAGATAAATTGTTTCAGGGCACAGTAAAACATTTTTACAACAGCATATGATTATGTTAACAGTTGGTAATGAGACAGAAGAGGAAATTATGGAGTATATATATATATATATATATATATATAAACTATATATAAAACACACATATATAGACAGAGGGAGAGAGAGACACACACACTCACACACATATATGTACACACAAACGCATTCTCACTACTGTTGGCACTGTCAAATATGAACATTTAGTGTTGTAGTGACAGATGGATCTGAATATGATGTAAAGTAAATAAAAAGAAAATTAAAGACATAAATACAGAGTAACTTAGTTAGAGGAGCAGTGTATGATGCAATATTTTAAATGAAAATGTTATAAATAAGATTTACTAGACTTGTAAAGACTTTGGAAAAAAATTATTTTAACTGGGATTCAAAAAAATCCACTGTGGCAGCATACCCTGCCTACCATTGGTAGACCCAGTATATGAGATCACAGGAAAAGCAATTCAGTGACAGCCTTATCTGCCTTGAAAAAGACCTTATTTATAATCAGCTAACATGCATTTCTCACAATCACCCATAATAACTACCAGTATTAAAAAGTACTTTTCAGTGATAATTCAAGGCTATGGCTTGAAAGCATCTACAGAGCAGGCTACCTACCCAGTTATCAGACATACAAATAAATAATGATAGTGAAGCAGCTGTATTTGAACTGAGCATTGGTATAGAACTTAGTACAATGACTGACCCTACACATAAAATTATATTTTTAAAATGCAAGCTGAACAAATCTGCATATGCATGTTAGTGACTATCTCTAGACACACACTAGAACTGCTGGAACATATCTGGTTCAGTCAGATTAATGTTTTACTTGTTCCTTGTGAAAACACAATTAAAACAACTCTAACATATTTGGCACAGTTACCTGTTTGACTTTGGCCATGAGGAATATAATACATGTTGCCCAATAAAAAATTAATGCATTTATAGGTCTTGATTAAAATATTTAGCATGTAGTTAAACAGGATAGTATTAGAATTTGTATTCAACACCAAGACCTCAGAATGGATCAAGGAACATTGTCCCTAGCAGGCTATTGGTGATGTATTTACAATAATTCAAAATGCCAGAGAACTTGATTTTTGCAAATTAAACTTGGTAAAGCATGTCCCAAACTCTCCGTGAGAAGAGACATATTTTTCAGATTATATTTTGGGGTATCTGCACTATCAAAGTGCTTTATTGTGCTGTAACAAACATGACTGAGGGTTAGAACGTATCATTTAACAGCATTGATGGCATTCTACTATGGTCTGCAGTGTCTAAAGATGAAAAACACTGGGTAGACTGAAATCAGAGAGTTTGAACCCCAGCAAAGCTAGATATTAAATAGTTGTCATTTCACTGAATGTCACTGGTCACTTGGTACCTGAAAATTATCTAAACCAGATGATGATAAAGTACATGCAAAAGCAAATATTCAGAAGCTTTTTGACAGGGGGTGTGTGGCCAAGATGAGCACTGAGTAACAGCGTTTTTTATCCGCTCCACTAAAATAACTTCTACAACCTGGAATTTTGTCTTCAAATCATAAATTTGAAATATTTCTTGCATCAAACCTGACTAAAACAAGCATCTACTACAATAATAGCAAAATAAATTTGAAGAAGGCAGATTTTTTAGTCGAATATTCATCTGGAAACATTCCTCTCATCGGAAAATACCATCATGAGCTTTTCAAAAACAAGTAGTCATGATTTTACCTTTAAAAAAGAAATTCAGACTTTAATAAATAACCTACAGGACTTAAATGCTAAAATTGACAAAATAGACACTAAAATTGACAAATTTAAAGAAAGAAGCTCCAAACAATTGGACCTACTTCATGAAGACCTGCAACAACAAAAATCTCTAATTACTGGTATAGAGGAAACTCTTGATGACATGGATGGTAGAATAAAAGAAAATGAAAACAATGTTGAAATCCTTCTTAAACAAAACACTTCACTTCAAAACAAGCTTGATGATCTGGAAAATAGGTCCCGTTGCAACGATATAAAGATTTTTGGACTACCTGAAAATATCGAGGGCAACAATTTGACTACATTCTTAACATCTTGTTTACCAAAAATGCTTGATCTACCAGCAGTCTTCTCATTTGGCATTGAAAGAACTCATATGTCTCTATCCTCAGCAAATACAAGCAAAAAAACACCAAAATCTGTAATAGTGAGATTTCTATCTTCATTTGATAAAGAACTCGTCTTAAAAACAGTATGGGCTAAATCCCCAATAAAAATCAATCAAACTACAATAGGTTTTGACAATAACTATTCTTCTACAGTTATTGTAAAAGGAAGATGTTTTACCCCTAATAAAAGAATTTTAAAAAGTTCATATGAATACTCATCTTTTATTCCCAGCAAGGTTGAAGATTTTTCTTTCAGAAGGTCCTAGGGTGTTCGAAAACTTGGACTATGCATTGGTGTATGTTAGAAACCATAAAATCCTGGAAAAAATGGAAGACATGGAATGGGCAAGCCCGTCTCTTAAAAGAATGACATCTAACTCATCTTGGAAGACCACAGAAAAACAAAAAAGACTCAAAACCAAATGACTCTAACACTGTAATTTTATCTTTTGTTTAGTACTTAAAATCAGTTTCTAATAAGAATAATTTTGATTCAAAGTTAAACCACAAGGTAAGACTATTTGTTTTGCATGTTTCTTAATATAAAAGGGAAATAGAGTAAAGGGGAAGGAGAGGGTGTTAAAATACACACTAACACTAAACAAAAAAGCAAATAAATAAAAAGGAAAAGTTAACATAATAAATATTAAAGTCTCTAAACTAATACATTAACCATATAGAACATTTAGGACGTTACACTATTTTTAACAAGAGCAATCTCTGATAAAAAACATTGCATCATATAATTGGACTAGTGGTATACAATTTTATTTTCTTTGCTTTCTATCCATCCTAAACCTTGTGGTGTTTTTTCGAATGTTTCTGATTACGCTTACAAAAATCTTAATAGATTCTGAATAATACATGTTATTAAATAATTATTAGCGTTGCATGTCAATGAAAAAGGGAATGGAAACTTTTTTTATCAAAAAAAACAGGTTATGCTGTTCATTGATATGTACTTGTGCACCTGAGATCTTGCTTGTGAACTGTACAGCTTAGCTCATGCATAACATACCTCCATTTTTACAAGCAGACTTAATTTTCATGGAAAAAGTCCTTTTCTTTAACATTTCCCACTGGAATCCTGTAGAGACACAATTTTTGTCCTTACAAACTCTCGCTGCACATATCTTCTCAACTCCAAGCACAAGCGTGGGAACTGAAATTATGTCACCAGTGACCTTTGAACTCTTAGTCTGGGTTGTGCGACTTAAATACAAGAAGATCAGAAGTTTAACATTTTAATATGCGACTATAACTTTTAGCAATGGACTTTCTCAAAAAAGAGTATCATTGGTGAGAAGAACGCATTTGTAGTCAAGTGATGTGAATGGAACAAGACCAACTATCCTAATTTTTTGTGGTAAATTGCAGGAACATATGGATTCAGCATTTGTGAAAGAGTGTTGCAGATTAGGAGATAGCTACAATATGCTTATCTTTGGTATTTTGCATTCATGGAAAAATCCGATTTACAAGGTGAAACAGTTTATGCATATGAGTGATATGGTGATTTATGTACTGATTGTTTTTAAATATGTTCATGCTGTTATTTAACCAATTATTGATACAATCTCAGACCTATCATATGCACTAGCAGAGTCACTAATATATACAGACAATGATGAGGGAACTGAAATGGCAAAAGTCTTATTTAAAGAAGAGAAAAAGAGAGAGGAGAGGGGGGAGGGGAGAGGGGGAGGGGGAGAAAAAAACAAGAAAAAAGAGAATGCTTATATTCAAATCTCAATTACACTATACCAAACAGACATATTATCTTTTGAAGCAAAGAGGGAAGGGCATGGAAGGAAAGATAAAATGTCATATGCTTTGACTTCTCCAATGTAATTGCTGACTCTAATAAAAACATCATTTTCATTACAGACAACAAAAGACTTCAAAAATATATAATACATAAAGCTAATTTGTATATAACTGATATGAGTTTCTCTCTCTCTCTCTCTCTCTTACTCCCTATCACCATATTTCATGCAATATCCTGATAAACTGCAATATCTGAATCATATAATGACTTAAATGTTAAAACATTAATAAAAGCAAATAATCTTTTTTATATTAATTGACATGGTATAACAATTTGTATTACACAGTATAATAACATGAGGTAACTATAACTTAATTTACTTATATATATAAAGTTTATCTGAGTCTTGCTATTTGTTATTTTATAATACATTTAAATGGAAACAGATGTTGATAAAATCTGTTATACTACTATGTTTAAGCATACAATATATGTATTTACTTTGAAACTGATAAAAGACACAGTAAAAATTTGTGAGGGGAGAAGAATGATAAGTGAAAAATGTGGAACAAGGGAAGAAAAGCAAGCAAAAGAGGAGAAGAGAATTGATAATAAAAAGATAAAATGGTTTTCTTTTACACATATTTACATGTTAATTCTATGTGCATTTCTTTGTTATATGATCTTTACCATTTTACCTATTAGAAGAAATATAGTATACTGATTTAAAAAATTTTAAAGATGAGATTTACAATTATATGGCAAGAGTGCTAAAAAAAAGCTATGTTCAAAGTTAACAATTTTAAACTTAAATACTTTATACATTCGCAAGTGATTGCTGATTTACTGCTGCTACAGTTAGGGGGTAATCTAAGTGGCAAAATCCTACTTGGATTGGGAGTATATAACTCCAGGCTGGATATAGCATTATGATTTAAAAACAATGTAATCTTAAACTTTTTGAACACTTACAGATGACATCTGATGCATTTAATACATACAAACTTATCATTCAAAAAATTCTTAAAACACACCACACCTACTTTAAGTCCTTAATTAAGAAATGTAGATCTAATATGTTACACATAGAAGGGGGAAATACAAAAAAAGTTTTGTTTATGATATGGCATATACTGATCTAACTTTTACACATAAAATGATTTCATTGAAAGTTTATCTATTAATATTAATGGCTTAAATAACCCCCCCAAAAGAGGGAGTTTATATAAATATCTAGCTTTACACAAACCTAACATATATTTTTTACAAGAAACACACTTATTGAAGGAAAATATTAACACATTAAACACGAATAAATATATAGTCCTAGTAAGTTCAGAGCACACACACACACAAAAGATGAGTAGCAATCCTTTGGAATAAATCTCTACCACAACCTAGAATCATTAAGACCTATCAAGATGATAAAGGGATGTTTTGCCTGGTTGTAGTAGAAATAAATAAAAAAATTACATTGACCAGTATTTATTGGATACTAGATATTGGTATTAATACAATTAAACAACATATAAATAAGATAGTGCTCTAGTCTAAGAGTAATATCATTATTACAGGAGATTTTAATTGTATCTTAAAATAAAATGAATCTTGTACACAAGGGAAAAGGAAGATAACTTCTCAGGCTAAACAATTAATAAACTTTATTGATTCATGTCACTTAAAAGACATATATGATTTTGCTGACCACAAATCACTACAATATACCTTTTTTCTAACAGATATAACTCATATTCCAGGATAGACAGAATTTTACTTTCCAATCAAATAATGCATGACTTAACTAATTCTAAAATCATAACTTGCCTATTATCTGACCATAACACAATAGTTTTATCACATCTAATGTACAAATCATAAGAATTCCTGCCTATCTTACACAATTAAAAGAGTTCAAAGAATTCTTAAACCAAGAAATTCAAAACTTTATGAATACAAATTCTTCACCTAACATCTTAGACATATTTACATGGGATGCCTTGAAGGCATATTTATATGGGCAAATTAATAGATGGTAGTACAATAAAAGGAAAGCATGGGATAAAGACATAAATACAAGATAAATCAGACCAGCTGCAACATGATAATAAAGGTATGCTCATCAAAAAGAATGTCAGAGATTAAATAAATAAATTAAACAATGAGTATAACCAAATATTACATCATAAGACAAAGATTTACTTAGAAAAATATAAATTTTTTGCTTATTCTCTGAACCCCAAACATCTAACAAAACTTAAAAACAAAGCAAAAATATTGAATAAACAAAATCATATCAAAGAGATATACTCAGTATCAAAAAAATATACAATTTACAAGATATAATAGATTAGTTCAGACATCACTTTCTTAAAATTAATCAAAATATAGCCAAAATTTAATCTAAAGAAAAAATAAAAGAATATATTAATAAATGCATCAATAGAAAACTTAACAAATAACAAATAGAAATCATAGATAAACAAATAACTTACTCAGAAATTCAAACTCAAGTTAGAAATCTTAAACAAAATAAAGCACCAGGTAAAGATGGCATAATACCAGAATTATATAAATTAATGCCCAAAACTACAAAAATCCTTCTTCATAAAGTATACTCTAAAGCCCAAAATGAACTTATAATTCCCCTTTCATGGAAATATACATTATATCACCCATTTTAAAATCCAATAAAGATCCCTCATATTGTTCTTCTTATATGCCTATCCCTTTATTGAATGCCAATTATAAGATGTTTATGAACATTTATAATAAAAGATTAAAAAAATTCTTACCACAGTTGATAGACCAAGATCAAACTGGCTTTATAGTCAATATAAATACATTTGACAATATCGAAAGAACTTTAGCATTGATTGATTAGTCCCAAAGAAAGAAAAAAATACTTTAATAAGCCTACGCATAAATTCAGCTTTCAATTCAGTAAATTGGGAATATTTGCTTACACTACTTGAATGTATGAACTTCTCTGAAAATGTTATAGCTCTATTAAAACAACTATGTATGGGGGCATTAGCATATATTAAAGTTGGCACTTTCCTATCTTCCAATAGACCTATATTAAAGGGAACAAAACAAGGGTGCTCACTCTCTCCATTAATTTTCATGCTAATTATGGAATTATGGGCAAATGAAATCAGAAAAAATAAAAACATAAAAGGATTGGAAACCAACACAGAAACACATTCTAAAATATAGCTTTTTGCTGATGATGTACTCATAACTTCAAATGTGAACAACTCCTCTATTTCATTGTTATTTTAATCCATAGAATGTTTTAATTTTTTTTCTGGTTTATCTTTCAATGAAAACAAAAATAAAATTCTACCCATTTATTCAGACAAAAAATAAAGTAACAGACATTAATAACAAATATAAACCCAGCACTGAACACATTACATACTTAGGAATCATTTTAGCAAAAGACATCAAGACCATAATACAACTAAACTATAATAATTGTTTTGAAAACATACAAACACTCTTAATGAGATGGAATACAATTTTCTTCACAACAGAAGAAGGATTAACTATAATTAAAATTATTTTTTTCCAAGATTCTGTATATCATTCAATCAATATTATTATTATCCACTAAAGGATTGACTAAAAAATAAATACAATGATGTTAAAATTCTTATTGAATCCCAAAAAAGCCAAGAATAGCCTTAAAATATCATTTAAACGGTTGGAAAAAAGGAGGAATAGCATTCCCAGACCTGAATTAATATTCAATTTCATCTATAATCAAAACTATAACTCAACTGATAGATGCATCTTCTACACTAAAATGGAAATATCACTGGGAAACAATAAATGCAGAATTAATTATGAAACCACAACCATATAAAATAGATATTATAAATAACCCTATGTTATGGACTCTAAAATACTATTTTACCACACATGTCACACCAAAACATTCAACAAATTACATTCTTAATATCTTAGCAACTTTTGGAAACTTTATATATAATCACACCATCTACAAAGAATGGATTTATGTGATGTTCCCTGCAGTCTTTACCCAAGAAATTTTGATATCATCTGATTCAAATAAAAACATATTATATAAACAAAAAATAATTAAAATATTGATTTCAGATGGTCTCAGACAAAAAAAATAAAACTATAGATTTATTATTACAAGAATTTGAACTGGACAAATCTCTATGGCTGGATATACAAACTATTAGACAATTTCTTATAAATAAATTTGATTTGATGTCTCCAAAAGCTAGACAGGATCCTCCTATCTTGATAGACTACCTGGAATTATCATTACAACATAAAACATTCTATACTGGTAAACTATCTTATATATACAAGTCAAATGGTCTGTCTGGTTTATTGCTATTTTGTGTGTACTAGTGATGTAATTCTGTCACTAAATACTACTTTATTGGGAATTACTCCTTATGGAAACCACTCATTATGAAGTTACATAATGCCGGAATTTATAATATTTAGTAGTTTAAAATTTACCAGTAAGTGTCATGTTTTGGGACTTTCAGAGAATGTAATATTTGTCCTAACTTGTCAAGGCAAGTAGATTTATTGATATAATAATATATTATTTGGAATTGTTTGAGCATGCTGGATAGAGCTTATGCATCTGTTAATGAGAGACAATAATAGAATGATGGAGAAGCATGAAGAAAATATTAGAAGTTTGCAAGAAAGCATTGTTAACAACTTATTGCTTGAATCTTATGAAGAACTTTATGAAAAGATATTTGAAATATCCAGTAAGTTCCTGTAATAACGGCTGCACAGGTAAAAACCACACTCTCCAAAGCCAAGAACAGAGCATCCATGGGAACTGACAACATCCCATTCTGCATGCTACATGAACTACAGAATGAACTGGCACCCCACTTAAGCACCATGTTCAATTATAGTCTCTCCTCAGGCTTTGTGCCCACTGAATTGCACACAGTGATGGTTATCCCAATCCACAAAGGGGGTTCTACCATGGTCCCTAGGAACTACCGCCCCATTAGCCTAACGAGCCTGGTCTGCAAGGCCATGGAATGTATCATCATAGAACTTGTAAACAAAGACATTGGTAATCTCCAAACTCTGGTTCCCACCCAGTTTGGGTTTGTAAAAGGCAGATCATGTCTCCAAAACCTGACAGACTTTTTTTGAAGCAGTCACGAAAGCCATAGACGAGGGTAAGGTGGTTCACACAGCCTATCTAGATCTCACCAAGGCTTTTGACACCATCCCTCACTCTGGAATTATAGATAAATTCACTAAACTAGCTATAAATTCCTATGTCACAGGATGAGTTGCCAACTGGCTCACTGACAGAACCCACACTGTGAAAGTAGCAGACTCCAAATCTGACTTCAGACCAGTGACAAGTGGAGTACAACAGGGCTCAGTCCTGAGTCCTCTCCTGTTTGGTATCTACTTTTCTGAAGTACAGGCTAACACAGAAGGTCTTTGGCTAACAAAGTTCGCAGATGACTGCAAATTAGGAGCCATAATTGAAACTCCTAACAATGTGGACATCCTACAAAAAGGCCTCACTGAGACAGATGCCTGGTGTCAAAGCCATGACCTAAAGCTCAATGCCAAAAAGTGCATTGTCATCCCCTTTGGTAAAAACTCTGTACCCATGAGCTACCACATAGGTGGTAGTCTACTTAACACCGAAAGTGTGATAAAAGACCTTGGGACACAGGTGGACAGTAGTCTCTCCTTTGATAATCACATTGCCACAGTAGTCAGGAAATCCTTCTATGTGGCACACCTCATCACAAAAGGTTTTTCATCCAGGAAAAAAGAGGTCATTGTTCCCCTCTACTCGTCACTCATTAGACCCATTATAGAGTACAACAACACTTTAGGTATGTACCTCACAAGACATCTACAACAACTTGAAAGGCCACAGAAATACCTCACAAAGAGGATTACTGACCTCAAACAGATGCCCTACACAGACCGTCTCAAAGAAATCCAGCTTTACTCCATCCCATATCGCCTACTCAGAGGCTATCTCTGCCTAACATACAAAGCTATGTCAAAACCAGAGTGCTGTTGGACATGCTGCACTTAAAGAAATCCCAGTCCCTCTGAGCTACACACTCTAGGGACCTAAACCTTATCAACACAATAAACAGAACATGCTGGAGGGATAGATTCCTGTCCCAGAGACTTCCAATACTCTGGAAGAAACTACCTATCTATATCAAACAAAGCTCCTCATTAGCACTCTTCAAGAAAAATCTTGACTGGATGGGAAATAGGAAATTCACCCTGGGGATCACCTCTGTGTCTCTGCTCGACAGGGGCACAGGAAAATAATTTTCTTGGATGGCGAACGCCAGGGTACCTTTTTGGCTAGGCTTATAAAGGCCCAAGGGCCAATAGCATAGTACGTACCTATGAACCTATGAACCTATGAAATGTACAAAGGTACTGTGAGAGTGTACAAAAAAGAAAAGGGATGAAATTTAGGAGGAATGAAAATGAATATAAGTCCAAATAAACTTACCCCAAACCACAGCAGTACAAATCAAAGAATGCATACCATGGATTTAATGTATCTGTTGGAAATGTGGAATATGAAAATGGGCAAGATAAGCATTTTAATCAGGACATTATTTTAGTTTCCCCCAACCCCTCAGACAATTAAAACATTTAGAAGAAGAGGTGAGCAACAGATGGTCCTCTGAGAGAGAATCTGGCAGTGTATCCCTGTTAGAGGAATTATCAGGGGATCAATGAGTATGGCAGAAAACGAGGAACTGTTTTACAAGGATGGGACAAGGGGAGATAAAATAGCAACAAATCATTATAAAGGCATTGTTTTGAACTCTGAAGATTTCAAAGTTTACAATTGTACCCATTTGGAAATCACTACTATTTCTGGTGAGCTGTTATCAAAAAGGTTTATGTTCCTGCCCTAAACCTTTAAATATTGTTGATATTTTCACTGAGTTAAAACTATATTATAAGGAAAATGAATTTGGAGTTATTTTTTTGATTAAAACAACAAATGAGATTTGTGATCAAGTTCTTGCTCATAAAAGTACATTTAATCCACCATTAATGGCAACCTAAGCATTATATGAAAATTTATGTGAGCATGATTGAAGACAATTATTTAGAAATAAAAATATAAGTGTTCTGTATCACAATCTAACAATCAATGAAAAGAATGAAAGACATTAAATGAGTCAAAGAACTACAGTTTAGTACACATTAGGAAGCCAGATAAAGGGGATGGGGTTGTAATAATGGATTGTTATACCTACTCTAATAAGATGAAATATTTACACAGTAGAGTTTATTTTGTGACTGCTTCAGTGAATGAGGTGAATATTTCTGGGTAAAGAATTGATTTAGTGGTGAATATTTGTTTAGAAAATCATTTTGACAAAAAATGAATAACTGAAAGCTAATAAACTTTTAGTTCCATTAACATTTGGGATCCCAAAACTATACAGGAATGTTCTAGATTTGTCTTTAAGACCTATAGTAGGTTTCAAAACTGAACCTTTGGACAAATATATTGATTTTAAGTTAAAAAGTGTTTTTCTTTAATGATAAAGGACGTTTTAATTTATTCATGACATTTTTTTAAAATGAAATAGGTAATAATGAATTTTATAAAGATATGACATTGGTTGGGATAGATGTTAAAGATCATTTCCTAGTTATATTTATTTAAGATTTGTTTACCAGGAAAGTCTGACTTGGAATGAAGCCAATGTTCAACTGAGGCCTAGGGAGAATCACTCCAGATGCATATTTTTGCAACGTGGGAGGAAACTGGAACACCAGGAGAAAACCCAAATGAATGCATGGAAGGCATGCCGACTCCACAAAGAAGGCACTCCATTTGAGAATTGAACTGGAGAATCTCTTGCTGTGACATGACAACAATCCAACTGCACCATTGCTCTGTTTGAATAATGATAGAGGTTTGGAATGGTTTTATAAACCATTGGCCAAAAGCAGTAAGAGACTAAAGTATTGTGTTCATTTATGGAATTGATTTTATGCAATGATTATGGTACTTTTAAGTGAACATTACAAACAAAGGAAGTAGCAATGAAGGCAGCAGTAGCCCCAGTTTTTGCTAATATTGTTTTATAATGGTGGGAAATTAATTTTATTTTGCCCTCGGTTTATATAGATATATTTGGATCTACTTCAGTTGATCGATCTTCCGCAATGCCAAACGTCATATGGCCGAGACCATATGACCGACATTGCAGAAAGCTGAAACTATGAAAGTGAAAAAAAATAAAAACAATGTATTTTTTATTTTTTTTGCACGAAGGCAAGCACCCCGACACTATGCCTCCCACACCCCCTACTAATTAAATATGCTAACTCCAAGATCATACTACATTGAGGAAAATGGCAAATTTACTTTTCTGCAAAGTACAGTCATCTCCATTCACACTGTTTGAACTTCTGAAATGTCAGTCATATAGTTTTGGCCATATAATATACATATATCTATATATATATATCTATATATATATCTATATATATACATATATATATATATATATATATATATATATTTATATATATATACATACATATATATATATATATATATATATATAAAATATATATATATATATATATATATATATATATATATATATATATATATATATCCACACACACACACACACACACACACACACACACACACATAGATATATATATTTATGCATTTATATTTTTTAAGATTTAGATTTTTGGATGATATATTTGTGATGTGGAAAGGGAATGGATCTATTTCAGATGATTGAGTTTTCACAAATTTGAAAATCATACAGTTGAGACCATATGATTGAGTTTCCAAAAACTTGAACATAAAAAAGTGTCTATATTAAAATACCGAAACCTCACTTATGCGAATACCTAAACACCAACATATAAATATTGAACCATGAAAACATCAAATGTCCTGAAGCGTGAAATTTGAAATATCGAATTGCCATAGTTGGCCAACCCCATCACCCGCTACGTACTACCTATCCAAACAAAACAAATAATCCACATTTCCCCATATCTACACTTCACCCATATATCCCATATCCTAATCAAACATTCACTACACACAAATGTATCTAACTATAAACAAATAACACCCAACTACGGGAAAAGTATAATTTACGTATACATTCAGCTACACAAGTATATTACTATACATACACTTATCATAACCCTACTTCTAACCCTAAAGTAAAGGATGCATGTATTACTATGTATGCACTTACCTTAACCCGCACCCTAATCCTAAAATCCATAACTATTGCACATTTACATTAGGGAGCTATACTGGATAAAGGCCAACTATGACAATTCGATATTTCAAATTTCGTGCTTCAGGACGTTCGGTGTTTTTGCAGTTCTCTATTTATGTGTTGGCATTTAGGTATTCGCGTAAGTGAGGTTTCGCTATTTTAATATAGACCCAAAAAACCCCCCACAAAAAACACCAACATCTACCTTTTTTAAAGTTTTTGCAAGAGGACAAGCCGCCAATGTGCTCCTACATCCCCTGCAAATTATATATACCAACTCTGAGATCGCACCATAGTGAGGACAAGTGTACATTTCCCAATCGGCACTTTTTGATAATAGATAAGAGTCTAACTTTTTTTTTAGAAAATCTACCTTCTCTAATAGTAATTTGTAGTTTAGTAGTAATCATCCCTTGTGACAGAAGAAAAACTTAATTAATGAGCAAGTTATGAGATTATCTAAGCTTATATCAGAAGATCAAGTACTTACTAACAAATTACATGAGTCAAAGGTAATGCCTTTTTGAAAGGAATTATCCCCAAAAAACAGTGGAGAGTATATGTGAATAGGTGTTTTTAAGAAAGGTAAAAAACATTCAGCCTATTTTTAAAAATATCCAGTAAGTATGGAATTTAGAATAGATGGTAGTGGTGATTTAAGTAAGAATATTGTGTTACCTTTTGGAAAGGGGGTAAAGGAGATAAGAGCTATTTTAAGCAAAAAAAATGGAATGGAGTGATTAAAATGTTTGAATTGGAAGAAAAGCTGAGAAAAGACCTAATATTGTACATATAAAGGTAAAAATATGAATGTCTTTATAGAAGAAAAAAGAAGAATGGTAAATCAGAGTTAAGTAAAAAAAAAGAAAGTTAAGTGTAGGGTATGTTAGTATTGTTGGTACATTAATGACTGTGTCAGTATAGTGCTTGAAGATTATCCAAAGACTATAGTAAACAATAGAACATTTCATTGCATTACATCGGGGTGGAATATGTAGCAACCTGTATATCATGCCGTTTTTTTTTTTATATTGCTAATATTATACACTCCATGAAAGACAGCATTTATCAACAATTATATGTAATAAAGAAAAGGGATAATAAAAACACTTTGAGTGTACCTGTACAAAGATGTCAAAAATTTTAAAAGTTTATTTTTTATGTACTTTAGAAAGTTGCAAAAATTCTTAGGGGTGGAAATTTGGAAAATCATTTGGAGACTCAGGAATTATATTGCCAAAATTTATTGAATGCCTTATACTCTCCAGGAATTAATGATAAACCATCCCCATGATTTACTAATCTTCCATGTAAGACTAGATTAGTCTTACACGGAAACGCCAGTCTAAGAGTATGACAGCAGCGTGCCATGCATATTAATGAGGGCGTACTGCCTCAACTCCAAAGCTTACATGGAGCATGGACGAGTGTAGGGGGCGTGTCGGACTGCTGAGCAGTCCAAAAATCCATACCCCTGCACTGGCAAAACCCAAGAAATGTTGAGTTACATGAGCGAGTCCGCTCACATGTGTACATTTTAACATTACACTCCCCCATATGTTAAACCTCGTACAAATTTAAAACTTAAAAGAAATTTATTTATTTTGTTTGTTTTATTTCCGATATAGCTGCCCGTATTTGCGCGTGTTTGAGCGGGATTGCCCATTGCTTAGCTGCAGTTAGCAGCTTAGACACCGAAGAGGATAATAAGAAAAAAAAATGCAAGCTAAGCAAAATAGTGATAGCGTAGTGGTTACAGCCTTCGCACAAAGAGGAGGCATTCCCAGTTCGAGTCCCACTACTGCATATTCCATTTTGTGTTGGAAATCTGTATACAAAAATATTTCCTGACATTTATCATGTATAAGTTTGTAAAAAGCATTCAAATGTTATATGTAGTAGTGAAAAATTATATATATATATATATATATATATATATATATATATATATATATATAAAGGTGAAATGGTTATGCATTCTGATGCATGAGTAACTTATTTTAAGCAATATAAAGCACTGCTAAGCACATTTTAGCAGTATTTAGCATATTTAAAACCAATTGCTTGTAGCTGAGCACCATATTAACAAGCCCAATGTCTTTGTGCGTAGCTGTGCACCACACCAACCAGCGCAACTACAAAGTATTTGTACGCAGCTGCACACCACGCTAATCAGTGCAATGTCCAGCAACGTTGGGCAACGTCAGGCAACATCGGGCAATGTCGAGCAATGTCGAGCAACGTTGGGCAAAGTCGGGCAAAGTTGAGCAAAGTCGGCTAAACACGGCCACACCTCCTTTACTGTACCTTAACCATTCAGGACTGGCCAGTAGGAAAATAAAAAGCAGTGACAGGGCTTGAACTCAGGATACTGTGCACTATAGTCATAGTACATAACCACTAAGCCATGACAGCATTTTATAACCATGCACTTTCAACAGACACATATCTATCAAAGGAATATTAAACATTGCTAACATCAGCTAAGCAGGTGTGCCTACAGCTGAGTTTTTTTTCAAATCTGGCCAATCACAAATAAGTGCAGGAAATGAGGCATATTTAAGCTCCACAGGCAGGAATACTTGCCATAACTGGTTGTAGCTCCCTTCTGCAGTCAGCATGGCCGGTGTTGGAGAAGGCACTCAGTTTTGAGTGCAACACTGGGGCATTGAGGAGACCAAAGTAATGGTTTGGCTCCTTGTCCATAATCATGAGGAAAGACTCCTGCGGGGCCAGTACCAGGGCACCCAATGTAAAACAGAGGCCTGAAACAGTCTAGCTCGTGATCTCACCAGTCCCACTGGCGTTCCTCAGACTGGTGAGCAGGTCAGGCACCATTATTCTGACCTGAAGCGACGTAAAAAGGATCAACTGGACCAGTGGATCCAGGAGTCCCATGTGATACCTAATGCCGCAGTACTGAGTAAGCAGCCATTGTATTAAGTAGTTAAGAATTGCTATGCTTGTCTGTACTATAGATAGGTATGTCTCAGTATCACTGCATTTACTTCACAGCTGCAGGTGTCCGGGCTATGAATCAGCAAGCCCATGAAGATAGGTTGCACAGGCTGCGTCATCAGGCAGGTTAGTAATTATTCTGCATGTACTGTTATATAAAATAAATGAGAGAGCCTTCAAAAAGTGTTTTAACCCAATAAATAAAGTGTAATAATCCTTTAATAAATGTATAATTCCTGGAGTGTGTCTGTGTCATTTTCTTTGATATGTTGTTGTACTGTTGCATTTTACAAATAGTACTGTTGTATTAAGCAGTGTTAACCCACACTTGGGTAGGCCCATATAATGTGGATAAAGGGAGTGCCAGTAGCTTTTATGCATATTTACAGCCCTCAACTGTTAGTTCATGCCCAGCATGTACAGGTTAATGTGGCACATGAGTAGCTTGGTATTTTGTTCCCCAAAAATGTCAGTGTGCTGCCAGAAATGTAGGGAGCTGTTAACATATAACTGATACTTTCACCTGAACATATCTAGATAATTATATGAAAGTAGAGCTGCCAGTGTACCATCTTAGCAGTAGTGTGTGTGAGCAACTCTCAAAATATGTAGCAGTAACATCTGCATCTTGGACAGTTTGTATGTAAGATACAGCTCATGTATGTAAAGATCTAGCAAAACCCATTTCCCAATTTAAGGACAATTGGGTAGTGTAATAATACATGTAGGGGACATATAACTGCAGTTAATAGGAATGTAGTGAAAACCAGAAGGATATATAAGTTGTTAATTGAGCTATCCTTTTCCACCCTACTGTATGTTCATAAAAAATGCAATTTCACACCTCAATCGGTATGTCAAATCTCAAAACATTTGTTGGGACATATGTCCTACTGGTTTATAAATATTTGCATTTATTTCTATGCATGTGTCCTGTTAAAATACCACAATATTGTTGGCCTGTTGCCATCAATTCAACCTGCATGCTGGTGTAATGTCCACTATTGTTCTATATATGCATGTGTTATGCTTGCTTTTCAACTGTTGAAAATCTGGTGTGTTGGGTTAATGGGAATACTTCTGCATGCTGTTATAACTAATTGGGAATGCTGTTGACTGTTACTAACCCATATCTTTATTAATCCCTCCAAAACATAGTTCGTATGGGAAGGCCGGTCCCAGTGGACCCACCTGTCCCACCTCAGCTGGCCATGGCACCTGGCACCAGCAGGTCCGGTGCCCAGCCTGGGACCCCTCCTCCATTGGCCCTGTGCCACCTTTGGGTGGAAGCACTGCAGGGGATAGGGCTCGGCCCCCTGTGTAAGCATGGGAGGAGGAGGGCCACCTATCACCCTTCGAATGGTCATGGCTGTGGTGCGTAGAGAGATTGAATGTTCTGTTGCAGAACCTCTATTCCAGCTTGAGGCACGAGTGGCACAACTCCCGGGTCAGCCTGCCCCTCCTACACAGCCCCCAGCACAGCCGCTCTCTGGGCTGTGAAGGTGCAGTGGTGACTTCCCATGGGTGGGGATCTCAGTCCCACTGTTTCCATCTGTGGGCTCATGGGCTTGCAATTTCCAATCATCCCACCCCGTCAAAGGTGTTCACCCACCACATGTGTCATATACTGCCCCTGTATGCATCTTGTTTGTCTTGTCTGTTTACCTCCCCAACCTACCTCCCCAAATATACCTACTTCCCCTACCCCACATTCCACTTCCACCTGAAAAAAAAAGGGCAATCTGCTCCCAAAAAAAAAATTACGCCCCATACATAGCTGCCCATTTTGCACACATGTCCACTGGACACATAAAATGTAATGTAATTGGCATTTCAACATACTTTGTTGTCCTCACCTCTCTCTCAGGGGTTGAAGGTTTCATATCTACCTCCAAATGTATTCCATATGCACAGCTGTTGCTGTTAAAGAAATGGGCAGCTATGGACCTTCCCTACACCCATCCTGCACATAGCGAGCTACTTTCCATAATGTCTTTCCCTCTTTTTGCCCCTTTTTCACCGCTTTCCTATCTCCCCATTTTTCTTTTCTTTCAAAGAAATGAGCGCGGGGTTTAGCGGGAGTAAGCACTATTAAGCAATAGTTAGCGGGTTTGCATGAGTGTGCACTTGATTGCGCTTAGCTAAGCATTGCTAAGCATCGCGCAAACCTGAGCAAACCCACTTACAACTGCTTAAAAGTGCTTTAGTCACTCTGTATGTGAGGGCCCATGTTCTGCTCAGGAGCAAAATAAAACACCTCTGTCAGTCTCGAACCCCAGACCTTGTACACACTACACAACATGAAGTACCACTAAGCCACGGTAGATATACAACAAGTTGGTGCTGAAATAAATATATCATACATCAGAATGAGTACGTGTAAAGGAAAAATAGGAATGCCATACCACACAACTTGTTCTGTGGAACTTTACCAACAGTTGTTGTGAGATTACATTACATGACTGTGATAAGAAAAGCAGCCATTCTAGCAGGAAATAATGTTACACCATCACTTTACAACCCCACACGGTATCACAGCAGGACAAACACTGGCATATCTGTTTAGGGCAGAGGCCATACCTCCAGCTGTCCCTAATTTTCAGGGATGTCCCTGATTTTGACACAAATTTTAGCTCTGTCCCTCTGAATCCCTCCTAAAACTACTGACCTTGGCCAGAAAGGTGGTGAATTACACTTAATGAATAATGACAATAATTAAAAGTTAGACACTTCTATTACTTCAGAAAAGGTGTATTAATTCATATGCTCTTATTCTCTCAATGTTTCAACTTAATGGCACTAACATTTTAAAGGTGTCCCTGACTTTTTCCTTACTTTTCCTGAGTCTGTTCAAATATGTACCTGAGTGTTTGAGAGGTCAGCCTTTCTGCTGTTACACACTGTGCAAATAGCTTTGGAAAGAGTTTTGGAAGCATACTCTTATGTAGGAATACAACACTGAAATACAAATGGATGTAGCCATGTACTGGTAGCAACCAACTGTAACAATGCCATTGCTCTCTATTGCTGAAAGGACCTGTGTGGTGCACAGACAAAAAAATAACAGGCTATTCTCTGGCTACCATGTGGATAGGTCCACAGTTGGGAGTTACGCAGACAGACTACTTGCCTTGATAAACTATCATGTACACAGCAACCCTGTAAGTCCAGCAAGATAAAATCCACACAATAATACTTACACTCTCTGTACTTCTGCACCCCTAGCCAAATGTAGAATATACCTGTGTGTGCAGGGTCTACCAAGGATGTAGGTAAGCATACTCACAGTACTGACATGTGTCCACTTTTTCTGAGCAGCTTGCGCTAATGTCAACACTAAAAAAGCACAAACTGTTTAGAACTGAGTAAATGAATATTCACAGTATAGCAGTTCACAAATAATTCTTGTGCCAAAGAATACATCTCAATAACTAGCTTTGTATGGCAGTTAATTGTAAAAGTTGAAAAGAAAGTACATCTTTCCATGTATCTTGGGGTAGCATTTTGAGGGGTGAGTACATTTCTACACTGACAAGTGGGTACTGGAGGCAGCAACATTAGGTCTGAGTACAAAATGTAAATCTCTGGCTAAACCCCTGGCTTCTGATATAAGAACTATACCAAGCTTCCATCTTAAGCAATGATATCCACAGCAAACAAGGATGATCCCCATCTTGGAAAGCTGAAAGGGCCACGCCTACCTGAGTTTGCAATTTATAGTACTGGGTTGCTATGACAGTGATTACTGCAATTACTACACAGCAGGCTGAATGCAATTAGCAAGTGGTGGCCATTCATTGGTGCAGAGGCCATCACATGCTCATGTGCAAATACCTACAAAAGCAGGCTGCAATCTCTGCCAACAAACTCAATCACTCTATTGCAGAGACTGACAGAGAGAGAGAGACAGACAGACAGAGAGAGAGAGAGACAGAGAAAAGGAAAAAGAAAAAAAAATATTACCAAATCATACAAAGGAAAGGTATGTGACATATGTATTTACTGGCATGTAGTAGATGTTATTGAAGAATAGTCTACATAATGTGAACCATTCATATGTGGCAGCAGTACTTATTTATGCATAGATGTTCTGCTTAACTACTGCTATGGACAATACAGTGTGTACCTGTGGGCAGTGGAACATACCTCTGAAATGTGTAGCTCAGCATTAAATGTCAAAGATCTGATCCATGTTATCTGTGTTCTGTGCAGTAGTGTGGCCAATGGCTGTTGGGGGGATTAGCTCTGACATTATAGAAACATGGGTGTGACAGAACAACACATACATGATAGTCATATTAAAGTGTAGCTTAGCATTGGCAAGTAACAGTCTAGTATGCTTATCTAGCATTTGTAGCCATATATACTGCCCCTAATGTTAGTGTGTGTTCATATGTGACACCTGTTTGTGTTGCAGCAAGGCCCAACAGTTCAGCTGTGAAGTCCAGGGACTTACAACAGTGTGGACCTTGTGTGTGTATGCCACAAACATATGGATAAATATATATGTGTCATATATATTCACATCTGTATATGTGCATAGAGAAGGGGACATATTGCAACTGTTTGTGAAGGGTGGAGATATATATGTTGGTGAAGGTTAGTATGTGCATATTTGTATGTAAGTTTTAGTGTGTGACAAACAAGACAGCATACAGTGCTGGTATATGACATGTGGTGGTTAAACACTGTGGGTGGTTTGTTCAGTTTGCAATGTTGAAGCCAGTGAGGCCTGCTAAATCTACCTGGGCTGTGAACACCTTCAATGCATTTATCCCAAGACTGTGCGATTTTATTACATTACACTACACCTCACATCCTTTGTATAATTGATATTCTCACTATGAAAGGTGAAATGTATATGTCTACATACATATGTATATGTACACCAATGGATGTGTATATGTATATATATATATATATATATATATATATATATATATATATATATATATATATATATATATATATATATATATATATATATATATATATATATATATATATATATATATATATATATATATATATATATATATATAGTTATATATACTCATACACACCTACATCTACTTGTTGCAATAGATTATCTGTACTGTTAACTGACTGTGATGGTCAATGTGTTTGTGAATACGTCAAAGATATGTATCTGTGGGATAGCTTAGTTGGAAACTGTTTATGTCATGGTATTATGGGTCCTTGCTTTGATCCTAGCAAAAGCTGTGTATTATGTTGCTAGGCAGAAAAAGTGCTAATGCATACAGTGTGATTCAGTCCCTTGGTTTTAACTAGGGTGTCTCATTGGAGGCTAAAGCACTACATCTATGATTATTGATTGGTACTGATGTTGAATCCAAATCTTGCGTGTACTGTAGTACTACCTGAAGCTCTGGGCCTGTACAGCAAAGTATGGTGTATGTCCACATTGCTTGCATCCACTGTTTTGTGTGGTCCCTGTATTCATCACAGATTACATTTCTCAAGATTACGGTTGTGTAAGTACTGACACACAGTACTGTATAGTACACACTGAAAGCTTATCTGGGTTGTCATACCTTTGTGTCCTGTAATTATGTCTGATGTGTGCGTGGGTATGTCTGTAACATGTCCTTTGACATTTGTGTGGTAAAACATATAACTGCATATCTAGCAACATTCATAGTGTACTACAGCAGTATGCAACCTATATTCCCAATTGTGCACATATTTTGGACACGGGTTTGCCATTAACAAGTTGTGTGGTATAATAGTAATACATTTACTGGACCTTACACTCATTGTGATGGATGATATATTTCTTTACACATCAGCTTGATGTATATCTGCTGTGGCTAGGTAGTGCACCGTGTTGCATACAGTGTGCCAGGTACTCTTGTATAGTCTTATATAGTGATTTTATTTTGTTGCTGTGCAGAACATGGTTCATTAGATTGAGAGTGTGCCAGGCACTTCCAAGCAGTTGTGGGTTGAGCAGTAATAAGTGGCAGTTAAAGTATTTCACTCCTGGTTAGCTAATAGGTTGCTATATATGGCAGTTCAATTATATCTGTACTGTATAATGTTAAATGTGCCATATGACTTGCTCAGACATATTTTCGTATTTATGTCTTCCAGGGATCACGGCACATCGCAGGAACCCCACTTACAGTAGTGCTGAAGATGACATAATTACTACCATTATGATTCAGCACTACAGCCTCATGTTCTCATGCACCAGCCAGGACCACCAGGAGTGTACTGCATTGTGGCAAGATGTTGTCGGCAGGGTAAATGAAGTAGGCCTGCATAACCGGACATATGAGCAGGTACGCCACCACTGCAGAGATCTTCTCAGACATGTCCGTCAGCATGCTGCTGATGTGTGGAGACAACAGCTTGCAACAGGAGGTGGTGTTAATATCCACCCCCCCCCCCTCACCAGAGTGGATGAGCTGCTCCTGAGCCTGGTGGTACCTGCCCAACAACAGCAGCAGACATACACCATGATGGAGGTTGGAGCCACCCAGCAGGCACACATAGAGCATGCAGGTAACATCGCATATCTGTAGGCTACTGTTATCTGTATTGGTAGATCATGCATATGTAAGATGTGGAGTGTGTCATTAAATGATGTGGAGCCTGTTGTTGTGCAATACTGATCATTTGGAACATAATATGTAGCCCTGTGAATGTAAACTGCTGTTGTACTGTAACACAGTAGCAATGCCAAAGCTGTGGCCACTGACAAACTGTCATATCTCTATGTAGGTCCCTCTCGGGTGACATCAAGGCAGCGGACAGATGCTGGTGAGTGTGTTCTACATTTATTATTGTAAATAAAAAGTGCATGTCATAGTTAAGGTGTAGGCCATGTACACATGTAACACACCTACCCATAATGCATGCTGTGCATGTTTGGTGTAAGACCACGCACATCTCACTAATGTGATTAGCTGCCTCAAACACATGCAATACCCAGACCATCTCAAACAAATGTGGCCAGACTGTAGTGACCATTGGATAGGCACAGTTGATACTCAACATGCACATAACATACACATCTATGTCATACACAGAGCATTTTAACATGCTACACATAAAGGATTCCCAGACCATCTGTAAAGACACACTCCAGTATCCAAAATCTCATGCACACATTACATCTAATATACCTGAGGGGTAGAAGCCTATCATTGGGCATTTAAACACTCTGCAACACACTACACATTCATGTCAGGGAATGCTCGTTATTGGCCTCCTTACAAACTCATGTAACAACTGTTTGTGAAATGGTGAATGTAGCCAAGGTAGTACAGTTCCGGTACAGCATGAGTAGTGCTGGTTTGGGAAACATTTGTAGCCTTGAGTGACCACATGATGCTTCATGATGATGGCTTATGATACTATACCTCATCCAGTTATTGTAACCACAGTACTACACAAAGCTTTCATTGCTATATACCTTGCTATACACCTTAATGTTGCGTGTGTGCACACATATGCACCTCTAAGCAATATGCATACCAATCACCATTTGCACAACTGACACATATATGTCTTGTGATGTTATTGAGTTTTGAATACCTGCACAGCAATGTTGTGTCCATGTATGCATTGTGTTCCAAGGTGAGGCCCATCATCTAATAACAAAACACATGCATCAAAGCCATGTATACTGTTAGTAACAAGGACTGTCTACACTTGCACTGCATGCTGTTGAGCAACACATGTCCTGCATGCTGACATGTGTGATATGACTGTTTTGCTTGTGATACTGTACCCCACCATCACCTGCTATTGTGTATGTTCTGAGATTGTTGGTGTTGTGTGTGTCTGCTTTAGAGAGGAGTGTATTTTTGTGTGTGTGCATGTGTGCATGTGCGCATGTTCGCTTGGGTGCATGTGTGCATGTGTGAATGTGTGCATGTGTGCATGTGGTCTGACATCATGTTCAGGTCTTAAAGTGTGATTCCTGTTTTCCTCTCACAGGTGCCAAGGTGGGGCTGGTTCAGTACAGCAGGGAACCTGATGTCACTGAGACAGACAGTGATCATGAGGATAGGTGCGTTGAGGCACAGGCAGGTTTGTCAGGGTCTGTTGTTGGGCCACCAATTGACAGTACACAAGTCTTCACCCTATCCATGCACACAGTCATACTGCCTGTACATCCATCATCACCATTGCCCTTAGCTGAGGGACAGTGTACGGTTGGCACTGGCCACGACAGTGTGATATCTATGGCACATGTATCAGGACACAGCAGCCATAGCCAGATGTCTGGAACAGTACCACATAGGCAGATGCCCAGGGGTTCTCGTCAGAGCACTGCTGGTCATCATGCCCCATGGCAGACGTGCCACAACTCTTTCTACCACACGCATGTTCCAGGCTGTCATGGAGGCACAGACATGAATGGAGCGGTATACCAGACAGGGATTAAGGGCACAGAGGGCTCATAACACCTCTGTAAATGACAGTATCCATGACCTAGCAGGTGCCCTACATAATTACACTGAGGTCATTGATAGACGTTGGGGTGAGACATTGGATGTCCTCCACAATGTCATGCCCATGTGTCAGGACAGTGCGGAATGGTTGAGATGTTGATGTGGACATATGCCAGCAACATCAGCAGCTGGAGGTCACCGTGGATGTCCAGCAAGTCACAGCCACTCCCGTAGTGCCAGTAACAGCCCCAGCAATGTTGGGGTGGGGCTGTCCATAGACGTCCTAGAAGACCACGTGCACATGGCTCTGGCCAGTCCCAGCAGGGACCTGGACCCAGTGGACATATGTCAACCTCTGAGGATAGTGCCCAGTCTGGATTAGTACCTGATACTGTCTGTAGCACCCCTGCCAGGCTCAGGTTCCGTATCCGTGGCCAGAGACGGTGATCTGTAAAGCCTGCCAGGTACAGTCTGTAGTTGTCTCACAAATCCCCATATATGGCAGCCACATTGTGGAACTGTGTGCATGCAAACGCACACACATAAACCAGAAACCTAGGGAAACATATACCCGCACACATTACATCAACATTGGCCCATACCAGTACTCTTGGCCCTCACACACACACTCACACACACATGTCGATTGTATGGCTCAGTGTAGGCCTCTGGCAAACCACAACACACCCTGTGCATATGATGAAACCTGTGCCACCTCATGTCATCTGTGACATTGATGCAGGAACAGGCTAACATGATGCTGATGCACAGGGTGACTTTAATAAAGTATAGCAATGGTTGAATGTGTAGCATGTTATCAGCAGTAAAGTGTAATGATATCCTTGAAGGTGTAGCTGAGCAGGCATGATGCATTAAAGCTGTAATTAGCAATGTTGTATTGTTTCCACCAGTGTTTATTCCAATTGTGGTTTGTTTGCCCATGTGCCACTTGGCTGATGTGTGTAGTTGTGACAGCATGTGTTATACAGTGGAGAGTATGTTTGGGGTGTGTGCAGCACAGGTCTGTAGGTGTACATTTGCGAACATGGTGGAGGTGCACTGTCTGCATGTACATGCATATTGGACACATGGGCAGGGTGACATGCCCTGTATTGGCCAGTGTTAACACTCCATACTTTCTATTGGTTGCCAGTATGCATTGTACTACACACATTTTTGAACTTGAGTACACATGTGTGTGTATGACATGGGTTGACACTGTGCTGTGGGTGATGCTGTTGTTGCTATCTGTCATTGGTTTGCATTACTAAGGTTAACACTGTCCCAGCTGCATAATCCTTTATTAATGCACACTGTTCACCTACAGGGTTGCATGGACTGTGCTATCACAAACACAAGAAATTCTCACTTATACAGTAAAAGTGCATTAGTGTCATGGACCCCTGCCATAAACTAAATATATAATAGAAGGTGAGAAGTTGTACCAAAAGAGTTACATACCAAGAAGGGATAACCTCTCTGGTCAGTATCATTGGGAAAATACAATCCCTCAATAAACATACAAGGCAAGCTTCAAAATACAAAATGGCAAGGATTCCAAAGACAACACTAAAGCTTTCTTCAGTGTTGTTCATAATCTACAGGGGAAATCTCAGATCAGGTCACAGTTAATGTAAATGGTTACAAAGTGCACTTATCTGACTGACATTACCAATTCTTTGTCAGACAGTTTGAATGCAGATTTCACCACCCTGTCATTACACAAGGGCCACATTTCCAGAGCTGAAGAATGTAAAACTTGATGATTCACAGATACTCTAGTTAAAACATCTCTTTAACAAAGTACACACCACAGTGGCAATGATACTGGACAGTGTCCCTGGCTGTGTCATACACAAGCTGACATATGAAGTCACCACTCACCTAAACGCTCTGTCCAGATGCAGCCTCTATACAGGTTACATAATTGTGGAATGACATATGGTAATGGTGTTCACATTCCACAAGGGTTGAGCTACGTCTTCTTCTTCTTCTCCGTTTGGATGCTCCCATTAGGGGTCGCCACAGTACATAATTTTCTTCCTGGCCTCTGCATCTTGCGCTATCACACCATCCACCTGCATGTCCTCTCTCACCACAGCCATAAACCTCATCTGAGGCATTCCTCTTTTCCTGTTACCTGGCTACTTCATCCTTAGTATCTATTTCACAATATACTCTGCATCCCTCCTCAGCATATGTACAAACCAACTTAATCCTGCCTATCTGGCATGGTCTACTAACTTTCAAACCTGGCCTGACCCTATAATATACTTATTCTTAAACCTGTCCACCCTCGTCACACCCAGTACAAATGTTAACATAAATTGATTAAGGGTAGAACTACAACAGGTCCTGGAAACTCTCACCCTATAAGCCAGACCAATGTTATCTGGAAGGCTATGGAGCACAGCATTATGGAACTCATTAACAGAGACATTATGAACCTGCAAACACTGCACCATACCCACATAGATTCTCTAAAGACCAGATCATGGCTCCTACACCTAGTAGATTTCAAGCCAGTCAACAAGGCTATAGGTGAGGGAGGGGAGGTCAGCACAGCCAAGCCTTAGCTCACCAGCAATTCATACCCGTCCCACATACTGGTATTATACATAACCTCAATAGACTGACCATAAACGATTGTTAGATGATGGCCTGACAACTGATGCACAGATGTAGGACACACAGTAACATTTGCAGCCTCCATGTACTATTCTATGCCAGAAACAAGTGGTATTCACCTGCCCTCAGTCCTGAAATCACTCCTGTTTGACATACAGCTTTCTTAGGTACAAGCAAACACAGTAGGGATATGTCTTCCCACGTTTGATGACAATGCATACTGTGGGCTATACTTTATTCTCCAGATGACACACACATCCTCCAGAAGGGTATCATACAGACAGATACCTGGTGTCAAACTCATGCTGTAAAGCTATAAGCCTAAGAAAACATAGTTATCCACTTTTAGAAAACAAATTATTCTCAGAGTACCACATAGGTAGTAGTCCCCAAAATGTGGAGCAGGTACTAATGTATACATAGAGACATGTGTTAAGCCATCTCTCCTTTGATGATCACATTACCAAAAGGTTTTGGAAATTCCTGTGTGGAGCACATAAGCAATAAAGGGTTTGCATGCAGATCCACAGAGGTTGTTGCACACCTATAATGATTAGTCATCTTTGCCAGACTTTGCTTGCTTTGGAACAAGTTTCAAATATACCTCAAGCATAAACCCTCACTCACACTCTTCAATAGAAATCATGATGAGTAGATGTGAAATGGAAGACGTAGCCCAGGGATCATTGCAGTGGCTAAGCTTGTCACAAGCATACAGAAGTGACCTAAGGTCTGGAAAGCACCAGCACGCTCTGGCAAAGATAACACATGCGTTCATGGAGAAAGCAGAGTACCCACCTATGAAATACTTGAGGTCACATGTATGTATATGGATTTGCCCCACAGCTACCTTACATGTGTAATGCACATACAGTTGTCATTGTGATATGTCATACACTAGAAAAATCAAAATCCACTCCTTATTGGCCAATGATGTCACACACCTGGAGCACAGACACACACAGTCAGCAAGTTCATGATTCAAACTCTTTCCTAACTACATTTTGATATTACAGCAGTGCACATTTACATGACGCGCTATACACATAACAGAGATTTCACTTTTCCACAGGTATATTTGTAGGATGGCGACATCATCAGACTTGACAAAGATGAGTATACCACTTTTAAGGTGTGTGAATAGTCTCCAAAAAAGTTGCTTCTCTCCAGGAAGACACAAACACTCACAGTTGGCAAGTGCAGGATTCAAACCCCTACCTACCTACATTATGATACTACAGCAGTATGCATTGACACACCACGCTAAACACATTACTGGGATTACACCTTTCCACAGGTATATTTGTAGGATGGTGACATCATCAGACTTGACAAAGATGAGTATACCACTTTTAAGGTGTGTGAGTAGTCTCTAAAAAGGGTGCTCTTCCCCAGGGAGACAAACACAGTCGGCAAGTACAGGATTCAAACCCCTACCTAACTACATTATAATACTACAGCAGTGCACATTTACACAACACACTACACACATTACTGGAATATCACCTTTCCACAGGTATATTTGCAAGATGGTGACATCATCAGACTTGACAAAGATGAGTATACCACTTTTAAGGTATGCGACTAGTCTCCAAAAAGGTTTCTCCTCCCCAGGGAGAGACAGACACACACACACACTCACACACACACACACACAGTTGGCAAGTGCGGTGTTCTTAATCCAAACTAAGTACTTCTTTACACTTCAGCAAGCAATATGGAGTTACAGGGTGAAATACAGACATTACTTGCTGACAGTCTGCACAAAGGTTTTTTTTTCACATTTGCTAACCTCAGCAGGCTTATCATGCTAGGTGAATTGTGAGTGTATTGTATGCATAGGCCATGACCATATCATATATGGGTTGATGCACCACATGCTGGCACACACAGGGTCATATACTGCAATATAACAGAAAAATGATAAACTTCAACAATTGGCTGAGCTTCTGGTGTCATTCAAAGGGGATCCAGTCTCTGTCTGCCTGTGATGAAATGATAGACAAGCCTTATTGCTTTGCTACAGATGGTTTGCACCTGTCGCCCCTATGCTTCTGAATACTGGCCAAGGCTCTTGCTGTCCCCATATTACCTTTTTTAGGCAAGGTTCAACGGTTCATAGGTTCATAGGTAGGTACTAGGCTATCGGCCCTGGGGCCTATACAAGCCCAGCCAAAAAGGTACCCTAGCTTTTGCCACCCAAGAAATTTATTTTCCTGTGCCACTGTCGAGCAGAGACACAGAAGTGATCCACAGGGTGAATTTCCTATTTCCCATCCAATCATCAAGATTTTTCTTGAAGAGTGCTAATGAGGAGCTTTGTTTGATATAGATAGGTAGTTTATTCTGGAGTATGTGAAGTCTCTGGGACCGGAATCTATCCCTCCGGCATGTTCTGTTTATTGTGGTGACAAGGTTTAGGTCCCTACAGTGTGTAGGTCCATAGGTTCATAGGTAGGTACTAGGCTATCTGCCCAAGGGCATTTATAAGCCCAGCCAGAATGTGTTGGCTTTCGCCTCCCTTTTAAATTAGTTTCCTGGGCCTCTGTCTAGCAGGGCCACTGAAGTGATCCCAGGGGTAAATTTAAAATTTCCCATCCACTCATCAAAATTCCTCTTGAAGAGAGTCTGCGAGGAGCTCTGTCTAACATCAACTGGGATTCTATTCCAGATTGAGGGAAGTCTCTGGGACAGGAATCTATCCCTCTAGCATGTCCTGCTTATTGCTTTGCTGAGGTTTAATTCACTGGAGTGTGTGGCTCTAAGAGATTTGTTTTTCTTGAGGTGGAGCATGTCCATTAATTCTGGGTTGGACATGGCCTTATACATCAGGCATAGATCACCTCTGAGCAGGTTGTAAGCAATCGAGTAGAGATGGAGTTTCTTTAGTTGAGCTACATAGGGCATCTCTTTGAGGCCCATGATCCTCTTGGTGAGGTACTTCTGTGGTCTTACCAGCTGTTGCATGTGCCAATTAAGGTACATACCAAATGGGGCATTGTACTCTATTATGGGCCTAATGAGTGATGAGTAGAGGGGCACAATGACCTCTCTTGATCTAGAGGTGAACCCTTTTGTGATTAGGTGGGCTACATAGAAGGGATATGTAACCACTTTGGCAATGTGATTATCAAAGGAGAGGTTACTATATACCTAGGTTCCCAGGTCCCTAATTACATTTTCCGTACCTAGTGGATTGCCACCTATGTGGTAATTCGTGGGCATTTTGCTTCTTCCAAAGAGGATGACTATGCATTTTTTGGCATTCAGCTTGAGGCCATGGTTTTGACACCAGATATCTGTCACTGTAAGACCCTTCTGGAGGATGTCTTTGTCAGCCAGAGAGTCGATTATGGCCCCCAGTTTGCAGTCATCTGTGAACTTGGTCAGCCATAGTCCTCCCGTGCTTGCATGTACCTCAGAGAAGTATATACTGAACAGGGGGGGTCCCAGAACCGAGACCTGTGTGATGCCACTTGTGACTGGTTTAGAGTCAGACATGGCACCCGCAGCTCTGACCATGTGTGTTCTATCCGTGATCCAGTTGGCCACCCATCTCATGACATAGGGGTTAATGTTCAAGCTGGTAAGCTTGTTTATGATGCCAGAGTGGGGAATGGTGTTGAAGGCCTTAGTGAGGTCCAGGTAGGCTGTGTGGACTACCTTCCCTTCATCTATGGCCTTGGTAACTGTTTCAAAGAAGTCAACTAGGTTTAGGAGGCAGGATCTGCCTTTAACAAAGCTGAATTGAGTAGGGTCCAGTGTCTGGAGCTTCCCAATGTCTCTGTTTATGAGTTCCATGATAATTCACTCCATAGCTTTGCAGACCAGGCTGGTCAGGCTTATAGGGCGATAGTTCCCAGGTTCTGTTGTGGCACCACATTTGTGACGTGGGATGACTGTTGCTGTACGCCATTCTTTGGGTACATAGCCTGTGGTAAGGCTGAGTCTGAACAGTGAATTTAGGTGAGGGTTTAGTTCCTTTTGGAGCTTGTGTAAGATGCAGCCTAGGACACCATCCTGTCCCATTGATGCTGTGTTATTAGCTTTGGATAGGGCTGTTTTTACCTGCATGTCCATGATATCTGGGGCTCTGCATTCTTCTAGGATGGACACAGGCCCTTTTGGGGGTGAGGGGGAGGATGAAGTTTGCACTAAACTTGTCTGCAAGGATGTTGGCAATGTCAGTTGGTTCAGTGTATTTTTTGCCATTTTCCAGTAGCTCAAAGTATATCTGAGAGTTGCCACCTAAATGTTTGATATAGCTAAAGAAGGCTTTGAGGTTATCTTTAGATTCCTTGGCAATTTTTCTTTAGAAAATGGCCTTGGATGATTTTATGAGCGATCATAGTTTCTTGCTAATAATGACCAGTGATGCCTTTTTGGAATTTTGTTCTATCATTTAGTAGTTTCCTCCTTCTGTTGTATAGCTTATTTATGGCCAAGGACCACCAGACTGGTTTCCTCTTTTTGGAGGAGTGAGTCTTGGTTCTACTCGGGATGGCTCGATCCATGCATCCCTGTAGATGCTCATATAATGCACTTGTAAAGGATTCTGCGGATTGGATAGCATTATCCTGTAGCAAGGGGGCTTTGAAACTTTCCACTTCGGTCTTGAGAAGTGTGAAGTTTGCTTTTGAAAAGTTTTTCACAGTGTTTCCTTGACTGGGGGTGGGGTTGGGATGTGGATGTCCAGTGTGATTACTTTATGATCTGATCTTACTGGCGAGGGGTTTACTTCTGGTGTGGAACACTGATTCCCCATGTTGGTGATGATCAGGTTCAGTATGTTGTCACCTCTAGTGGGCGTGGTGACCAGCTGTTCCAGGTTGTTTGAGTTTATAAACTCTAGAAAGTATTGGGCAAAGGAGTTTGTACTTGAGTAATTCTCCCAGTCAATGTTTGGGTAGTTGAAATCTCCTAATATCATGGTGTTTGGTAGGACCTTTATATTTTCCAGTGTTCTCAGGAATGCTGAGTGAGGGTCCTGAGACAAGGTTGGTAATCTGTAGCAGGCTATGATCTGATAAGCAGCTTTGCCCACTGTTAGTTGCTCTTGGATCGTCTCTGAGGCCTCGTGCTGTGCCATTAACCTGGAGGTGTGGGTATCCTTTATGAAAATGGATACACCCCCTCCTTTTGTATTTCAGTCCGGGTTTTGGGGCTGAAGCTCAGAGAGATTGGGATTTATTTAAGTGGAGCATGTCCAACAGCTCTGTATTTGACATAGCTTTGTATGTTAGGCAGAGATCAGCTCTGAGTAGGCGATATGCAACAGAGTAAAGCTGGAGTGTTTTGAGACGGTCTGTGTAGGGCATGTATTTGAGGTTGCTAATCCTCTTTGAGAGGTATTTCTGTGAGTTTTCCAGTTGCTGTAGATGTCTTGTGAGATACATACCAAAAGGGCCATTGTACTCTATAATGGATCTAATGAGGGATGAGGACAGGGGAACAATGACCTCTTTTTCTGTAAGAGAAACCTTTTGTGATGAGGTGTGCCATGTAGAAGGATTTCCTGACTACTGTGGCGATGTGATTATCAAAGGAGAGACTACTGTCCACCTGTGTCCCAAGATCTCTTATCACACTTTCAGTGTTAAGTATACTACCGCCTATGTTGTAGTTCATGGGTGCAGAGTTTTTACCAAAGGGGATGACAATGCACTTTCTGCCATTGAGCTTGAGGCCATGGCTTTGACATCAGGCATCTGTCTCAGTGAGGCCCTTTTGTAGGATGTCCACATCGTTAGTAGTTTCAATTATGGTTCCTAGTTTGCAGTCATCTGGGAACTACATTAGCCAAAGGCCTTCTGTGTTAGCCTGTACTTCAGGGAAGTAGATACCAAACAGGACAGGACACAGGACTGAACCCTGTGGTACTCCACTTGTCACTGGTCTGAAGTCAGATTTGGACTCTGCTACTTTCACATTGTGGGTTCTGTCAGTGAGCCAGTTGGCAACCCATCTTGTGACATAGGGATTTATAACCAGTTTAGTGAGTTTATCTATAATTCCAGAGTGGATGATGGTGTCGAAAGCCTTGGCAAGATCTTGATAGGCTGTGTAAACCACCTTACCCGTGTCTACAGCTTTGGTGACTGCTTCAAAGAAGTCTATCAGGTTTAGGAGACATGATCTCCCTTTTACAAATCCAAACTGGTTGTGGTCCAGAGTTTGGAGATTACTAATGTCTTTGTTTATAAGTTCCATGATGATACGTTCCATGGCCTTGCAGACCACGGCCATCAGGCTAATGGGGTGCTAGTTCCCGAGGTCCATGGTGGCTCCCCCCTGTGTAGTGGGATAACCGTCACTGTGTGCCATTCAGCATGCACAAAGCCTGAGGTGAGGCTATGATTGAACATGTTACTTAGGTGTGGTGCCAGTTCGCTCTGTAGTTCATGTAGAACACAGCCTGGGATGTTATCTGGTCCCATGGATGCTGTGTTCCTGGCTTTGGTGAGTGGTTTTTACCTGTGCAGCCATGATGACAGCAACTTTGCATTCTTCCGGTATAGAGATGGGCTCTTTCATGGGTGAGAGGGGGGTAAAGTTAGCACTGATCCTATCTGCTAGGATGTTGGCAATATCAGTTGGGTCTGTATATTTAGTGCCATTGTGCTGTAACTCAGAGCAGATCTGAGTGTTGCCATTATGATTCTTGACATAGCTATAGAATGCTTTGTGGTTGTCTTTAGAATCAGTGGCAATTTTGTTTTCATAATTAGCTTTGGAGGATTTTATCAGGGATTTGCAGCTTCTTACTTTGGCTGACCAGGGAGCTCCTCCACTCATGGGTTTTACCCTCTTTTGCAACAGTTTCTTCGTTCTGTTGTGCAGTTTGTTTATGGCAGGGAACCACCAGATTGGCTTCCTTTTCTTGGTGGATAGCGTCTTGGTTCTGTTTAGGATAGCATGATCCACGCACTCATGTAAGTGCTTATAAAATGCAATTGTGTAGAATTCAGTAGTCGTAACTGTATTATCCATCTGCATGGGTGTCCTGAAGTTCTCCACTTCTGTCTTAAGAATCATGAAGTTATCTTTGGAGATATTTTTTAACATGGTTTCCTTAATGGGGGGTGGGGGTAGAATGTGTATATGTAGGGTAATTAGCTTATGGTCAGATCGGACCAATGAGGCATTGACTTCATGTGCGGAACACCGGTCACTCAGGACAAACCAAACCCCATAACCAACACAAATAACCACAAAATGAGCTAAATGCTACTCATTGCCAGAAGTCTCAGCCTCCATATGCACACACTCGAGGCACGTCTCAGTATGGAGAATATTGATGTCTGTGCAGTAACAGAAACCTAGTTCAAGGCTCCAGAGAGCACACCAGCACTACCAGGATACTACTCATTCCATACCTTCCAGCATCAGAACCTGGATCATAGCACATAGGGTGGGGATGTATCCATATTCATCAAGGATACCTACATCTCTCTCTACATGCTCTCTACAGGACATGCACCCGTAGAATGTTGCACAGCAATGTTCTTCCCACTCCACAGGGGTGGGGCTACAAAAGCCCCTTGGCATTCACACTCTGTGAACCTGACGAGTCTGATCTGCAAGGCAATGGAGCCAATCATAATGGAAGTCAACAATAAAGACATTGGGAACCTTCACACAGTTGAGTACACCCAGTTTGGCTTCGTCAAATGCAGATCATGCCTCCTGAACTGGGTGGATTTCTTTGAGACAGTTACCCAGGCTACAGATGATTGAAATGAGCTCCACACAGCCTACCTATACCTTGCTAAGGCCTTTGACACCATTCCCCAGTCAGGTATCATAGATGAACTCACCAACCTGGGCATGAATCCATACATCACAAGATGGATTGCAAACTGGCTCACAGATAGATCCCACAAATTAAGAGTTGCTGGCTACATGTCAGCCTCTAAACCGGTAACAACTGGTGTCCCCCAGGGTTCAGTCCTGGGGTTCCTCCTGTTTGGTATAGACTTCTCAAAAGTACATGCCAACACAGGAGGGTTGTGGTTGACTAAGTTTGCTGGGAACTGTAAAGTGTTTGCCATAATAGATTCCCCGGATGACACAAATATTCTCCAGAAGGGACTCTATGAGACAGATGTGTGGTGTCAGAATCATGGCCTCAAGCTCAATGTGGAAGAATGCATAGTAATCCCATTTGCTGAAAACAAAGTACCCACAAACTACCACATAGGTGTTACCCCCTTAAAACTGACAAGGTAATAAGGGATCTGGGGACGCAAGTAGATAGTCATCTTTCCTTTGACAACCATGTTGCCAAAATGATTGGGAAATCCTGTGTGGCCCACCTAATCAACAAAGGATTTGCATCAGGATCAAAAGAGGTAGTGGTGGCCCTCTACTCTTAAGTCATCAGACCCATCATTGAGTACAATGCATCATTTTGGATGTACTCAACTAAGCATATACAGCAGCTGCAGAGACCACAGCGGTACCTCACCAAGAGGATTACTGGCCTCAAACAGTTGTGTTATGCAACACAACTGGTAAAACTAAATCTGTTCTCCGTTGCATACCACCAACTCAGAGGCACACTCTGCCTAACAATATAGATCCACGTCCAACACATAACTGCTGAACATGCTCCATCTATGGATAACAAAATTGAGTTGCACTACACACTCCAGGGATATGAACCTCATCACAACAATGAATACAACATGCTGGTGGGATAGAGCACCATCCCGTACACTTGCCTTACTGTGGAACAGAGTCCCAATGTATATCAGACAGAGCCACTCGCTGACATTCTTCAATAGGAAACTTGATGAGTGGATGGGAAACAGACAATTCACACCAGGCATCACATCAGCAGACCCACTAGAAAGGGGCTTAAGGTACTAACTATTAGAACTCGGGCTTGGTAGACTACTCAATGGGGTGGTGAAAGCTGCACAACTTGCCTAGGCTAATATATGCCTCCATGAATATAGTCTACTACATACCTATGAACCTATGTGACAAGTACATGTCTACAGATAATAGATGTGTACTTCATTGTACAGTCATGTTGTACAGCAGGCACATGGACCACATACATTGTAATGCTTACAGATACTGGTGGCTGTTATGTACAGTGGGTGAGATGTGCACCTCATGTCTTTTGTGCCATTGGGATGTGTGCTGGGTGGGACAGTCCTGGATGGCTCCCTGTCATGGTCACCCTCTTACACACATCTGTGCCCATCCATCTTTGGCTTATTATACTGTGTTCCCCCTATATATATATATATATATATATATATATATATATATATATATGTACATAGGTATGTAATAGGCTATCTGCTTGAAGGCATATATTAGTATGGCCAGAGTGTGCAGCTATCACCACACATGGGGTTAGTTCTCTAGGCCTCTGTGTAGTAGAGCTGATGAAGTGATCCATGGTGTGACGGTTCAGTTTCACATACACTCATTAAGGCTCCTCTGGAAGAGTGTCAGTTAGGGACTCAGCTTAATGTAGGTTGGGAGCCTGTTCCAAAGCAAGGGAAGTCTGTGAGTTAGTAATATATCCCTCAAACATGTTCTATTTATTGTTGTGATGATGATATCCCTAGGCCATGTGGCACAGTGAGCTTGGGTTTACTTCAGATAGCACATGTACATCAGTTCTGCATTGGACATGGACCTGTCTGTTGGGCAGAGATCGCCTGAGTAGACAGTATGCAACAGAGTACAGATTTAGTTAAATTCAGTCTTGTTGCATGGGGCAACTGTTTGAGGCCAGTAATCCTCTTGTTGAAGTACTTCAGTGGTCTTTCCAGCTGCTGAAGGTGCCTAGTCAGATTCATCGCAAGTGTGCCATGATACTCTCTGATGTGTCTGATGACTGATGAGTAGAGGGAACCTCCTTTGACCTACATACAAAGACCTTGGCAATTTGTGGGAACACATAGCATGATTTTCTAAACACTATGTGAATGTGTTTCTGGAAGTAGAGATGACTATCCAGATGTGTCCATAGATCCCTTATTATTACCTCCATATTTAGGGTGTTGGCACTTATGTGGCATTTGTATGACTGTAGCTCGAGGCCATAATTTTGACACCACATCTGTCTGACTGAGACCCTTTTTAAGAATGTCTCTGTTGTCCCAAACATCGATTATGACAACCTTTTTGCAGTCATCCACAAACTTTTCTAAACATAGCCCTCGTGTGTTTGACTGTATTTCTGAAAAGTATACACCAGACAGGAGGGGTCCCAGGACTGAGCCATGGGGGACAGCAGTTGTTACCAGCTTGAACAGGAGACCATAATTCTTACCTTGTGGGATCTATCTGTGCCCCAGTTGGCAATCCATCAGATGACATATATGTTTATGCACAGGTTGTTGATTTTGTGGATACGACATGTGTGTGGGATATTGGAAAAGGGCTTTTCAAGGTCTATGTAGGCCATGTGGAGCTCATTTCATTGATGTATGTCCTGGGTGACTGCCTTGAAAACTGTCTAGCAGGTTTAGGAACCATGATCTGCCCCTGACCAAACCACAATGGGTAGGGTTGGGTGTTTGTAGGCTCCTAATAGCTCTGTTTATGAGTTCCATAATGATGGACTCCATGGCCTTGCAGATCGGACTTATTAGGCTTATAAGACTATAGTTCCCATGGTCTGTTGTGCACTGACACTTGTGGAGTGTGCCAAACGTTGCTGTAACCCATTCAACAGTTTCATATCCTGTACAGAGGGTGAGTCTCAACAGACTGTTCAGGTGCAGGGTCTGTTTGTTTTGGAGTTCACATATGACACAGCCAGGGAAACCATGCCATCCCATAGACGCCATGTTTTTAGGTTTGGATAGAGCTGTTTAACCATTGTATATGTGATTTCTGGGTTTTCACAATCTCCAGGTATGGTAATGGGCCCTTTTGTCAGTGAGAGGGGGTAAATATGTATGAACCTGTCTGACAAGATGTTGGCAATGTCAGTCATGTACATGTATTCATTTACACTTTGCACTGACTCAGAACATATATGAATTTACATTGATATTTATGACATAGCGAAAGAAAGCTTCATGGTTCTCTATGGACTCTTTGGCAATATTTTTGCCAGAACATGGCTTGGATAATGTTAGGAGTGCTCATTGTTTCTTGATGATACTGATCGGAGATTTATTGATCTTCTTTACATTTTCACTTTCATTGAACAACTTAAGTACTTGTAGTACATAGTTTGATTATGACAGGGGTCCAATATATTATATGGGTCTGTTTTCATTTCATTGTGTGCACAAGGCAGGATTGGTGAATGGTGACAAGTGTCTGGAGAAAGAACTGCAACTGCCAGATATGTGTGGCCCACTGCTGTACTCAGACATGGCCTAAATGTGTGAGCATGCCCAGTATGACCTTTCAGTATGTTGTTGACTGACATTTGCTTCATTTGTTTAAGTGTGTGAGCATGCCCAGTATGACCTTTCAGTATGTTGCTGACTGAAATGTTCTATATTTCTTTAAGTGTGTGAGCATGCCCACTATGGGCATATATACTATATGTGTGTGAAAAATCAAGTTGTTTTTTCCTTCAGGGCTCACCTTTGTGTTGTACATCGACAGGAAGCACGCTGTGCCTGCAGGGCTTCCATGAGTCAATTTGCATAGACTTATCAACATTTCTACATACAGGGGGGGCAGCTATTATTTGTACATTTCTACCCATTGGGGCACACCTGATTGTTACTGTGGGTGTACATAGGATGAGGAGTACACCTGACACTTATACACATTTGCTAGGCCTGCACTGTTATGTCAGGTACTCCATTTCAGATTGTACTGTTGCCTATCATACTGGCTTGAGGCATACCACTGTACTACAGACATTAGCTTTCAATTACACGCACATTAGTTTGTGACTTCATAGCCTACCCAACCCACATCACACTGCCTGGCCTGTTGTTATCTGTCTGCATAGGCCTGGGGGGAGGTTACTCATATGCCTCTTCAGAGGGCAGGATACAGCATGTGTTTGTGTTTGTGTTTGTCTACAATTGTCCTGCAAGCTGTGACTGTTAGGTATGTGACCCCACCCCCCAACTGGTATGTGTGAGTGACTTAAGTTGTGTCTGTGCCAGTGAAATGCTGTCATGGCTTAGTGGTTCAGTACTGTGACTATAATGCACAGTATCCTGAGTTCGAGCCCTGTCACTGCCTTTTATTTTCCTGCTGGGCAGACCTGACTGGTTAAGGAACAGTAAAGCAGGTGTGAGCGTGTTTACCCGACTTTGCCCGACTTTGCCCAATGTTGCCCAACTTTGTTCAACGTTGCCCGACGCTGCGCTGGTTAGCGCGGTGCACATCTACACCCAATTGTATTTAAATATGCTCAATAATGGTAAATTTTGCTTAGCAGTGCTTTATATTGCTTAAAATAGGGACTCATGTCTCAGGTGGTGCTGCAGGCCTGCCTATGTCGGATGCACATATTACACTCCCTATACATGTTTGAAAACAGGTAATGTCAAGTTAGGCATCCCTTTTACTGTATGTGCGAGTCAGAGAGAGGTGACATTTCCAGGGTTCCTACTGAGTCAGTGTATGTGCTATGCGTTGCCTCTTTGCCAAGGCCAGGGCATACTGGGCACGCCTCCTTCTTCCTACTGGGGTAGGCTCAGGTTGATCCTCCTCTGAGTCACGCTGTGCTTGTACAGGCCTTGGCAATGGTGGGGGGCTGTTTGGCCCTGCCCCATGTTGTTCCTGCTGCAGCTTTTTCCACAGGATCATATTGTGTAGCATGGCACATACCATGACAATTTGGGTACATGTAGTTGGTGAGTACTGCAAGGCTCCACCAGATGTGTCCAGGCACCGGAACCGTGACTTGAGCATCCTAAACACACGCTCAATTATGTTTCTTGTTTGTGCGTGTGCCTCATTATGGAGTTCTTGTTCGGGTGTGTGTGCATTTCTGATGGGGGTCATCAGCCACGGCTCCAGTGTGTATCCAGCATACCCCACTAGGTGACCATCAAGGATGTCCCCATTGGCAAATCTCTGGTGCAGCTGCGTCAGATGCCAGATGTGGGAATCATGATAACTTCCAGGGCAGCGAGCACACACATTCATTATTATGCCCTGGGCATCACACACAACCTGGCAGTTGATGGAGGGGAAGCCCTTGCGGCTGATGTAGACCCTACCCTGCTCACCGGGTGGTGCTTTGATGAGTATGTGCATGCAGTCTATTGTTCCCACTACCTCTGGGTATTCTGCTATTTGGTGGAAAAGATGCATATTACTGGCCAATGCCTCACGGGAATTTAGGAAATATACATGCTCACTGACATGTGCTGACATGGCATTCAGGAACTGGTGCAGTACCCTGGATGCTGATGCCTGTGAAATCCCCATCATATCACCAGTTGGTCTCTGGAAGGTACCTGTAGCTAGTATTCTTAGGCCAACACATACCTTGGTATCCACTGGGATGGGTTCCCCTCTTTGGTTCTGTGTGTGAGGCGTGGCCGGCACAGCTCAACAATTTGCTGCAGGAGGTCTCTGTCCACCCTGTAGCGCTCCACTGTCTCCAGCTCATTAGCCCCTGGTAGGTTACCCTAAGTCTGTACACTCTTCTCCATGGGTTGCTCAGCAGCATTCACAACATTACCACCCTCAGCACCTTGCACATGTTGGTTTATGATAGCAAGAGCAGCCCCTAACATTTTGTATGACTTTAAAGTTTTTAAGCTTTCCCTCTTTGTATACTGCAGTGTTGCAGAGTTCTTTGGAAAAAAGAGAAGAATGTTGTTTGCAGAGTTAAAAAGTGCTGGGCTGGGCTGGGCTAGTCTGCTACCTGTGTAATTGGCTGATTCTGACATATTTCACCTGGCACGTCTGCTAGTTCTCGTTGGTTAACTTCCTACTACTTCTTTTCCTTCCTTTTCCCTTTCTGTTTCCACCCAGGGCAGCGCCGCACAAACAAGCACAAATGCGCACAAATGAGCGCACACGCACGCACACACTGTGTGCACGTTTGCAAGAAATTTCAGATATATTCACGGCGTACACCTTTGGTTCCTGGTTTTCAAAAAGGACAACTGTAGACACACCTCTTGCAATCCAGGGCAACTCAGGGCAAGCACAAGGCACTCTGCTCCAATAAGCTTACAACCTTTCTGACACACCCCCTCATGATGTTACCTATATTTTACTCCACTACTCACCTACTCCTACACTTACACTCTTGGGACATGGCTCACATGCTGGGGAAAATTGGGATTCACTATCCTTATCCTCATTTGCATAGGATTGCCTACTAATGCATGGTTACATCTCTCATACTGAGCTTCCCCCCCTTAGCAACCACTACGCAGTGGCCATGTTGTCTTCAGCCTGCCATTCACCTGCATGGCAGGATAAGCTTTTTAGTGAAAATGGCTATTTTTGGCTATTTTTAAATTATTTTCTTGTTTTTTAAAGCGCCGCACGTTTGCGCGGTGCTGTGCTACACTTAAACATCTATATCAGGGGAAAACGTTAGATTTTGATAATTTTAAACATTTATAAATACCAATGGCCTTATATTTGGCCATTGGCATGCTTTCTCAACTGTATGCATCCTTTATTTAGAGCAGTCATAGCTCCATTTAGCTATTTGCAGGACGGTACTCCGTTACCAACGGAGTACATTTCTGCAGATAACACTAATCTTCCACGAACAGGTTAGTATTTCCTGGATTGCAAATTTACCTCATTTCCATAGCTTTCAGCAGCAAATGAGGTAATTTGCATACTATGACGCTGTCTGTGCAAGAGTAGCTTTAGCAGCTTTCATGCACCCCCCTGCTGGCTGTACCTGGATCGCACGGCAGACATATTGCCTCCGTGAGCTCCTACACTCTTCTTGCATTCCATGCAAGCTTTCGTAAATCCGGTCCCATGTCTTCACTGTATTTTAGTGTCAAGGGCTGGTAAAGTTTAAATGAATTAGCATTATACTGTATAAGATTTTGTATGTTATAAATATTTATGAGTACGGTTATATTCAATATTTATATTTAACATCTTTTATTAGGTGTTAATATTGTCTTTACTGTTTTAGGTGATGTTTTTATGTATTTAATGAAAACTGATTAATTATTGGGGCAATACGAAATGTTAGAACTACAAAATCCCTCCATGGTGTACCAAATGAGATAGGCAATGAAACAATTCAGCAATTCAGCAAAACACTTTATGCATTAAGTGCTTTCATGTCTTAAAATAAGAAACTTCTTCAGAATGCCCATCATCAGTCAATCAACATTTAAATACCCCTCCAAAATCAATATACATATTCATAATCATACACATTTTAGGAATATGTATGTTTTAGGAATCAGTGTGATGTTTTTCTATTTACTTAATTTTGCTGTTTAAGAAACATTCTTCATATTTAATGACATATGCTGTGATTGGTGGAACTTGATTTTGGAGAGGAATTTAAATGTTGATTGATTGATGAGGGGTTTTCTGAAGAAGTTTCATATTTTAAGAGATGAAAGCACTTAATGAATAAAGTGTTTTACTGAATTGCTGAATTGCTTTGTTGCCTGTCCCATTTGGTGCACCACAGAGGGATTTTACAGTTCTGGTTTGTTGTCTTTTCCTTTGGTTCCACTGCTTTGTTTTCTTTGTATCTTGATTATGGTGCCTAGTGGAAATTTGAGTTCCAGCAATGAATTTCAGAATGTCAGCCTGATTAATGCTTACTATGCTTTTACAACAAGTTTCCCAGCAGTGTAAAACCATTAATGAGAGTGTCTTTTCTCAGTGTTTTCATAAAGATGTTATTAAATCGAGAGGTGATAGTTTGGGACTGCCATTTAGTCAATTCCCCCTTCCCAGGCAAGTCAATGACATTTCTTTTTTTGATTTTCAAACCTGGAAAATTAATAATTTTGAGTTTAACAATTCTCGTGACTGAGCCCCAGCTAAATCTCATATCCCAGTCTCTGAGCAGTTGAAAGAACTTGAAATTAAATTGCTGCTCTATAAAAAGCTGCAGCTAGAGAACAGTTACCTGTTGAAGAATATTGCAGCTAACTTTATCCCTAAAGGGCTGCAGTTTCACAAGCTTCACAACAGCTGTTTTAATAACTCTGAATTCCATAAAGAGCTTGTGGATGTGTTTAATAGAGCAGGCATAGAATTGTTAAAAGTAACAGTAAAGTACAACGACTGATGTATTGAGGCCCTGTCACTCAAGCTAGATGAGCTGAACAATTCTATATGCAATGACTTATTGTTTGAACACTATGAATTGAATTATGTCAACATCTTTAAAAAGGTATATAACATCTGTTCTGACATTGTTCAGAAGAAAGTTAAAAAGTTTAAAAGAGACCTTATGGATTACAGTAATGGTGTGTCATATCCTGGTCCCTATGGTAACTATGACATGAGTAGAAGCAATGAGAAGGTTCAACCAATGGGTGATAATCAGGAAGTGAGTTCTCATGTGGCTGATAATGGTTTTCCAAATGAGCATTTCAGAGCAGGAGAAGACAATCTTCAGAGATCTGAGAGTCTTCAACAACTTCAGAAATCACAGGGCAGCAGCAGCATTAGATCCAAATGATCAATGATGAGCATTATAACAAATGGAGAGCCAAGCAGAAGAGGAATACATCCAAAAAGTGGCAGAGCTGGAATCAATGGGATGTAATGAGACTAGTTCAGATTCTTCTATCATGAAACCAGTTTTTGTTTAGAATACTGGGAAGGATTTTACTATTTATAATTATTCCACTAAATTTCTTCCCTCCCACCATGCAGATGTTCTCTCAAAAGGTTTGAGTTTTGTCCCTGCAAGAAGAGCGAACCTGGTGAGTGTATTCATGATTTTAAAGTTATACACTCATAAATTAAATTTAGTTTCTTGGTTTAATAATAATGACGAGGTTTATAAAACTGCAACTTTACATAGAACTAATGTTTAATCCCCCCTTGAATTTTTTATTGATATATTTGAAAGACTTTGTGAACTTCAAATAAGAAATAAATTAAACAGACCATTGAACAAAAGACATTTTAATTTATCAAGGGAAGAGATGATTCTTTTCAAACAAATTACGGATGATCATTCCATCAGGGTAATGAAGCCAAATAAAGGGGATGGCTTGATTGTTATGAGTGCTGAGGATTATTGTTCCAAGATGAGTTGTTTACTACTATCTGATGAATATACTGAAGTGTCTAGAAATGAGGTTAATGTAGCCTTCACTAAGATTGACATGCTGCTACAAGATTTGTTGTTGCAAGGTGTCAAAGGAAAAATATACTTTAAAAATGATCAAAACACGGTAGTTTCAGGTTAAGGCACTTTAATCTTGCAGCAAGGAGACAAAAAACGTGCTAGTACAGAGTTTGTCTAACTAGAATCAGGAAATACAGGTATTTTTATACATTTTCTAATAAGACATTGCCTACCAAGCTGACGTAGTGAATCACAAGTTTTGTCATCATTACTTCACAGTCATTGTTTTTACAATATTCTGCTGGTACCATCAATTTTTGTGAGAAACTTCCTAAGGAAAACAACATGGCCTTGGCTACCACCGGTTAGATATAAGCAATGTTACCATTCAAGGTACTATGGCTAATTCGAGCACAAAGCAAGTATAGATTGCAGCTCATTTCTCTAACAGTCCTTTGTCTATGTTATCTCTAAACTTCTGCAGCTGCACATGTTCTCATACTTCGAACAGAGCTGATTGTTTAAAATCATTACATTTACAGAATATAGCATTGTTCATTCATTTTTCCTGACCTAGCAGATAATCACCTGCTTCTCAAGTACATTTCCAAAAGGCATAAACACGAATATTGCTGTGCTAGCAATTACTAGGTCAGAGGGCATCTTGCAAGTTTCAGAAATCACACTGCAGTTTCAAAAAGCATCTTTTTTAGTCTCATATGAAACTCAACTGTATATAAAACAGTGCATATAAAATAGAATGAAAAACGTGTTAACTTATTTAGTTTCTAATTAGCATTAAGCATACACACATTAATACATATTTTTCTGACATTTCCCCCCTGTTAATACTTTTTAATTCTATTTTCAAAAGAATAAACAGTTTGCTTCTTCTCCTAACCTCTTCCATTCAGGATTTGCAGTTAAGAAAGTCATTCAGTTTAAACTTATGAAAGTGTTTCACATTCTAACAATTCTTCAATTTCAGTACTTTGATACAAAGTCTCAGAAACTGATATATCTATACATTCTTTGATTAACTTTTTCATGCAGGGAATACCACAACAAATACATGCTCCTAATAAGAGTAATCCCACACAAATGGCAATCAGGATGTTCATTAGGATGGAACCCCGCTCCCCCCAAACAAATTCTGGAATAAGTCTGTCAGAGGGTTTGGGCCTGGTTTGGTCATGTCCGACACTTGCTGTATCACCTCAAGGTGGTCGTTTATCTCATGTTGATGATCAGCTATATACGCACAGCACTCTTCTTTGATTAAAGTGCACGTACCACCTCTCGCCGCTAGGATGAAGTCAAGAGCCATTCGGTTCTGGAGCACTACAGTTCTCATAGCATTCAGTTCATCAGTTATCAAGTCAAGAGCAGAAAAAGTTGCATTACTCATTACTTTGAGATGTTTAGACTGTTTTTGCAGCTCCCAAATTGATTTCACTGCACCATATGCAGGTAATATGCCTGCCCACGATATAACAGCATCACTCAAGTCCATGTGCATCAGTTTGGTACCCACAGCATGATGATCTTTCCAGTCTGCCTCGATCTGTCCCACTGGATTTTCAGGCTTCCTGACAGCTTTCTTGGCCACATCTCAGGTATTTCGAATATTTCCCTGAGGCAAAACTGCAGTGTGTCGTATGGCCGGACCAGGTACCCCAAAAAACAACTGCCGGACCAATTCTCAGGTAACCATTTATATGCTTTCTTACCACACACAAAATAACCATCCTCTACCTTAGTAGTTACTTTGTTACAAAATGGCTGCCCTGCATGAAACATTTTCCTATCTATTACAGATAGTTGTTTAAAAAGTACAGGATTACGTTGCACTTGTCCAATAGTCTTATGCATGGACTCAAGAAATGAGTCATAATTTGAACTACAAGCTGCACCCATTTTGTTTTCTTTGGTATAACATTTGTAATGTACAGTTACATTGCACCTGCTCCAACCCACTTGAATTGTGTCATTCTTATAAAAACATACAATTCCCTTTTGTGTCACAGGCAAATACAGTGCTACCTTATCATATGCTTTAATAGCTACGGTGTCATAATCCAAATTTTCCCAGGTCTCATTGACCCCTATGGGGACTGCAGTCATTAATAACCCACCGTATGCTGTTGGTATGGCTGTGCAAATCCAGCAGTTCGAAACATTAAAAGTCTCAGCATACACACGTGTAATTGCCTGATAAGTGTTAAAGTTTGGGTGCCAGTCTATGGTCAGCTCATCACATTTAATCAGTTCAACTTTTGTGGCAGAATAATCATGCAAGTTTTCTGAGGTTGTTCTGTATCTCTGTTTGCTCTATACCTGGTCATTTTGTTCTCGTTGTACAACAGTAACAAGGTTTTTGTCCAGTTCAAAGTTCTTAACCAGTTTACAGTGTGTCAAATGAATCCAGGATGCTCGCTCCGCGAACTTGACTGCAGTGGGTGTCGACAGTAGTACCTGGTACGGCCCTTCCCACTTTGGAGAACTCCAGTTTTTTCTCTTCACCACCTTCACCCAGACCCATGCGCCTGGGGCTACTGCTGCTTCCGATGGTCTTGTTTGCTCTTTATCTGAAACAGAATTTAACTGCAAAAGTTTGTTATTCAAAAATCGCCTCATATACCCTGCAAGTGAACTGTCAGCCTCCTGCTTTGCAGGCATGAGAGGTTTCCATTGAGGTGTATAATATTCCCTCCCAAACAGAATTTCAAAAGGAGTTAACCCTTTTGCATTTGGAACAGTTCTCATGCTCAACAGTGCCAGAGGTAAACAGTGCACCCAGTTCTTTTGTGTTTCACTAATCAATTTTCTAAGCTTGTTTTTCAAAACCCCATTATGCCTCTCTACTAATCCTGCAGATTGGGGGTGGTATGCACAATGATTTTTCAGAGAAATCCCGAAATAACGGCTAAGTTGTTGTATAGTTTGATTTACAAAGTGTGTGCCATTGTCACTAGAAATCTTTTCCGGTATGCCAAATCTAGGAATAATTTCTTTAACAAGGACTTTTGCAACAGTAGCTGCATCTGGATTTTTAGTTGGAAAAGCTTCCACCCATTTGGAAAACATATCTATAATGACAAGGCAGTACTTCTTATTTTTGCATTTGTTCAGTTCTATAAAATCCATACAAATAGTATGGAATGGATATGGTGGTATAGGGAAACTCCCTTGCTTAGGTTTCAATGCCCCTTGTGCATGATGCTTTTTACAAACATGGCATGCTGCACAAAAACATTTTGTGTAGTTTGTAAATCCATACGTCGTAAACACTCGATTCACTAACTGTACCATTCCCCCTGTTGAGACATGGCACTGCCCATGGCTCAACAAAGCTGCATATCTAAACAAGTTAGATGGTAAAATCAGTTTGTTTTCTTTGGAGATGTACAGTCCCTTCTCAAGGATTGCTCCTCATTTTATCTACTTCTGTTTTTCAACATTTGTAGTAAGTGTCTGCATTGTTTTTAACATTTCTAAGTCGAAAATCTCAGATGGTTGTAATTCCTCACTTAAAAGAAAAACTTCTAAAGCTGAAGCTGCTTGTTTTGCAGCTGTATCAGCCCTCGCATTGCCTTTTGAAATTCTATCCTGTTGCTTGGTATGAGCTACGCATTTGCAAATAGCTACTTTCTGAGGTAACTGAATAGAGTCTAACAAGTCTAAAATAAATTGCGCATGGTTAATTGGTTTACCAGTAGATGTTATCATCCCTCTATTTTTCCACTGCTGTGCAAAAACATGTACAGTAGAAAAAGCATACTGACTGTCTGTAAAAATGTTTACTTTCTTACCTTTTGCTAAGGTACATGCCCTTGTCAAGGCAATCAATTCTGCTGCTTGTGCAGATAAGTTGTGTGGTAAAGACTTTGCTTCTAAAATCTCGGTATCAGAAACTACTGCATACCCCACTAGATTCTGTCCTGTAGGACCCCTCCTGCACAAGCCGTCCACATAGTATGTCACCTCGGCATCATCCAAGGGAACATCTGTAAGGTCTTTTCTAGGTAGTGTCTTTTGCTCAATCTCCTGCAGGCAGCAGTGTGGTTTGCCATCTGCAGGGGTTGGGAGCAAGGTTGACGGATTCAAAGTTTTGCATCGTTCAATTGTCATATGAGGTTGGCTCAACAGTATAGTCATACAGGAAAGATGTCTAGCAGGAGAGAGATATGCTACTTTTTCTTGCAGTAAAATAATCACGACTGCATGAGGCACTCTCAATGTGACAGGGTGGAACAATGCTACTGAGGCTGAAGCCTGCACTGTCATTGCAGCTGCGACTACTGCTTGTACACAGTGGGGCAAGGATCATGCCACTGGGTCTAGCTGTGATGAATAGTAAGCTATGAAGCGTTGTTTGTCCCCATGCTGTTGTGTTAACACTGATGTCATATAACCTTGCTTACAGTCTACAGTTTGGAAAAATCGCTTATGATAGTTTGGTAATCCTAAAACTAAGGAAGAAGCTATCAGTTGTTTCAGTTTGCAGAAAGCTGATTCTGCTTCTGGTGTCCACTGTAATAAATGTTGTGCTGCCATCGGCTTTTTGAATAACAAGTTAGTCAGCAGAGCAGATTCCAAGGCATAGTTTGGAATCCAACTCCGACAAAAGTTAGTAGTACCCAGGAAGGACATCATTTCCTTCTTGGTAGTTGGTTTAGGTGCTTGTATTATTGCTGTTTTTCTGTCTTCATCTAATATTCTGCCTTCTTTGGATATTACATCCCAGGTATTTGACCTATTTTTTCCAAAGTTGCAATTTGTTTTTGTTTACCTTGTGTCCTTGAGTGGATAAAAATTGTAATAATGCTATGGTATCCTCTCTGCATTCTTGCTGGGTGGGGGCTGCCAGCAGAATGTCATCTACATAAAGTAAAATCTGACTACCTTTCGGTGGGATAAATCCCACCAGGTTACTTGCCATTTCTTGTGCGAATATTGTTGGGCTTTCACAATATCCCTGTGGTAGTCTCGTATATGTATACCGTTTCCCCTGAAATGTAAATGCAAACCAATGTTGACTGTCTGGGTGCATCGGTATTGAGAAAAATGCATTGCTTATATCTACCACAGAAAAATACTTTTGTTGAGGTTTCAATTCATTCAATAAAGTGTGTGGATCTGGCACCGTAGGTGCCCTGGGTATAACTGCATCATTTATAGCTTGTAAATCTTGGACCATACGCCATTCTCCATTTGCTTTCATAACATGAAATAAGGGTGTATTACACGTTGAATCAGGAGATTCTATTAAGACTCCTTCCTTAAGTAAGGCTTCTATTATAGGTTTGATTCCTATTTCTGCATCCTTTCTTAAGGGATACTGTCTCTTTTGAGGTCTATATGCTGATTTTGGCGTGATAGTAACTGGTCCTGCTGTACGAATAAGTCCTACATCTGATTTCCCTGTTGACCAGAGAGTCTCTGGTATGTCTCGTAAGGCTTTTTCCTCTTCCTCTAGTAAGAGTGCTACTCAGCTATTCTCACTTGCCTGTGAGTGCACAGCTGGGTGTGTCTGTGTTATCCAATTTAATTTCTGCTTTTGTACTCCTTGTTCAGAGAGTTCTAACTCTGTCTGTTTTTCCCACCTTGTGACTTTTTCTCCTAGGTCTGCCCACTTCAAATTTCTATCTTTAGTTAAACTTACATGTGGTAATCAATTAGATTTGTAAAGTGCTAGGAATTCCTGGGGCAATGAACAGCTTACTGCACTGTTTCCTTCTGTGTCCCAGTACAAATTTCATAATACTAACCTATTAGCATGGTTTTTAAACAGTTCTTGCTCATATTCTTTATCAGGTCCTGGTCTGTTACAGTAATATAGAGTGCAATGCAACAAATGCTGTTTATCGGTGTCAAGGGATGGGGATTTACTGATGGCTACGTTCATCAGTTCTTCGGTTACTGCCCCTGGACCAGTCATAACTAAGTCCTGGCTGTACCAATAAAATGTTTCACCCTCCGGTCGCACTACAAATGTATCCATTTGTCGCTGTGCTTCCATACCCTGCATAGATGGAACTACGGCTATGCCAAATATCTGCATTAGGTCTCTGCCCAAGAGATTCACTAGGCATTTTGCAGAAACAACAATTTTGCTTTTCTGGGTCATCCCTGAAACTGGGTCAATTATCGCTATGTTGTGGGAGAGTGGCTCCCGATACAGTTGTCCATTAGCTGCTTTCACTAATATGTAGTCCAGTGATTCTGAATTTTCTGGTAGTTTGGAAGGATATATCAGGGTCCGTGAAGCCCCTGAGTCACACAGGAATCTGACTTCCCTCCCCTCTACCAGAAGTGTAACTTCCAGTTTTGTGTCAGCCAAGTAGAGCTCTAAGCTCAATAATGCTAAGTCCAAAATTTCATTTTCTTCATTATCTATGAATTCATGTACATCCTCTATTTCTTCTGTCACATCCTTTACCCTTTCTATCACATTTGCATTTGTCTTTTCTTGTTTATTCCTATCCAGTGATTCTTCACTGTCATATAGTCATTCCTCACCCTCCTTGTCTTCTGTGGTTACCTTCTTATTTTGCCTGCAATCCCTTGCTAAATGTCCCTTTTTCCCGCATTTGAAACATTCACCCCTTTTCTTTCCTTCTTCAAAGTCTTCTGATCGCTTATCGGATTGTTTGTTTCCCTGGGTATTTTTCTTACCCTTCTTCCCAGTTTGTATTACAAAGACTTCTGATCCGTCTTCTACTGCAAATACTTGAGCTTTCTTTTTCTTTTTGCTATTAAAATGCCTTTTGGCATGTCTTGCATATTCAAGTAATGACTGTAATCTACTTGTACGATGATCTACCATGTGCTTTGTAATAAAGCTGCTAATGGGCGCAATACTGCCTTTTAAAAATGCATTCTTTAGCTGTTGCTCATATGGGGAATCGTGTTTGATCTTCAGGTACCTGCATTCCACAATGGTTATTAAAACATTCTAATAATCTGGCATAATATCTATAAACAGTTTCACCTTCTTGTTGTGTGCATTGATTAATGCAAGTCCAATCAGCCCTAGGCTTCCATTTCTCAGAGATTCGGTCTGTTAGACCTTTCACTCTGTTGTCCAGTTCTGTGTTACTATGTGGGAGTGGTCTAAGCTCTGCATCACGGGGATTCCAGTTGCCACTGATCATGTGCCAATCTGGCCTACGATTTGTCTAACTACTTTCTCTACTTCTTCTCCATTCAAATGGTAACTTAACCTCATGCCTTGTAAGTCTTCTAAGAATTTTCTAAAATTAACTTTTGGATGGGGAATTCCCTCTGTGGCTTTCCAGATGTCTTCCGGTGTCCACGGTCTATATACTAGAAGAGTTGGATCCTGTCCTGCCTGTCCTGCCTGCGGATTTGGTACTTCTATGAGTGGACATATCTCTTCCTCACTCATAGCTTGTGAATTTTTATTTATTTCATATAATTCAATATCCCCTCTCAAGTTGCGTGTTTGAGACCTGGTCTCGATAGGATCTCTGACAAACGGTTTTGATTTTGCAGGAACAGCTGGGTATAGCGGAGGTGGATCAGCTTGTCCACTCACTTCATATTCTGGTAAGGGAAGCGGAGGGGGCAGAGGAGGGGCTGTTGCTATTACTAAGTTATTATCTTCTTTATCTAAGAACATTGTTTTTGAATTTTTAATCTTTTGTTCCCTGCGGTTTGCTTCCTCAAGCCACCTGTGTGCCTGAGGGACTCCTAATTGTCATTGTTTTTTAGCTGACCTTTCACATCTGTTTTAAGTTGTCTAACAAGTTTAATAAGTGAAGGTTTATCTAAATTACCATCAAATTTGTATTTATCAACCCATTTTGTATAATACTTAACATTATCGGCACGTGGTAATTGCATATATTTCGCGTCTTCGGTTAGGGGCGGGTCTCGGGAACTTTTCGTGCACTGATTTCCCATGTTGCCTTCGCTAAGTCAGAAATTGTTACGTAACCCTTCTTATCACATGGTACCACAATTTTACACCTTTTCACAGTTCATCTAGAATAACTGCCTACCTATTCTGTTTCCCTGATCTATGACAAGACAGCAATCTTTTTGTCCCTGATCTGCACATGCAAATCTCCCTGACAAACAATACTGTAACAAGTCCCTGATCTAAAACAGAAAAAAGGTAAATTCCTCCTTACCTGACCCTCTGTGAGTTGATCCACCGGAACGTTGACTTGTCCTCCAATCCCACATCAGAAACAGTGGCTGGCCTCTTTCAAACGACAATTCAGTCGGAGATCTTTCAAGACAGAAGAGCCGATGTGGCCACTTCTCCATACTGGTGCATGCCACCGGGCCCAATTCTGACATGAGCCTAGAGTGAGAGGTACTTTCCGGTCCGAAGGACCAAAACTGCCAAAGGAAAAATATACTTTAAAAATTATCAAAACACGGTAGGTTCAGGTTAAGGCACTTTAATCTTGCAGCAAGGAGACAAAAACGTGCTAGTACAGAGTTTGTCTAACTAGAATCAGGAAATACAGGTATTTTTATACATTTTCTAATAAGACATTGCCTACCAAGCTGATGTAGTGAATCACAAGTTTTGTCATCATTACTTCACAGTCATTGTTTTTACAATATTCTGCTGGTACCATCAATTTTTATGAGAAACATACTAAGAAAAACAACGTGGCCTTGGCTACCACCGGTTAGATATATGCAATGTTACCATTCAAGGTACTATGGCTAATTCGAGCACAAAGCAAGTATAGATTGCAGTTCATTTCTCTAACAGTCCTTTGTCTATGTTATCTCTAAACTTCTGCAGCTGCACATGTTCTTATACTTCAAACATAGCTGATTGTTTAAAATCATTACATTTACAGAATATAGCATTGTTCATTCATTTTTCCTGACCTAGCAGATAATCACCTGCTTCTCAAGTACATTTCCAAAAGGCATAAACATGAATATTGCTGTGCTAGCAATTACTAGGTCAGAGGGCATCTTGCAAGTTTCAGAAAGCACACTGCAGTTTCAAAAAGCGTCTTTTCAGTCTCATATGAAACTCAACTGTATATAAAACAGTGCATATAAAATAGAATGAAAAACGTGTTAACTTATTTAGTTTCTAATTAGCATTAAGCATACAAACATTAATACAAATTTTTCTGACACAAGGACAGTTGACTAAAGAAGAGTCTGATTTTATATTGAATGACCATCTAGTTATAGCTTGTTTTTTTTTGCATTGCAAAAATTCAAAAAGTACTAGATAATTTGAGTTTCAGGCCTATAGCAGATGCTAATAGATCTAAAACACATTATAGAGCAAAATTCCTAGATTTTTTTGTTAAAGGATTGTGCTGCTGATTTTCCCCAAATTTGTAAAGATTCTTGGGAATTTTTGGCTAAAGTGAATAACGTATGTTATGACAGCGACATTATTTTTTTAACAATTGATGTGGTGAATTTACATGCAGTTATACTACATGATATCAGGTTGACATAGATGGGGGAATTGTTATTTGAACTGAAGAGTTTTTCCAATGAGAGGTTAACATTATAGTGGAATTAATGGAGGTGGGTCTTCCGAATAATTATGACTTTTTTGAAGGACAATTATTCAAGCAAATGACAGGTGTTGCCATGGGGGCAGTGTATGCCCCCAGTTTTGCAAATTTGTCATGGCACAAAGGGAAAACAAATTTATTTTTAATAGACCTTTTGCTACATCATGGTCCTATTATATCCGTTATCTGAACAATATTTTTATTCTTTGGACAGATACAGAATATAAATTAGATTAGAATAATTTTTACATTATATTAATGGTACAACTGAATTCTTAAAGTTTTCTTATACAATAGGTCATGATAGAATTGTTTTCATGGATGTGGACATAATAAGAAACAAGGAGTTAGAGAGATAGAACAGGCATAGAGCTGTTAAAAGTTACAGTAAAGTACAATGACCAATGTTCTGAGGGCCTGTCACTCAAGTTAGATGAGCGGAACAATTCTATATGCAATGACTTATTCTTTGAACACTATGAATTGAATTATGTCAACATCTTTAAAAAGATAGATAACATCTGTTCTGACATTGTTCAGAAGAAAGTTAAAAAGTTTAAAAGAGACTTTATGGATTACAGTAATAGTGTGTCATATCCTGGTCCCTATGGTAACCATGACATGAGTAGAAACAATGAGAAGGTTCAACCAATGGTTGATAATCAGGAAGTGAGTTCTCATGTGGCTGAAAATGGTTTTCCAAATGAGCATTTCATTGCAGGAGAAGACAATCTTCAGAGATCTGAGAGTCTTCAACAACTTCAGAAATCACAGGGCAGCAGCAGCATTAGATCCAAATGATCAATGATGAGTATTATAACAAATGGAGAGCCAAGCAGAAGAGGAATACATCCAAAAACTGGCAGACCTGGAATCAATGGGATGTAATGAGACTAGTTCAGATTCTTCTATCATGAAACCAGTTTTTGTTTAGAATACTGGGAAGGATTTTACTATTTATAATTATTCCACTAAATTTCTTCCCTCCCACCATGCAGATGTTCTCTCAAAAGGTTTGAGTTTTGTCCCTGCAAGAAGAGCGAACCTGGTGAGTGTATTCATGATTTTAAAGTTATACACTCATAAATTAAATTTAGTTTCTTGGTTTAATAATAATAACGAGGTTTATAAAACTGCAACTTTACATAGAACTAGTGTTTAATCCCCTCCTTGAATTTTTTATTGATATATTTGAAAGACTTTCTGAACTTCAAATAAGAAATAAATTAAACAGACCATTGAACAAAAGACATTTTAATTTATCAAGGGAAGAGATGATTCTTTTCAAACAAATTACGGATGATCATTCCATCAGGATAATGAAGCCGAATAAAGGGGATGGCTTGATTGTTATGAGTGCTGAGGATTATTGTTCCAAGATGAGTTGTTTACTACTATCTGATGAATATTCTGACGTCTCTAGAAATTAGGTTAATGTAGCCTTCACTAAGATTGACATGCTGCTACAAGATTTGTTGTTGCAAGGACAGTTGACTAAAGAAGAGTCTGATTTTATATGGAATGACCGTCTAGTTATAGCTTGTTTTTTTTTTTTTTTTTTGCATTGCAAAAATTCAAAAAGTACTAGATAATTTGAGTTTCAGGCCTATAGCAGATGCTAATAGATCTAAAACACATTATAGAGCAAAATTCCTAGATTTTTTTGTTAACGGATTGTGTTGCTGATTTTCCCCAAATTTGTAAAGATTCTTGGGAATTTTTGGCTAAAGTGAATAATGTATGTTATGACAGCGACATTATTTTTTTAACAATTGATGTGGTGAATTTACATGCAGTTATACTACATGATATCAGGTTGACATAGATGGGGGAATTGTTATTTGAACTGAAGAGTTTTTCCAAAGAGAGGTTAACATTATAGTGGAATTAATGGAGGTGGTTCTTCTGAATAATTATGACTTTTTTGAAGGACAATTATTCAAGCAAATGACAGGTGTTGCCATGGGGCAGCGTATGCCCCCAGTTTTGCAAATTTGTCATGGCAAAAAGGGAAATCAAATTTATTTTTAATAGACCTTTTGCTACATCGTGGTCCTATTATATCCATTATCTGAACAATATTTTTATTCTTTGGACAGATACAGAATATAAATTAGATTAGAAGAATTTTTACATTATATTAATGGTACAACTGAATTCTTAAAGTTTTCTTATACAATAGGTCATGATAGAATTGTTTTCATGGATGTGGACATAACAAGAAACAAGGAGTTAGAGAGATAGAACAGGCACAGAGTTGTTAAAAGTTACAGTAAAGTACAATGACCGATGTTCTGAGGGCCTGTCACTCAAGTTAGATGAGCTGAACAATTCTACCTGCAATGACTTATTCTTTGAACACTATGAATTGAATTATGCCAACATCTTTAAAAAGGTCGATAACATCTGCTCTGATTGTTCAGAAGAAAGTTAAAAAGTTTAAAAAAAGAAGTTATGTCTTACCATAATGTTCCGTCTGTTTTGTAGATCTTTGTTCATTCATTACTATTAGGACTTTGGTACCGTCCTTGGAACTGATACAGCTGTTTCCAAGCTCATGCCAGCCAAAAATTCTCAGCTAAGACCTACCCATAATGCCCCTCTCCTAGTTACTCCAGATCGAGTTTGCCCACCTCTATATAATAGACGTACTAATAGAAAAATAGTAGAAGGCTCTGTCTGAGCAAATACCCTAACCAGGAGATCCTAAAGTCCGCCAGGAGTCCAGGCAGGGGGAAACAGGGTGGGAAGTAATGAATGAATAAAGATCTACAACACAGATGGAATGTTATGGTAAGACATAACTTCTTTCTCTGATGTTGTAAATCTTTGCTCATTAATTACTATTAGGACTGAGTCCCCAGCTATTTGAGTCCTGGGTGGCCCTAAGGAAGGATATTCCTGAGCACCATGGAACCAAAAGATGCTCATCCCCTGGAGGCCAAAGCCAATTTGTAATGAGAGATAAAGGTATGAGGTCTTGCCCAAGTGACTGCTGCACAGATATCATCCATAGAGACTCTGGAATGAAATGCTACATAAGTAGCCATAGATCTAGTAGAATGAGCCTTTATTCTGGAAGGTAAGGATAGCTTAATCTGTTGGTAGATAAAAGTAATGATGTTTCTAAGCCAGGAGGATAAAGTCACTTTGGAAACAGGTTTACCCAATCTGGGTCCTGCAAAGGCCATGAACAATTGATCTGTTTTCATGAAAGATTTAGTCCTGTCCAAATAACAATGAAGCTGCCGATGCACATCAAGGGTGTCCAAAAGGTACTCCCCTCTATTAGAATGCTGAGGGAAGAAAACCAGCAGGTCAACAGATTGTTTAATGGAAAAAATCCAGAAATGACCTTGGGCAAGAAAGAAGGGTCAGTATGAAAAGATACCATATCCGTGTGGAAGATCAAGTAAGGTCTCTTGACACTCAAGGCCTGCAGCTCAGATACTATTCTCACTGAGGTAAGTGCTATTAGAAGTAAGGTTTTCCATGACAAAAAATTTAAATCACATGAATCAAAGGGCTCAAAAGGAAGACCTGTGAGAGATTGAAACACCAAAGTCAAGTCCCAGGGTTCTAAGGGAAGCATGACCGGACATTTAACATGTAATACTCCTTTAAAAATGTCTTGCATAGGTGGTGTGACATAACTGAAGAATTATCAAGTCCATTATGAAAATTGGCAATAGCTGTAAATGTACAGTGATTGTCGATGCTGAGGCTCCTGCATGTAAAAGAGTAGTCAGGTATTGTAGGATCTTGTGAACAGGCATAAAGAAAGGGTCTAAGTTCTGATCTTTGGCCTAAATAGAGAACCTAATCCATTTACTAGAATAAACTTTCCTGGTGGAAGGTTTGTGTGAAGCGAGAAGAATTTCATGAATAGGAGATGGGGTTTCAGGCAGCTAGGCAATCACTGGAAGTGGAGGAGCCAAGCTGTAAGCTTGAGACTGTGGAGGTTCAGATGAATCAGTCCTTGAGGATGAGATAACAGGTCTTGGTAATGATCCAGGATCCATGGGCTGCGAATCAGATGAGGCCATAGAAATGTGAACCAAACCTTGACAGGGCCAGTAGGGGGCAATGAGGATCACTTTGCTTCTCAACCTCTGAGCTTTCTGGAGAATTTATAGAATGAGGGGAAACAGGGGAAAGGCATACAGAAGACCCGGGGGTCAATTGTGCATTAGAGCATCCCTCGGGGGTTCCCCCTGAGGGGGGATCAGGGCAAAGTAGGTTTTGCATTTGTAGTTTGGGGGAAGCAAACAGATCGCAGCAAGGCTTGCCCCAATGTTGGAAGATCCAATTCACTGTTACAGGGTTGAGGGACCACTCATTAGGCATCAGGTTATTCTTGCTCAGATTGTCCACAATAAGGTTGGAACTCTTGGGAATGTACATTGCTATAAGAAAGCAGTTGGAAGCTATCACCCAGTGCTAAATCCTCATGGCTTCCCGACACAGGGGGTAAGACCTGGCTCCACCTTGCTTGTTGATATACCAGACAACTGACGTTGTCTGACAGAATTGCAATGGTCCCAGATAGTAGGGAAGCATGGAACGCTTGCAATGCTAAGAGAACTGCCCTCAATTCCAGGACATTTATGTGCAAATTAGCCTCCATGGTGGACCAGGTGCCTTGGACCATCTTTCTATGGAAATGCTCCCCCACCTTAACAGGGAAGCATCCGTGGTCAGCGTGGTCATGGGCTGGGGAAGACAGAACAGTCAACACCAAAGATTCATTTGTGGCTTCATCCACAATAGCATTTCTTCCTTGCAACGGTTTGTAAGACGTATCATGTGGTCAAGTGGGTGAGTTAGAAATGACCATTGTGCGGAAAGGAGCCACTGCAGGATTCTCATGTGCAGCCTCACCAGTGGTACTAATGTAATGGCAGTCGCCATGGAGCCTAAGAGTTGCAGTACAAGACATGCTGGTACATAGGTCTAAGGAAGAAGGTCTTGGATTTGGTGTCTTCTTTTTGAAAGCCTGTGAGGGGGGAGAGAAACTTGACAGGATGTTGTGTTGAAGACTGCTCCAATAAATTCCAGTGTCTTCATTGGGGACATTTGAGATTTGTCCTTGTTGTTTGTAATCCCCAAGTGGAGAGCGAGAACTTGAGTGCAACAGAGGCTGTGGACTAGGATATTCCTGGTCAGAGCAGTAAAGAGCCAATCATCTAGATACGGAAACACCCAGAATCCTTGTAGCTGAAGATGAGCTACCACAACTGCCATATATTTGGTGAACACTCGGGGGTCTGTCAAGAGACCAAATGGCAGTGCCCTGAACTGATAGTGATTGGTTCCCAGCCAGAAGCAGAGAAACCTCCGAGAGCAGTGATCCATCTTTATGTGGTAGCACGCATCCTGGAGGTCTATAGAGCACATCCAGTTGTCCCTCCCTAGGAAGGGAAGAATGACCATACGGAATTTTTGAGGTTTGATAAATCTGTTCACTAGGCTGAGATCCAGGATTGGTCTCTCGTTCCCTGTCTTTTTTGGCACTAAAAAGAACCTTGAAAAAATACTGGATCCTGTCTAATCTGGTGGGCCTGGTTGGATGATTCTTTTTCTTAGCAGCTTTTCTATTTCTAAGGCTGCTAGTTCCCTCAGACTGGGTGGTACATTGGGGATTTGTTTGACGGGTCTGGGAATTAAATTGAATGGTATTTGGTAGCCACTGGATATTATTCTTTGCACCCAAACATCGGTAGTGATAAGATGCCAGGCTGGTAGGTGCAGAAGAAAAATTACCACTGACTGCTTTCAGAGAAAAACAATCGAGCTGCTGCTCAGAAGCTCTGGTAGGGTCTGCCAGAGAAAGAATCTCTAGCACCCTAGTTACACAGACCCCCTCTATCCTGAAACGGGCATCTTCCATATGAGTTGCGCCCCCTGCCTTGGGGGGATTGTTCACCACTTGTGTCACGAAAAGATCCTTGGGATTTCTTGAACCACATTTTTCCTCTATTCTGGTTCCTGGAGTAGGACCTCTGGGGGTTGGAAAAGTGTATGCCCACAGCAGACAAGGTCTATCCATCTTTCTCACTACATGCAAGTGTGTCTTGTACTTTGGGTCCAAAAAGGGGTCTGTGAAGTCAAGGAACCACATCCAAGCATTACGTCTCATGACAATGCCTGATGCGGCAGCTCCAGCTGCCCCCTCGGTGGTGTGAGATATCAAACGCATCAAGGAGTTCGAGATGGATTCAAGGGCAGCTAGCTGCAAGACAACAGTGTCACATACCTCATCAGGCAGTACCCCCACCAAAGAGTAAGACATTTCAGAAATTAGGTCTTTTTGGAGGTGAGTAAAGTGTGCCAGATAGTTCAGCGACCGAATGGCGAAGGTCGCTGAAGCATAGGTCTGCTTCCCTAGTCTGTCCATGGTCCAGGACTCTCTGTATGGAGGATGGACATTGAAATTATCTTCTGCCAGTTCTTTTTTGGTGGCCGCTGCCACGACCATAGAATCAACTGTCAACTGCTTGGACCAGTGGGGCCGGTCTTCAGGTGTAGATAAAATTTTGTCTGGTCTCCGGGGGACAGGTTCTACGTTGTCCGCTGCCTTCCAGTCATGCTGCACAATGAGCTTAACAAGGTCATCTGCCAGTGGGGCCACCCAGGAAGTAGATGGCCAGGCACAGAAGGCCTGCAAGAACACTAATTCCTCAGAAGAAGGGTTAGAGGACTTCCAGTCTCCTTGCTGCTTGAGGATTTCGAGAATATCTCTGAATGAGATGCCATCTGGGGGAGAGGGTGGGACCCTTCCCTCTCATCACAATGAGTGTCTTCGGTGATAAATTCCTCTGGGAAATCAAGGTGCTTCCTCTTGCACAGTTTCTTCCGAGGTGGCTCCCCAGTGGGATCTTCTGAGGAGGACTCCAGAGAAAGGGTTCCCTTCAAAGGGGGTCTTGCAACTCCCATGCCTGGGGTCCCGAAATAGAAGGTTGGGAGAGGTGCATGCTAGGGGGGGCTTCTGATACTGATGTCATTGGTGCTGACTGCAAGCCTGTGGAATCAAGGACCCTCTACATCACCTGGACAGCAGGCCCACCCGAGGAGGGATGGGAGCCCGAAACTGGGAAGGACAACCTCAGAACCAGGGTCACACCCCACCCTGAGGATCCCACCTCCAGGTGAAGAGCTCCAAGAGGACTGGCAGCCATCGGAGCAGTGGACATAGATGGTGCCAGCGAGAAAATATGCACCAGGCTACATACTAAGGTACAGTCCAAGCTCTGCTCCGAGAGAGCATCAGCTCCATCGGAGCTGATGCAGCAAGGGTGGTCAGTGCCAACAGGGGAAAACTGCTGTCGGAGCCAAGACAGTATGCACCGGAGTGGACATTGGGACCAAGATCTCTGGGGTCTGGGTAGAGGCCAGAGGAGGATAAACAGGAAGATGTAGTAAAAGATTCTGAGCCAAGAGGGATGGAAGGTCTAGCTGGAATGGGCAATCCCCTAGCTGCCAGAAGCTGGTTCACAATCCGCACTAGATCTAATTCACAAAAACTCCTAGTGGATCTAAAGGAGGTTGCTGAAGGAGAATCAGGTCTTTCTAGAAAGAGGCTAAACCTCTGCCCCAAAAAAGGGTCGTAAGTTGGAAATTATCTTGTCCTTGGCAGATATTTGAGTTTTGGAGCCGATGGAGCCAAAGAAACTTTTGGCACTGTGGCTGAGGATGATGCCGAAGCAGGTACAGTCATAGGAGCCAATGTCAGATCCAAGGATGGCACCGAAGTCAGTGGTGCCGAGGTTGGAACCGAAATTGGGGTGAATATCATGGACGGTACCGAGGGAGAAGATACAGAGCCTGGTGCCGAAGAGGTCTGCACTGAAGGTGCTGGCAAAGCACAGAGCCAACTCAGTTCCATAACTGACGGAGATGCAGGAACCAAGTAACTCTATATTTCCTTATGTTTTTTGGTCTTTGGAGGGGGTGAGACCTCTGACCCAGATAGAACCTCTGAAAAAGGTGTCTTGATTAAACCTTTTAAAATAAGCTTATTTTTGCATTCTGCTAGTATACGATTACTAAAACTAGTACAAATGTCACAGTCAGCTTTAATATGATCCACTCCCAAACAGTAGACACAACGAGCATCTGTATCCGAGTTAGGCATCTTACGTCCACACTTGTCACACTGTTTAAACCCCAACTTAGCTTTGTCTGACATAGTAAGGCAACAAGGCTATCCTATTGAAAAAACAAAATAAGGGAGAGAAAAAGGGGAGAGAATACCAACAATGGTATTTAAAAAACACCACAAGTGTTAAGGAAGGGCCTGTCAAATGTAGGAGAGAGGGACAGTACCAATAAAGGTAGAAATTAAATTACCAAGATAAAAGGTAGGGAATAGAATTAGGTTATAGGCGACAGTGAGAAAGGGCTAAATTGACTAAAAAATAAAAACATTTGAAGAGAAACTATCTTAAAAATGACAATTTTCTACTTAGCTTTGAAAGAGATGGCTAGCACGTCTGGCTAGGAATGTGGCAAATGAGATGTGGAGTAACTAGGAGAGGGGCATTATGGGTAGGTCTTAGCTGAGAGTTTTTGGCTGGTGCGAGCTTGGAAATGGCAGTATCAATTCCGAGGATGGAACCAAAGTCCTAATAGTAATTAATGAAAAAAGATTTACAACATCAGATGAGACCTTATGGATTATAGTAATGGTGTAGTGTATCCTGATCCCCATGGTAACTATGACATGAGTAGAAGCAATGAGAAGATTCAACCAATGTGTGTTGATCAGGAAGTGAGTTCTCATGTAGCTGATAATGGTTCCCCAAACGGGCATTTCAGAGCAGGAGAAGACAATCTTCTGAGATCTGAGAGGCTTCTACAACTTCAGAAATTGGGGGGCAGCAGCATCGGAATCAAATGAGCAATGAAGAGTATTATAGCAAACGGGGGAGCCAAGCCAAAGAGGAATGCATCCAAAAAGTAGCAGAGCTGGAACCAATGGAAGACTAGTTCAGATTCTTCTATTAAGGAACCAGTTTTTGTTTTGAATGCTGGGAAGGATTTCATTATTTATAATTATTCCACTAAATGTCATGTGTCCCAGCATGCAGATGCTCTCTCAAAAGGTTTGAGTTTTGTCCCTGCAAGAAGAGCAAACCTAGTAGTGTATTCATGGATTTAAAGTTATACATATAAATTAAACTTAGTTTCTTGGTTTAATAATGGCAAGGTTTATAAAACTTCAACTTTACATAGAACTAATGTGTTTAATCCCCCCTTGATTTTTTTTATTGATATATTTGAAAGACTTTGTGAACTTCAAATAAAAAATAAATTAAACAGACCATTGAACAAAAGACATTTTAATTTATCAAGGGAAGAGATGATTCTTCTTAAACAAATTACTGATCATTGTTCATCGGGATAATGAAGATGGATAAAGGGGATGGCTTGATTGTGATGTATGCTTAGGATTATTGCTCCAAGATGAATTCTTTACTACTATCTGATGAATATAACCTCTAGAAATGAGGTTAATGTTGCCTTCACTAAGATTAACATGCTGCTACAAGATTTGTTGTTGCAAGAACAGTTGACTAAAGAAGAGTTTGATTTTATATGGAATCATCATCTAGTTATAGCTAGTTTTTTTGGCATCACAAAAATTCACAAAGGCCTAGATAATTTGAGTATCAGCGGATGATAATAGGTCTAAAACACATTATAGAGCAAAATTCCTAGATTTTTTTTTGTTGAAGCATTGTATTCCCCAAATTTGTAAAGATTCTTGGGACTTTTTGGCTAAAATGAATGAATGTTATGACAGCGACATTATTTTTTTACCAATTGATGTGGTAAATTTATATTCAGTTACACTACATGAAATCATGTTGGCATAGATGGAGGAATTGTTATTTGAATTGAAGAGTTTTTCCACTGATAGGTTAACTTTACAGTGGAATTAATGGAGGTGGTTCTTGTGAATAATTATATCTATTTTGAAGAACAATTATTCAAGCAAGTGACAGGTGTTGCCATGGGGGCAGCGTGTATCCCCATGTTTTGCAAATTTGGTCATGGCTCAATGGGAAACCAAATTTATTTTAATAGACCTTTTGCTACATCATGGTCCTATTATACCCATTATCTTGACAATATTTTTATTCTTTGGACAGATACAGTGTATAAATTTGAAGAATTTTTACATTATATTCATGGTACAACTGAATTCATAAAGTTTTCTTATACAATAGGTCATGATAGAATTGTTTTCTTGGATGTGGACATAAAAAGAAACAAGGAGTTAGGTTGTTTCCAGTCTAACATATTTAGAAAAAGTATTTTTGCAAATGCATATTTGCATTTCAGTAGTTGGTAACCTACACATCAAAAGAAGGCAGTGGTAAAAGGTCAGTTAGTCAGAGTAGCAAGAATGACTAGTGATCCTACAGCCTTCCTAAATAAATGTGACACAGTTATTTGTAAGTTTTTAAGTAGGGGCTACCCTGAAAATGTTCTTTATAATATAAAAGAAGAAGTCATTTGAAAAAGATTACAAAGTTTTTATAAACCAATTTTGACTTTTAATGGGGGTGAAATAGAAGTTGAGGATGGATTTTTGATAGACTTGCCTTTTTGTTTCTTCCAGTAAGCATTTATATATATATATATATATATGGGTTCCTATCTGTTGATCGAACTGTCATTACAGCGACACTCACCTCTTCGACACGAAAACATCGACTCTTCATATCATCGAAATGTCAGGTAAGCGATCCTCCCCCTCGCAGGACCCATGGTAGCACTTGTGGCTATATTGCGAAGTAAATCACAACGTTGTCTAGGGAAATTGTAGGTAGTGACGTGAACCATACGCGTTGTAGCAGAAAAACAAGTGCTACCATGGGTCCTGCGAGGGGGAGGATCGCTTACCTGACATTCCGATGATATGAAGAGTCGATGTTTTCGTGTCGAAGAGGTGAGTGTCGCTGTAATGACAGTTCGATCAACAGATAGGAACCCATATATATATATATATATATATATATATATATATATATATATATATTTTTTTTTTTTTTTTGCCTTCCCATGCCTGGATGTCCTTGTTGTGTGTATCGCTACTAGGAAGTGAAGTAAAGAAGTAAAGATACAGCTCATTCCCAAACTCAGCAGAAGTGTCAGGTTCTGACCTACTTATTTATGTACCATACTACTGTTGGTTGAGTCCAACCAAAAAAATTAGCAATAAGGGATGTCCCTCAAGAGCATGTGTGAAGTTAAGCAATCTAGTCTAACAGTTTACCATAGTGCATTAAAAAAGAAAATAATCTAATTTGTAATAATAAATGGGCTGAATGACAGGTGAATGATTTCAAATACTAGGTCAGCAGGCATATTTATCTTCAGTTCACATACTATGCATTACGAAACTGTAACCATTTTGTTTATTGGTAGTTAGGAAGCATTCTGTACTTGAGGCCACTGATGAGACTAGCTAAACAGAAGGGGTAAAGGGATACAAATCCAAATTACTTGTCATCTCTTCATTGGTAATATATTAATACAGCTATTGCATTATTTTGAATGACTTCTTGTGAACACTTAATAAACTTGTCATTTTACGGTGCATGTCTGGCAGACTAATGTTAGAAAATAATGACATTTACTTGCGTGGCAATATTTAAAAAAAAAAAGTTGTGCTTTCTTGCTCTAAATGGAATCTGGTCAATAATGAAATTTATTGATAGTAAGTGCATCAGTTACTGGAAACAGATCACGGGCGGCTTACTTCTTCGATGCCAACTATTTAGAAATGACAGAAGTGCAGGGATGGCAGTTTTAAAAATATACATTTGTGGACCGAGGCACTAATGTCAGCTGCGTTTCAGACCAAGAATGACAGTATTATAGTAATACTGAACATAGACATGCTTGTTCTGACCACCATAGCCATGTACCGAACTCCCTAGACCACCATAGCCATATAAAGAACTCCCTTAAAATTCTTACACCAGTTAAGCTAGGTAAGTTGATTATCTGTGAAGCCTTAATAGTGACAGTAAGGTCCAAGTTGAGAGACTTAAAAAAAATTGGTCACTCACACCTGTGTCTGTATATACATTGTCGCACAAACCTATTATTCCTTCTTTCACCGTGGAATGTAACGTTCCACTTCTTTCATTCTTGTACTGTGTTTTTTTTTTTTTGCGGAATGACTACTAGTGAAATGAAATATAAGACTAAAAAGATTGAAGGAATGCATTCAAAGTTATAAACTTTTAGTTTCTAGTGTAAACCTGCTGAAAGATACTGTACATTTAAACGTGTTCACTGCATATTGGTCTAGACTTGGTGCCCGTGTGTGTGTGGCTTGCTTGCTGTTTTTACTGACTGTAGTATTCGAGTTATGAGTGCCTGTTGCTATAGTAAAGAGGAGATGCTTGTTTTTCTTTTCTTCCATAGTAGTCAGTTAGAATTGTGGTATCTTTAGTGGTTTTTTTTTTTTTGAAGGCAGATATATACCTTCCAAAGCATGTAAATGTATACTGATATTTGTTCAAATTAATAGCAAATAGATAATACATCATGCAAACATTTTGATTGCAGTGTTTGTTGATACTCACATGTATCACTGTAGGAAAACTTGCAATTCATCATTTGCATTTTTTGTGTTACTGGAGGATGAGGTGTGCATACTATTGGGGCAACACCTGCATGTACTTCAGGAAGTTCATATTTGTCGGATACAGCGTAGGGAAGGTTTTTGTCTGTAACTTCGTTTGGATTGTTTAATTAACTTTGTCATAAGACTAATGACTACAGGATGACATGTTACTAATGGCACAGAGTTTTAGCAGTTTGTGCTGTGCTGTGTTGTATGAACCGACATGTATTAGTGACACTTAATTGGCGTCTGCATTGCCCGTTTGGCCCTGGGTGGACTTGTCTTAGTAATATGTGTGTATGTGTCTGTAGGTGGTATATCTTACAGGAAAGGGAGGAAGAAAGAGGGCTTTTGGAAAAGCAAGGGCTGACACTGTTTCTTATTGAGGTGACTTACTCAAGTATACTTTGTATTGTAGTTAATTATACTTTGTAGAGCAGTTAGTGTAATCTGTCATGGGCATTAATTAGGAGAGGATATGTCAAGGAAGTTCAAGGTTTAAGTCTCTAGAATGGGTAATTGTGATGCTGTGTGTTTTGTGTATATGTCAGAAGTATGACCTGTGTTCTTTTACTGAGAAACTGGATGTTCCACTTGTTGGATATGACTGGTTAGTTATGTACTAAAGGGGGCATTGCACTTGACAGGTCTGATGCATGCCGAATACAGTGAAACACTGACTTTATTGGACCTAGATGCCTTACCTTTGTTTGTACGCTGCAAAACATAGAATGATTTCCTCACTAGTGTAGACATGTGATGGTAAAGGCTAGATTACTGTCTGTGTGTTTCATTATTAATGTCTGTTGTTTCATTGCTTACTAGACAAATGTTCAAAACTACAAATTTGAACCACACTCTAACAAGCGGTGCTGTGTTATATAAACAATATAATTTAATACAATCATTAAGGTGAATCAAAGAGCATATGCATGTATGCATGGTCATGAGACCAGTATTCTTGTTTTATACCAATGATAAGCATAATCAGTGTGTCTGAGACTGTGAACCATCTTACCACTCTAAATTTGAAAAGGGATTTGTAGAATAGATTCTACAATATCATTAGTTACTTAGAGTACCACAACAGGGCTGGTCAAAATTTTTTTGTTACCAGAACAGGGTAGTAATATTTTTTTCAATATCAATTTTTTCAATATCAGACCACTTTAGTAAAATGCCTTCTATCCATTGTAAATATTATGGTAAACTGCATCCAAAAAAATGAATCCAGTTAGTGATTTTAGAAGAGTCTGCTTTTTATTTTGTTTGTCTGAGTTCTGGACTGAATGCAATAAAAATGGGATTGTATGTACTGATAAAATGGCTCAATCTTATATTACACCTGTATGTACCCAGAATATAATGAATGTTCACTCAACAGGTAATGTGCAACAATTATCTATCTGCACATAAGGGGATTGCTTTGGGGAATATCTCATGTTGGTGTTTGTACATACCAGGAAAAGTTACTGAAGGGTCGGTTTGGGTAAATCTTTCATTCTGGTGTTTGTGCATACATTTGGTGGTTGTAAAGACTTATCTTCTTGTTGTGGCTGATTTAAAACTGTATAGTTCCCAAGTTCATAGGTGGTTTCTGGGCTATTGACCTGAAGGTCTTTGTAAGCCAACCAGTGTGTGCACAATATAATAGTAGAGAAAGTCAATACAAAAGGATCTTACCTAAACTTGAAATCTTAGTTAGCAACAACTGCCCATACCTAAATGGGTCATCAGTAAAATCCCTGGCAGGAATTTAGTTTCTCATCCAGTCATCTAAGCTATGCTTAGAGTCATAGAGGGGCTTTGTTTCATGTGAACATGTAGCTTATTCCAGAGGAGTGGCAACCTCTGAGAGACATATCTGTCTCTCCAGCAGGTCCTATTTATGTCTAAGGCCAGGTTAAGTGACCCTTGTCCCATTTGACTTGCAGATGTGCAGCATTTCCATTATGTTTAGATCCAAGATTGCTCTGTAGGCCAGGCACAAGTCTCCTGTAAGTAGTTTGTATGCTACTGAATACACTGACAGTGACTTCAGTCTGTCAGTGTATGACATGTGCTGTAGACCCTGAATTTTCTTGGTTACAAATCCAATGTAGATGTCCACCTACCTTCTTACCATTATGTCATCCACTTCCAAGCTACATCCTGTCAGTGAACCTATATTGTGTTTAGCAATTAGTTAATGTTTGGCAAGTTAAGTGGTTTACTTGCAGCTATCACTTAGAAGACCTATCCCCAACATTGACATGTACTAAACTTCACGGTAACCTTACTTCTCTCTCTATCTCAAGTTTGAGCTTCAGTGCTGTATTCATCCTTTATGTTCTGAATACTACAACACTTAAGAGATGGACATGATAAAATCTACAGGACTTTCTGTGGTGCTATGGCCTAATTTCCCTTAGTCAGTATGGGTACCTCTTCATGTCTCCATTGAAAAGTGTTCAGTGACCTAGTGAGTATAACCAATTGCTTTGGAAGTGAGATGTACATGAGAATGTTTTTACTTTAGTTGCCCACAGGATTTTGTGATGTAGACAAAGAATTGTAATATGACTCATTCATTATACATGTTGACACCATTACAAACCTGCTGATCCATTTGCAGTCATTTTCTTACTTTCACATTGTGCACGGCCTTGGAATCGTGTACCTGTTTTTTGGGGGGGGGGGTTTAGGCAGGTCTTCTTGTTTTAGTTTTTTTTTTGTTTGTTTGTTTTTTTTTTTATAACCAAAACACAGACTTGTTCGGGTGGTTCCTGCTTCATTCAGTCTTGCTATTTTCGGGCGTTTATGCATGGTTAATAGCAGCCAACACCTCCCGAGGTGTTTAATTTTGGTTGTTGTGCATGCTTGAACATATACTCAAGGGGTCATGTGGCAAATGTTTCATTTAGCTACTTGTGCATACTTGGATGTACTACTGAAGGGGTCTCGAGTCAAATGTTTCATTTTAAAGCTTGTGTATACCTGGCTATACTAATGAAGAGGTCATTTGGGGGAATGTTTCATGTTGGTTCTGGTGCATCCTTGGAAGGGTTGCTGAAGGGGTTGTCGATGGAAATGTTGCATTCTGGTGCTTGTGCATAGTAGGACAGACTGCGGAAGGGGTCACTACACATTAGGTGTTCGTTTCTGCATTTTTCCTTTTTGATACTTGTACATACCAGAAATTGTTACTGAATGGTTGTTTCAGGGAAATCTTTAATTCTGGCGCCTGTGCATAATTATATTGAAGGGGTGGCATGGGTGAATGCTTCATTTTGGTGGTTTAATACTAGCAAATCTTACAGACGTTTCATTTGGGGAAGCATGCAATTTTGGACATTGTGCATACCTCAACATTCTACTGAAGGGGTTGCTTGGTTGAAGTGTTCATGCTGGTGGTAGCACATACTAAGAAGGCTCGTTTATGGAAACGTTTCAATTTGGGTGCATGTATATCTGGACATAATTATGAGGATGTCGCTTGGGGAAATAATTCATTGTGTATCAGGGAAGTGCTTGTGCATACATGGTCTCACTGCTGAAGTGACTGCTGGGCCAATTTGTGTCATTTTGTGCTTGTGCATACAGAATGCAAATAACTGGAGGGGTTACTGGGGACATATAGAAAGTCAGTCTGCAAATTACATTGGGATGCATCACTTCTGCTTGTAGTATTCTAATATTCTATTTCTGATTATACTGCCTGAGTGAGATAAAGGTTATCACTAGGTGACTACTGACAGCATGGAGCTACCATATTTTATGTGCATTTCTCCTGGCTTTGTCAGTCATGTGTGTAATTTAGGTGGGAGGAAGGGCTCAGTAATATCTAACTGTTATACTATTTGTCTGAATGACTCAGGTCTTCTCCATACTGATGATACTGAGTCTGTGTTACATAACAGCTGCACAATGTAATATAATGAATGTCTACTCAACAGGTTATGTGCAGCAATTATGACCTGTGTCTCAGTATGCGTACCTTTGCAGTAATGAAAGGAAGGTCATTATCACATTAGCAGTACGTGCATTTACAATATGGCACTGAGTCATTATCACTTTTCTGGGAAAAATCTCAGCTGCTGTCACTGTTATTCACATAAGTTGAAGTCATTATCACTTTGATGAATGCACAAGCCAGGTTGTGTTTTTTTTTTCTGCTTGGAGTCATTGCAAGCAACCCCCCTCATTCTTATTCAACTGCCTACCCTCGTAAACCCCTGATTTTTTTTTCTTACTACACATACACACACACACACACACACACACACACACATATAGATATATATATATATATATATATATATATATATATATATATATATATGTGTGTGTGTGTGTGTGCATATGTGTGTATATGGATATATATGTATGTACATAATGTACTTGCACATAATTTTGGTGATTGTGCGTATCTCAACATTTTCCTGAAGGGGTCATTTGGGTGAATGCTTCATTGCTTCATTTAGGGACATGTGTATAACATGTAGTAATGAAGATGTTGGTAGGGGAAATAATTAATTTGTGTACCAGGGAAGTGCTTGTGCATACATGGTTTGACTGCTGAAGATCGTAATACAGATACAGTGTAACAAGTATAGGTTATTTATAGCTCAGGTTTCAGTGATGGTTATTATACTTTTTTGTTTATGTATCCAGCTTTCAAGAATAATTTAGTATCTGTTAACAATATGCACGTACTGCATTGAGGAAAACGGATGGGTCTTATTATAACCAGAGTGATGGTCAGATGCAATAACTGGATTTATTACTTTTGTGACTAATTCTTACATGGATGACCCAGATAAGTTTGCCATTTCTGCTTGTATTACTGTACTTCTGCTTATACTCAATAGTTGGGCATGTTTCCACGCTTTGTCAGTCATGGGTGGAAATTAGGTGGTAGGAGGAAGGGCTCGGTAACATCCAAGTGTTATACTATTTTGACTGAATTATAATGATATAGTATTTCTACTGAATGATAATGAATGCCTCTGAACTCCACACTAACATGATTTAGAACATGCTAATGCAAAGAATACTGCCCCTGTGGCTAGGATGGAAGATCTGGATGGGCTAACCAGGTAATGCATATGATATACATATATATGTAGTCTTCCAATACATCTGTCAAACATCAGTTGCAATCTGTGTGCAATTTCTTTCCTGTGCAGGTTTGTCCACCTTCTGACACTGACATGGCTTCACGACTAGGAGAACGACAAGTGAGAGTGTGGGTATGTGGTCATTCCTACATTCACTGGGCTGCCAGCCATGCCTCCGAAACTTACAACCCTAATGCAAAGAATACTGCCCCTGTGGCTAGGATGGAAGATCTGGATGGGCTAACCAGGTAATGCATATGATATACATATATATATAGTCTTCCAATACATCTATCAAACATCAGTTGCAATCTGTGTGCAATTTCTTTCCTGTGCAGGTTTGTCCACCTTCTGACACTGACATGGCTTCACGACTAGGAGAACGACAAGTGAGAGTGTGGGTATGTGGTCATTCCTACATTCACTGGGCTGCCAGCCATGCCTTCGAAACTTACAACCAGTACAACTTGAGCTTCCCCACTTCCAGTGTGAAGGTATACTGGATTGCAAGAAGAGGTATGCATTGGAGCGGAGTACGGCAGTTGTTGAAAGAGAAGTATTCCATCTATCCTGAGCCCGACATTCTTGTGCTGCACATTGGAGGGAATGATGTCATCAGTCAACTACTCGGAAAACTACGGTTTCAAATCACAGCAATTTTTGAACACCTGCAGTCGTGGTGGCCACGTTGTCATTTTGTGTGGTCTGATATAATTCTTCGACAGACATGGAAAACAGCAAACAGTCAACGGGTAGCTCACAAGACCAGATGTTTGCAAAATGGGTTCATGCATGGCTTGATGCACAGGGTCGGTGGATCTATAATCTGCCATGACAGCATCACCGTGGAAGATGTTCATGTGTTCAGAAGGGATGGCATTCACCTAACTGAGGAGGGCATTGCATTGTTCTTGACTGACCTCCACAATGGCGTGAGGAGAGCTATGCAGAATTGGTAACATGCAGCTTGTGAGAAGAATGGAAAACACCCATGACCAAGTAAGACCAGTATAGTAAGTAAAACTCTTTTATGAAATGTGTTGTGTAAAATATATTTATCTAAGTTTGGAAAATAACTGTGGTAAGGAGCTGGTGAGGATGCTGAGAAAGAAAAACTGTTTTAGGAGAGTGCTACCACGTACAATCTAATATGTCATTGACCATCCTGCAATACTTCTGTTTTTAGTCTGCTTTTATCAGCCATGTGTAGAGTTTAGATGATAGGAAGGGCTTGCTAATACAGAACTTGATCCCTTAGGTCCATTGCTGAATGGACACATGTAAAGAGAAAAGGCATAGGTAAGGCAGACTGCTGACACTGAAGGAGGTCGTGAGACTGCAGTGGTATCAGCTGTCTGAGTGGGTAGCCAGCACAGCTATCGGACAGATCAGATGGCCTTGCCTGCCACTGAAGTCCCATGCCTGTCCTGGGCTCATTATTGGAGTGGCAGTCCTTACCTTGCTTTTTCTCTTTACATGTACCCATTCAGCAGTATGTTGGCTACACCAAGAATGCGATCATATGTGTCTACATGGTAAGACAACTGGTTCTGAATGCTATACACATGCAGATATCAGTTTTGTTAGGACTCAAGTTATGGATTTTTTTTTCATATTTTGGTAAATAACTTTGCAATGGAGCATCAGAATGTGCTAAGTAAAACCTCATTTTGAAGACAGTATTGCTGGTTCCAACATGGTAAAAGAATTGTGCATGTATGTTGTACACATGTGCAGATATCAAAATTTGTTTTGGAGTCAGGTTATGGAAATTATGATTTTTTTCAAATTTTGATAAATAACTTTGCAAGGGAGCATGTCAGTGTGCCAAATAATACCTCATTTTGAAGACAGTGTTACTCCTTATAACATGGTTAAAGAACTATGTCTGTGCACTATACACATCTACAGACATCACAGCTTGTTTAGTCTTGTAGGATTATGAAAATTATACATTTCTAATACTTCTCATTATTATGCCCATATTTTTACAAGGGAGCATGGTGATCACACAAGTGATGCATCATTTCGAAGCTGACATTGAGACGCACAACTTCTACACTGATATGTAACCTCTGTTACAGGTGATGAGATATTATGTTTTGTTTATCAATTATGAGAAATATTATATTAATTATATTTCTGTGGATATCTCCATAAAGGAGCATCACACAGCAATGGTTACAGTATCATTTTAAAGCTGACATTCATACTAACAAATTAAATACAAATTGTACGGGTCTACATGGTACATTGACCAAGATATTGTGCTTTGCTTGTCCAAAAAGGTAAAAAATATGCACAATATCAACATTCCTTGCCAAATATTTAATAATGACTTTGATATTCACTATCAACATTTACACTGTTGGAAAGGCCAGTATCTGCTGAACAACTTTCGCATTTACAGTTTTAGTCTAGCTCTTATATTTAAAGAGTTATGAACATTTGTTTTCTAGATGGTATTAGAAATGGATTTTCTGAAAATGAGCTCAGGCTGCACTGTTGTTCCTATAGTGGAATTATGAGCAGCCCTTCATGTTAAAAGATATATAATAGAAAAATTTGTAGTTATTAAAGATTACAATTACAGAAGATATAACATAAGGAAAGAGCAATAATAAAGTTTTTAGCACAGAAAACAAAGGGAAGTGTATAACTTATTTTTTCTGTGTTATGATTGCTTTTTACAATTATCTAATTTGTTTATTGATAATATGTCTCTAAAAAATGGGTGTGTTTATTCTCCCTCTAAGCCTTTACCGAGATCCAAGTAATATTATAGCAATAACCCATGCCTGGGTGTGGATAATGCTGGATTTACCCATGGTTGGTGTGATTTTGTCACGAGGGCGAAGCCCGAGTGGCCAAATAAAGCCAACCATGGGTAAATCCAGCATTACCCTCACCCAGAAGTGGGTTATTGCTATTATACGATGATATTATTTAAGAAAAAAAAAATTACTTTTCTTAAATAATGGCATTGTATAATGCCTCCTTGCTGCCCTTCCGCAGCTGTCTGGTATTCTGCGGCAGTTCTGATGTACTACACATGCGTATGCCTATGCAGTACATCAGAGCTGTGGGCAAAAGCAATGGAGAAAGCAAGATCTCCGTTGCTTTTCACAAACTGTTTCGCTATGTTAAATGGGTTTAACATAGCTCGACAGCTTTAAAAAAAGCAACGGAGTCTCTGTTGCTTTTTTTTAAAGCTGTCTCATTATGTTAAACCCATTTAACATAGCGAGGCAGTTTTGAAAAAGCAACGGAGAAAGCAAGATATCCGTTGCTTTTTACAAACTGTCTTGCTATGTTAAAGGAGTTTAACATAGCGGGACAGCTTTAAAAAAGCAACGGAGAATCTCCGTTGCTTTTTTTAAAGCTGTCCCGCTATGTTAAACTCCTTTAACATAGAGAGACAGTGTGAAGCAATGGAGATCTTGCGTTCTCCGTTGCTGTAAAAAAAGAGTTATAGTAATGGAAAACATCCGGGCGACTGGACCTTTTTCCATTACTATAACTCTGATTTACAACGTGCATGCTGACCAATCAGCATGCACGTTTTTTAATATTAATGGGGGTCGTTGTATAATATCCTTTTTTAAACAGACTTCTTGCTTGTTTTGTTTGACATACATTTTTTTATTTATTGTGCAGCTTTTTTCATAACTCTAACATTGTCTGTATTACTGAGTCATGGGTGCAAACAGATAATCGCAATCTTTACTGGCTCTTCCAAGTACACACACACATCTCTTAAATGCACAGCCCAGAAACAGAATTGCAGGAGACACTATAACCCTACTGAAAAATCACACCAAATAAGCACTCCCACACTTGAGAGGCATAATCTGACCTTTAGGATGGTGGCATTATAACCCAGATGATCTGATGTCAGGATTTGATTCTGAGAAAAAAATATTAACTTGTTTTCTAAAGTGTCATATAGAAAAAAGGAAACAGTGGAGTTATACATTTTCTAGCAATAGTCTCAGGATGATACGCTTATCACTTTTTAAAAAGCTGCCAACTGTAGAAGTGGGTGTGAATGAGTGGTGGAACAGCTGTTGAAACAGATGTGGCGGAGTATAGAAACTCTTCAGACAGCTAAAAATGTCGTATATTTGAGGTAAACTCTGGCCTAACTGAACAAAAAAAGTGAGATAAAACTCTTGAAAAAACAACTTTAAGACTGAGAAACTAAAGCTAAACTGCATGATGCAGTTATTAAACAGAATAAGCTAGATGATTATGAGAATTCATCTAGTCTGGAAAACAGTAGTTACTAGTCTTTGAGATCTGTGGAGAATTAAGAAATGACAATTTTTACATTTTATAACTAAATAAATAAATACAACACAAAAATCTGAATGTTTTACATTTGCCAAAGGGATTTAGTAATGTAACCAAAATAATTCATAAAGTGGGACATAAGTCAGAACAAAGAAAAAAAGGTGCCCAGGCAGTCTTTTTTTCTAGACTCTGGAAAGTTTGGAAAGTCCTGAACTGTGAGAAATGCATTCTTCATCGAAACACAAAGAAATAAAAGCTTTACTTCAATCCTGCTTAAATATTTTCATTGCACATACAGTGACCTATGTTGTGATACTGCTATTTTTGTTTTTGTAATTTTTTGCATTTTTGTGTTTTAGCCAAAAATGCTATCTGCTTGCATTTTAGTCTATTTGTGGACCTTAGTCTTGTCATTTTATTTGGAATTTTTTGGGGAGAATTGTGAATTACTGCCATATCTGAGCATCGTTTATACAGTGTATTGCACTTCTATCTCCATAAGTAGTATTACTTGAAAATGGTAGCTGTTTGTATTTTTAACACATTCTGGGTCCTTAGGCTTGCAGTTTTATTCTCAGTTGTGGAAGAATTGTGAACCACTGCTATATCGTGGCCACATTTAGTTATTTATTACTGTATTTTTCATAAACAGTGTTACTTGTAAATTTGTTGCTTAGTCTTGTGCCTTTGACTCTAGTGGAATTGCAGTATTAGCAGTATTGTAAGTATTGCAGCAGGATTTGTTCTGCTGTGCTTATACAGATGCTTAATTTCCAGTTGTGTTGCTAGATTAATTCTGCTAGTGCCGTTCTATTTGTTACATTATTCATGTTCATGTGTCTGCCTCAGCCATCACTGATACATTGCCGCTATGCATTTGACACATTTGTTTGGCTCTTGGCTCATCCGCACAGAGATCAGCAATGCTTGGCCTCCTTGCCAAGGTACTCAGAATGATGTTGCTGCATCTAGTGCCATCTAGCCTGAAATAAGTATTTTTACTTGAAAAAATGTACGTCTTTATGTTATTTTAGTATACTGTTGTTGTTTTCTTTAATTATTTATTGTGTTTTCCTGCATTTTAAGACTGTAAGGTGCATTTGTTTTCCAGTCCTTGCTGCTGGATTAACTACTGGAAAACCACTGTAAAAGTGTTGTCATAGCTAATTTTTCAATTGGTTTCTATTAGCTTACCACTTTTAGTTATTTGTTTTGTTTGTTTTACATTAAGAGGAGTTGCCTGATTTGTTTGAGCTGAGAAACACATAGAAGAACTTCACATTAGATTATTTGATTGGCAATAGAGATATTGACATTTAGCAGTTCTTTTTATAAGCACAGGTGCATAAAAACAAATTTTCCCTGTAAAACTACCTCTGAATTTAGTCTTACATAGCCTAGATTTGCATCTGGCCTCAAAAGTACCCATGCTAACCTGCTATTAACCCTTCTAATATGATAACCTTGTAGTTCACCTAGAATAATCTAGTATCATGGATATGCACTTTCCCAATGTATACATTGCTGGTCAGGTGGATGTGGGCATCCTGAGACAATGTAGCAACTGGCTAATGTTCACTGACAACCAACTAATCCTTAGAAAAACTGCTAGAGTATGCAAAAAATGTAATTACGCAATGTTATTAGAGGCAAGACTGTTGCATACAAGACTCAAAGTAATCAATTTGTTAGTAACACACACACACACACACACACACACACACACACACACACACACACACACACACACACACACACACACACACAATACACCTACCACACACAATATACACCAAACACATAGAGCAACATATGCTGAGATACTAAAAACAACCTTTCTAAGTCCAAAAGACCTCCCAGACACTTGATCTACATCTGTTATCCTCAGCAAGCCCAAAAGCACTGTACAGGAACAACAGTCAATACCACTGATATAGCCACACCCTATGCAGCCTCAACTGCAAAGCCCATAAGATAAGTCAACAGACTACCCAATACTGTGTAGTCATACGAGACTTCATCATGAGACATACTTTTGCAACCTTACCAGGCTGAAGAAAGAGAAAATATTGCCAGTTGCTTGTCTGGCCTAGGCTCTTCCAAGTCAGTCATATACTTGGGTCATTGAACAACAAGTACCAGTATGACTCAGTCACAGTTCATTTGTGTGTGTATCTGACCTGAGACTTACCTCCATAGACTATATGAAGAGAGACATGATGGAGTTCTTGGACTATATGTCCCAGGCTGATATGAGCCTAGCATTGAGCAGTATTCTACCTTCTGCAAGGGTGATTCCACTATATGAATAGAAAATGATTCACTTTAATAATTGGCTTAGCCTTTGGTGTATTTATCAGCATGGGAGGATATGGTAAATAGACTACATTGCTTTGCCAAATATATTCTGTACCTGTCCTCAATAGGCTTCTGAATATTGGCTAAAACATTACCCTCCCCATCATGCCTTTCTTTAGGCAATACCAAACTGACAAACCTTCCAACTTATCAAAATCAACCCAAGTGAATCTAAAGGTGTTGCTGCTCAATCTAAGGAGCCAAAACAAGAACCAACACCAGCTCCAAGCTCTCGTCACTTGGAGTATGTAGACATATGTGCAGTTACTGAGACTTGGTTTAAAGCAGCCGAGAAGAATACAGCACTGCAGGGATACAATGACTTCCACACATTTAGTCTAGTAACACAATGGCAGGGACTAAAGATGGAGGTGTCTCAATCCACTTCAAAACAAACATGTTTCAAGGTTGGTCCATCAAGATGACTAGCTTGAGCTTCTCCTTGTCCTCATTACCAGAGGTAGAGTCCCACACAATTTCCTTGCAAGCTACAGATCACCCTCTATGAACCACTAAATCTGTAGCTCATACTCTCACTGGAGATAGGTACCATTCAGCCTAGTACCATATTCATGATGGACTTTAACTACCTCTATATAAACTGAGAATCCTAAATGACTTGCAGGCCCAGATGTTTCTTGACTTTGTACACCAAAATACCCTGGACCATTTAATGGATTTTCCATATAGGGATGAAAAAATACTGGATCTGGTACATGAATACGGGTAAACACTACATCCTTCCCACCCCCACCCCAGTGTAGTGCCCTCTCTGGTAAGGTCAGACCTTAAAGTTATCTCTATAGAAAAAGAAACCAATGGTGTGACCCCTTTAACAGACAGGAACTGCTACAAGGCAAACTATTTCAGTGATTACCTGACAAAATTTAAAGCTCCTCCAAACCCATGGAACACAGGTGCCTTTGCAGAACTATATACAGGAACCTTGTACAATCATGTTAATAGACGCATACAGGCAGCTGTACCTACTATAAACAAACCCAGAACAAACTCAAGAAACAAACCACCCTGGTGGAATCCAAATATAAACAGATTGTACAACACAAAGAAAAAAGTCATAGCTAAATTTAAGAAGTGCAACACCTATCCAGATAAAAACTTTCTCATCTGGCTAAACAAACAACTAAGAAAGCAACATTTAAACTGCCATAGTCAATTTGTGAGGTAAAGATAACCTCCCAGGCTAAAAACACCACAAGGCTATCTTTAACTATGTTTGAAACCCTAAATAAAGTGCAAAACAGTGCACAAAACTGGTTGCTGGTGGAACCAGTTACATGGTGCCAGTAGATATAACAAATATGTTGGACAACAAATTCAGATCCATTTTAAGGCCCCCTTCTGCCGTTGGCCACCACCAAGTCATGTCATCAAAAGTAGCCCCCCCAGCTAAGACTAGCCCTGATAATATTCCAAGCTGCCTCCTAAATAGCCTGATGCATGACCTATCTGGACCTCTGGCATCGCCATTTAACCACAACCACCAGACAGGCTTTGTGCCACATGAACTGAGTACTGAAATAGTCATCCCGCTGCTCCAGAAAGGGTGTCCATCAATGAATCCTGGGAATTAAAGACCCATAAGTATGACTAGTTTCATAAGCAAAGCCATGGAAAAAATAATCTTGGATATGATTAATAATGAAACAGAAAACCTCCAGACACTGGATACAACTCAGTTTGGCTTTGTCAAAGGCAGATCATGCCTACTCTACCTGCTAGATTTTTTTGAAAGGGTCATCAAGGCAATGGATGATGGCCAAGGCATTTAATACAATAGGCCACTCAAGCAATGTAAATAAACTGATTATATTAGACACTAACCTCTATGCTATGCACTGGATTACCAGCTGGCTCTTAGCTAGGACACAGGAAGTTAGGATAGGGAGACCATCTCCACTAAGGGGTTGATGACTAGTCTAGTCCCTCAGCAGTCTGTGCTTGGCCTTCTCCTTTTGGCATTTATTTCTCAGAAGTCAAAACCAATGTCAACGGCCTTTGGCAAACATTTATGGATGACTACAGACTTTAAGTACTCATAGAATCCCCCAAGAATCATCCAAGACACTAAAATCCTACTGAAAAGGCAAGAACAGACAAATAACAGGTGCCAAAGCCACAACTTAAAATGCAGTGCCAAAAAATGCATAATAATACATTTTGAGAAGTCAGCCAACCTTGGATACTACTAAAAAAACTCAGTAGTCAGGGATTTGTGGACTTTATAACTTAGATTTTGACCAATGTGTGTCTAAGGTAGTAAGAAAATCATTCTATGCTGCTCATCTTATAAGCAAGAGCATTGTATCTAGGTCCAAGAAGGTCATCACTCCTCTATATTTGGCTCTCATCAAACTGAACAATAAGTACAAAGCCTGCTTTGGTATGTACCTGACCAGGAACATGAAGCAACTGGAACATCCAGAGAGCTTCCTCACACAAAGAATACCAGGTGTAAACAACATGTCTTATGCAGACTATAGCAAAACCCTATCTTTATATTCAGTTTCCTACAGACTATTTAGATGTGATCTATGCCTGGCATACAAGGCATCCTTGGATCCCACTCTGATGGACCTTTTGCACATCTGCAAAACCAGTAGTATCACCACTATTTTATCTAGTGACTTGAACTTTGATTACGACATAAATAGGACATGTTGGAGAAACGTTTATGTAACTCAGATAATTCCTCTCCTCTGAAATAAGCTTTCCATCCATGTGAAACAGGGTTAGGAAAGAAATCCTATTAAAGTATAACCCTGACCAGTGGATGGGAAATTAGAAATTCACCTCAGATGTAGCACCTATGTTTCTAATGGACAGAGGCTGTCTATAAATCACACCTTAACTTACATATACCCCTTAAAATAACCTCTAAGGCTCAAAACATGTGTGGGATACATTTGGGATGCATGGCCAGGCTTATTAAGGTATAGTGTTTGTTAGCCTAGTATATACCTATGAACAAGATATAATGCTACTGCATGTGTGTAAATCTATACATAATTCCTAAATATACACAGGAAAAAACAGAAAAGTAAGATGAAATAAGTCTGCACTCAACTGTGTGGTGACTTCCAGAAAGAATAATTTTAGATAAGTCACCAGCTTTATCTATATTGGACTGCATTGGACTGCATTATATAAACATGGAATGTCACTGCCATTTATATATCCTGTGACTTTAATTGATACTTTCTTGGGTCAGAGATTCTTTTTGAGAACACAACATACAGAATACTTTATAAGAATCTGCTCTCAAAACAATTGTTTTTCATAGAAAGATGAAGTTAAGATGCTGGACTTAACAACAGATGGAACAAGAATAAGACAGAAGAAGGCTGAGAAAAAAACTGAGATTCTGCCCAGACTCAATATAATAGCAAATAAATAACTAAATAAATAAATAATTAAATAAATAAAATGATACTAGGGAAAAAAAGAACACAACAAACCATGTAATGGAAAATGCCCCACTCTTGGCATATTTAACAACATAAAAATGATTGTGTTTTGCAAGGAAAAAAAAAAACTCAAAACATTAATGGAGAAAAAAAAGACTGTCAACTTCTAGATAAAGCCTGGAAAGATGATATAGCAGAGGTATAACTTTAGGAAATTGAATGTGTAATTTTCTAGACATCAGAGTATACCAGAAAGACTAATGGCATGAATATATTTTATATAAGACTCAAAGGATTTTGACAAGTATTTTTGGACAGACAGTACTTTCTCAAAAGATGGTATTACTTGCAAGGAGACAAAGAAAAGAAATACAAGATGTATAAAACAGAAAAGACATTATACATATTCAAGACTGACTTGAACTAACTTCTATTTATACGGATGTACGATTTAACTTTGTATATCTGATTTGTGATTGCTTTTGAGCAAAACTTGTTTTTTTCTCTCAGAAAGAATAACTCTGTGATTTTGTATTCTATACCTTATTGCTACAAGAAATGGCTGAAGTAATTTACATGCATATTTGATAATGGAATTTAATCTGATTTCCATCTAGCTAGTTTAATTTGCCTTGCATTACATATTTATTAGTCAAATTTTATGGATGTTTCTGCTGAAGATAATATTTTGTATGTAAATTATTTTTTATGAAGTTTCTATAGATTGTGCAAACATCATGCTCCCTTATTCACTTCTTCATTGCGCCCATATTTTCACAAAATGATTATTAATATTCTAAGTCAATTAGTTCAAGTCATTTCTTAGGAGATTTGAAGTTCATATGCAATAAATCTGGATCTGAAAACTAAAGAGTAACCTTGAGAAAATCACTTGTCTTGACATTGCTTTGGGGCAGTTAACAAATTGGGCTATATTCATTCATGGTCTCCTGAACCATATGCCTAGTAACTTCCAGGAGTCTCTGCTGGTTACAGCTATGCAAAACTGAATGTAAAAGCTGCTGTTATGTGATTGCATTGTCATATACCTACCCAAAACACTGAAAATGTATTAATTTACTTTATACCATAATATTTTAATGAGGTTTAACATTTGAGCACTTTATTATTTGTGAAATTTGTTGAAATGTTAGCTTTATTTTTTAATGTTAAAGAGCATTTAGGTATGTTTTATTTTATAGAATCTGCAAAAAGTAGCTTTTATTTAAAGTGAAAGAACACACATTTTGAATACTACTCATCAAATTAGCATTTCATAACGTGATAGCATATCCTTTATTTTCATGTACTTGTTATTTAGATGGTGCAAGCTTTTTTTATATGTTATTTTTTCTTATGATACACTATTTAAAAATTATTATAGATGCAGCTTAGTATTGCTGTTATGAGTAATACAGTGAGTTATTTTGCACGCATAAATCATACAGTACTGACACAAGCAATGCAGTATTTTGCTGATAAGGTTATACCCTTTTCTGTTAGGTGTGTTCTTACAAAATCAGCAAATAGTAATCTGCAAGGTTAGACTCATGTTTTACATAAATTATCAAGTCAACATTTCTTATAGTGATAAAAAATTACGGTACTTATGTATTATCGCAACCACATTTCTAACCCTGTATAATTAAAAAAAAATTTGGTCGTCTAAAACTTTTGCTGACTTTTACATGCAGTAAGCCTGAAATCTGCAGCAGAATACTGTTAGAAATGTTTAATTTCTCAGACATAAGTAAGTTGTGCCTGTCTTTCTGGGGCTGAAAATCCTTACTTACATTGTTTACTCGCAGACAGGATCAGAGCAAGTGAGTGTTGCTATATTAGCAACAGTTCTGGAGTCCTTTCTGCTCCGCAATTTGAAGTTCACTAAGTGCAAGAAAACATCTACGAAGGAGCTTGACTTTCAAGCAAAGCAGGGTCATGCCATACGTACTGAATACAGACACCAGATTGTCCGAAGAAAAGTAACATTTCTTGGACTTAATGGATGCAACCGACATGTAACTGAAGCCTACATAATCAGACGTCTTTCTCAAGGGTTGAGTTAGGAAGCTCATTTTAAAAGTAGTACAACCAAGTTAAACACTTAGAGGATCGCAGTTCCTCTGCTTTTCTGGGCAGAGTGGTACCCAGAATGGTTGTAGGCTGCATGTTTTAAATAATGCACTTGATGACAATTGTCCGTTTGCAGGTGGTTGACAACCTCCTGCTTGCGCTTCTTATTCTGATTCCTCTTTTCCAAGCAATGTGAAAGAGTACTAAGTGGAGGTTTACCCACTCATTTGTACTTATACAGTAGTATATATTACTTATAATTGTATATAATTATGCCGCCGTTTCGTGAAAACATTACTAATTGCAGGAGGTTAAAATGTGGTTGCGATAATACGTAAGTACCAACATTACTTATATTTCAAGTATTTAAATATTTATCAGAAGATGTTATTGATATACTACTAATTATTGATTTTGCTGACTATTTAAACTGTACTTCTGATTTGGTTTAGTATTGTGGTTATAGCTTTTTATGATATTTTTAATGCAACTATTTTTGCTGATAAGAAGTAGACCTAAATATGCTCAGAGTGTTAATTTTACATACTTAAATGATGAACTGACAACTGTAAACTTATTTCTGATACCATCTAGAAAATTAATACTTCTTAAAAGATAACAAGTATATATTTATGAGTAACACAATGCATGATTTGTTGTTTATAATGTTAAATGTTTAAATATTAATATAATACACTTTACTTTTAAGCTTTAATTTCAGGTTTATCAAGGAGTATAACTGAATAATTACATTAGAAAAATCACAGAAATTTGGGGAAAAACAAAGACAAAAAAAATTAAGACAATTAGAGTATACGCATATTAGAAAAATACTATCCCATACTATCAATGGTTATATCAAATAGACATAGTTTTTTTTTTGGTCCCCTCAGGCATCATCCTACAGGCTTGGTCCCTAGTGTTCTATATCCGCAGATGGTCTACCATCCATTGTCCACCCTCTGGAGTACTTCATATTGCTGGAGCCAATCAAGTATCCTAAGTGTATCCCTGGGGCATAGGCATCTGTGCTTCTATCTGTGGGAGGTTTCTATTATATGGCCTACCAACTCCCCTACCCTGACACACATTGGCTATGTCTGAGGGAAACACACCTGTTTTGACCAAATTTCCCCTTATCAAGTATCATCAGTGAGTGCACTCCCACTCTGCATGAGCATGCCCATCCCTCTCTGGCTCCATCAGTCACCCAAGTCACTAATCAAAACTGGGTCACCTAAGTCATAGTCATGGCTTTATCCCTCTATTCCACTGGAGTGTCTTCATACAGATCAGTTTTGAACAGCCTGCAGTTGCTAGCCAATGAAGTAATTTCCCAAAGCTACTTAGGTTCATAGGTTCATAGATTAGTACTAGGCTAGCTGACCTTTACGGCCATTTTAAGCCTAGCCAATTATCCTCTTAGGAAATATATTCCAGAGGTGAGGGTCCCAAAAGGCAAAAATATTGAATGATTGAATTATTGCTATATACAAAGAGAGTTATTCATTCTTTTTTTTATAAATCATACAGTATATAAATTGATATTAATGTCATTGGCTGAGAAGTTTTCACAATAAGACATGGTGAACCATATTAGATGTCATACATATGGAAAGCTAGGCTCATATATCATTAATTTTATATGTTTGAATGCTAATATTTTAAACTAAAATGTTTGAGGATTGTTTGGATTTTTTCCTTATAAGGATGTTTAGGACAACAACCCAGGCCTGCTAGAGTACAGATAACGATGGGTCAAAGGGTAAACTTTAAGCCCAAAACTTGGAATCCCTTGAATCAGAGTGTCATGTTCATTTATGTTGTGAGAGAAGGGACACTAGATAGTAGTACTGTACTCAGTTAAATAAAGAATAAGAAAAATGTTTTCATTTTCATATAATATGGGGATAATTTCAGATACTATTAGAAGGATTAAAATATGCTTAGTTATTGTAAAAGATTGACTATGATCAAACTGTATTATAGCAAGAAACAAAAGTAAAATAGCAAGTGAAAAATAAATTGATGAAATATTGCCTTCAGAAGCTGAAATAGATAGCAGTGTTTGAGGTGGTATGAAAGGATTAACTATTTTAATTGGAAAGAATTTAGTTGTAGGAAGAGGTAAAAAAGGAATGCACCAATGAGGGGAAATGTATCATAAAATATTGGAAGGTAAAAGTCTCTTACTGAAAAACTGAAAACATCTCTGCACTAAATAAAGATATTTGATATTTTCAAGATGTTTTTCATCGGATCCAACAAGATTAAAATGAAACAACCCATAAATCAGATTACTGGGGCATACTTCAATGAAATCTCAAATAAAAGTTTTGATAGAATGATAATCAACAATATAAAAATGCTGCTGAATTACTCAGAGAAGAGATATTAATGGAGGATGGATAGGTCTGTGGAAGAAGGGAGACTTTAGTTTTACAATAAATACTACACATAGGTATTAGATTTGATATTTTCTTCATATTAACAACCTGTATTCAAACTGGAACCTTAGTTTGAGAGACAGCCTTACAGAACTAGCTGCAAGTATATAGAGCTGAGTATATTTTCTGTGTTATTCTGTATTATAGAGCTAAATTGTCTGCTTTATACCTGTGTCTTACTGCTCTGCAAATATGTAGAAAACAGTATATATATTTTTTTATAATTTGCACATTCCTTACATCTGTGTTGAAACTGTTTCCCCACCCCCTCATTTCCTGCCTTGTCTTTCAGCTGATATAATTTAGCTAGTGCTGTGTCTCCTTTTAATTAACAACCTGTATTCAAACTGGAACCTTAGTTTGAGAGACAGCCTTACAGAACTATCTGCAAGTATATAGAGCTGAGTATATTTTCTGTGTTATTCTGTATTATAGAGCTAAATTGTCTGCTTGATATCTGTGTCTTACTGCTCTGCAAATATATAGAAAACAGTATATATATATTTTTATAATTTGCACATTCCTTACATCTGTGTTGAAACTGTTCCCCCTCATTTCCTGCCTTGTCTTTCAGCTGATATAATTTAGCTAGTGATGTGTCTCCTTTTAATTTACAACCTGTATTCAAACTGGAACCTTAGTTTGAGAGACAGCCTTACAGAACTATCTGCAAGTATATAGAGCTGAGTATATTTTCTGTGTTATTCTGTATTATAGAGCTAAATTGTCTGCTTGATATCCGTGTCTTACTGCTCTGCAAATATATAGAAAACAGTATATATATTTTTTTATAATTTGCACATTCCTTACATCTGTGTTGAAACTGTTTCCCCACCCCCCCTCATTTCCTGCCTTGTCTTACAGCTGATATAATTTAGCTAGTGCTGTGTCTTCTTTTAATTAACAATCTGTATTCAAACTGGAACCTTAGTTTGAGAGACAGCCTTACAGAACTATCTGCAAGTATATAGAGCTGAGTATATTTTCTGTGTTATTCTGTATTATAGAGCTACATTGTCAGCTTGTTATCTGTGTCTTACTGCTCTGCAAATATATAGAAAACAGTATATATATTTTTTTATAATTTGCGCATTCCTTACATCTGTGTTGAAACTGTTCCCCCACCCCACCCCCCCCATTCTTGGTAGTAGTTTAAATTTGGTGGCTTTTGCAGTGCCCGCCCCACTGTAGATTTGATCTAAGACACTCCCCCAGGACATCTCTTTACCACATTCTACCTAATAAACCCTTTCTGCACTTGCTTTTAGTCCTTTTTAATTTAATTACATTTTTTCAAACTGTGTGTGGACTAATATTGCTACATATTCAAGTGTGCCAGCTTGCACTGCATGAGAATTGTATTTACTACTGCTTTTGCTACTTTTCTGAAAAAAAAAAAAATCATCTGCTTTTACTGTACTTGTGTTTCTTCCTACTTTATTTTGATTTTGCGTCATCTTAAAAGTTCTCAATTGTATTTATTACTGCTTGGTGTAACTCATTCAAAGCCTTTTAGTTTAAACACTTGGGCTTCAGACCAGTTGTTTTACATTGAGAGGGTTTGTGGTCTTCACTGTAGTGGCAGAACAGGTAGCTTACATCCTTCTAAGTTGGGAACTGCTGAGTGAGGGCTCAGTGTCTGTTATTCTAAAAGTGTATTAATTCTGGTTTAAGCACTTGGGCTTTCAGGCCAGTTATTTTACATTAAGAGGGTTCGTGGTCTGCACTCTTGTGGGAGGAGAGGCTGGACTCTGCCCTTCTGAGCTGGGAATTTCTGGTTGAAGGCTTATAGTGCATGCATATCTGAATTGCTTCTTACTGAAATTGGTACACCTTGTTTGCTGTAGCATAGACTAGATCCAGGCCTGCTGAATCTAGCTTTGTTTGTATAACTTGAGCACTAATCCAGGCATTATTTAAAGTATTCAGTTGTATTTATTACTGCTTGGTAGTAACTTGGTTAAAGTGTAGCTATCATTCTAAGTCTTTTGGATTAAGCACTTGGGCTTCAGACCAGTTGTTCTACTTTAGGAAGGTTTGTGGCATGCACTGTGGTGGCAGGACAGGTAGCTTTCATCCTTCTAAGTTGGGAACTGCTGATTGAGAGCTCAGTGTCTGTTATTCTTAAAGTGTATTAGTTCTGGTTTAAGCACTTGGGCTTCAGGCCAGTTATTTTACATTAAGAAGGTTCGTGGTCTGCACTCTTGTGGGAGGAGTGGCTGGACTCTGCCCTTCTGAGCTGGGAATTTCTGGTTAAAGGTTTATAGTGCCTGAATATTTGAACTGTATCTTACTGAAATTGGTACACCTTGTTTGCTGTAGCATAGACTAGATCCAGGCCTGCTGAATCTAGCTTTGTTTGTATGCTTGTTATTTCCCTGGAACGCTAATTCCACCTAAAACGCGGCTTCTCAGCGCTTCTGTGGATCCCTAGTGATATCGGCATTGCTTACTGTACTTATTTCCTTGCTTCGCTTGAAAGAAAGTTACTGTTTGTCATTTTTGCATTTAAGTTACCTGTAACACATTGCACTTGTTACCTGCCACTTGCTCACTAAAGCAATTATAAGTCAGCACTAAAAATTAAAAGCTCCACACCCTCACTCCCCATTGGCCCTTGTTTTCAATTATAAAGGAATTCCCAATATTATTCTAGCATGTCCAAAGGTCAGTTGTCAATCTACTCTCTGGTCCAGCTGGTGAATATGGGAATCTTGAGGCAATGTTACAACTGCCTCATGTACACAGACAACCCTCTCCTCCTCACAACAAATACCAATACATGTGAGAGATGCAACCATATAGCCAAACTGGAGGCTAAGCTCTCTCAACTCAGTAGTGGCATAACCAGTCAGGAGGAGAAGGAAACCACACTCACTACAATTCCAGTCTCGCATAGACCTACCACGACAGCAAATCAAACACATAATCACACAAAAACATACTCGGAGGCTCTAAATAAAGATCTGCCTAAGCAGCAGAGACCTCCAAAGCAGACACCCAAGCAACCGCTACCCCAAAACAAAACACGTGCAACACATATCTCACAAAGCCAGTGTGCCAAACAGTCACAGCCCTTAAGGCTAAACAACACACCTGATACACTTGTAATAGGTGACTCTATCGTCAGGCACACTGACATCCCGCTCACCAGGCTGAACAAGGAGAAGGTCAAGGTGAGCAGCCTGTCTGGCGCTAGGATCCGCCACATAACACAAGCACTCAGGTCACTCCAAGGCAAGTACAAATATGACTCAGTCATTGTCCATGCTGGTGTGAATGACCTGAGACGTACCTCCCTGAGCTACAAGAAAAGAGACATAGAGGAGCTCTCTGAGCATGTAGCCCAGGCTGGTATGACCCTGACCTTGAGTAGCATCTTACCCTCACCAAGAATGATGCCACAATATGAAGACAAGATGATCAATTTCAACAATTGGCTTAAGTATTGGTGTCATTCAAAGGGGATCCAATGCCTGTCAGCTTGGAATGATATGCACGACAAGCCACGATGCTTTGCTAGGGACGGCTTGCACCTGTCACCCCTGGGCTTTCGGATATTGGCAAAGGCTCTTGCTACCCCCATAGTGCCTTTTTTAGGCAAGGCTCAAAAGACAAACCCACCTCCATAGGTATCACAAGGGATAAGAAACTAAGAGTAATGCTACTCAACGCCAGAAGTCTAAACCTCAAGATGCATGCACTCTTAACTCTCCTTAGCATGGAGAACATCGATATCTGTGCAGTAACAGAAACCTGGTTCAGGACTCCCGAGAGCACCCCAGCACTACCAGGTTATACCTCATACCATGCTTTTCGGCCCCAAAACTTGGACCGAACCACAAAAAGAGGGGGAGTATCGATATTCATCAAAGATACCCACACCTCCAGGTTGGTGGCAAAGCACGAAGCATCAGAGACTATCCATGTGAAACTAACAGTGGGTAAAACTGAATTCCAGTTTATAGCCTGCTACAGACCACTCTCCCAAACCCAGGAACCCCACTCAGCCTTCCTGAGAACACTGGAAAATATGAAGGTCTCTCCAAACACCATTATATTGGGTGACTTCAACTACCCAAACATAGACTAGGAGCATTACTCTAGCTCCAACACCCTTGCCCAAAGGTTCCTAGAATTCATAAACTCAAATGCTATGGAACAACTTGTTACCACTCCCACAAGAGGGGAAAACATACTGGACCTGATCATCCCCAACATGGGGACTCTATGCTCCAGACCAGAAGTGTATCCCTCACTGGTAAGATCAGACCATAAACTGATCTCACTGGATATTCACATCCCGACCCCACCCCCTGCCCAGAAAACCACAGTGAAAAACTTCTCTAAAGCAAATTTCACACTCCTCAAAACTGAGGTGGAATCCTTCAAAGCCCCCGGGCCTGTGGAAAATACGGCCCAGACCGCAGAATCCTTTATAAATGCATTCTATGAACACCTTCAGGAATGCATGGATCATGCAATCCCAAATAAAACCAAGACCCAATCCTCCAAAGGCAGATGACCTGTCTGGTGGACTCCAGCCATAAACAAACTATACAATAGAAGGAGGAAGCTACTACATGATAGAGCAAAATCCCAAAAAGGGAAGGCATCTCTGATCAGTATTAGCAAAAACTAAGGGCACTCATAAAATCGTCAAAGGCCAGCTTCGAAGAAAAATTGCACAGGACACTAAGGATAATCACAAGGCTTTCTTTAGTTATGTTAGGAACCTGGGTGGGAATTCCCAGATATGCTCAGAATTAGTCCAAAATGACAAAAAATACACCGAACCCACAGACATTGCCAACATCCTAGCTGACAGGTTCAGCGCAAACTCCCCACCAAAAGGGCAAATATCTATCCCAGCAGAGTGCTGCCCCCCTGACATCTCAGATGCTCAGGTGGGAGCCGCCCTCTCCAAATCAAAAAACATAGCATCAATGGGACCAGACGGTGTCCCAGGCTGCATCCTACATGAACTCCAAGAAGAGCTAAACCCAAACATAAAACTACTGTTCAATCTCAGCCTTACTACAGGATATGTACCCAAAGAGTGGCATACAGCAACAGTGGTCCCTCTCCACAAAGGTGGTGCCTCAATTGACCCTGGAAACAACTATCGCCCCATAAGCCTGACTAGCTTGGTCTGCAAAGCTATGGAAAGAATCATCATGGACCTCATAAATAAAGATATTGGGGACCTACAGACACTGGATCCTACCCAGTTCGGCTTTGTTAAGGGCAGATCCTGCCTCTTAAACCTGGTTGACTTCTTTGAAACAGTCACCAAGGCCATTGACGAAGGGAAGGTGGTCCACACAGCCTATCTGGACCTCGCAAAAGCCTTCGATACAATACCCCACTCGAGCATTATAGATAAGCTCACCAGCTTAAATATAAACCCCTATGTCACTAGATGGGTTGCAAACTGGCTCAAGGACAGAACCCACATGGTTAGAATTGCTGGAGCCATGTCAGACTCCAAACCAGTTACAAGTGGCATCCCACAAGGCTCAGTCCTGGGACCTCTCTTGTTTGGTATATATTTCTCTGAGGTACAGGCCAACATGGAAGGACTGTGGCTGACCAAGTTCGCAGATGACTGAAAACTGGGTGACATAATCGACTCTCCAGCCGACACAAGTATCCTCCAAAAGGGCCTCATAGAAACAGACAACTGGTGCCAGAGCCATGGCCTCAAGCTAAACGCCAAAAAGTGTATAGTCATCCCCTTTGGCAAAAACAAAGTGCCCACAAATTACCACATAGGTGGTAATCCATTAAGTACAGAAGAAGTAATTAGGGACCTGGGGACCCAAGTTGATAGCAATCTCTCATTTGACAACCACGTGGCCAAAGTGGTTAGAAAAACATTTTATATAGCCCACCTAATCATGAACGGATTCAAATCTAGATTAGGGGAGGTCATCGTGCCTCTTTACTCATCCCTCATCAGGCCCATAATCGAGTACAATGCCCCTTTTGGGATGTACCTTACCAAACACCTGCAGCAACTGGAAAGACCCCAAAAGTACCTCACCAAGAGGATCAAAGGGCTCAAACAGATGCCATATGCTGCCTGGTTAAAGAAACTCCAGCTCTACTCAGTGGCATACCGCCTGCTCAGAGGTGACCTGTTCCTGACGTATAAGGCCATGTCCAACCCAGAATTAAGGGACATGCTGCACCTCAAAAAATCCAAATCCCATCGAGCTACGCGCTCGAGAGACTTGAACCTCAGCACTGAAATAAATAGGACATGCTGGAGGGACAGATTCCTAACCCAGAGGCTCCCTTCACTATGGAATAAAATCCCAGTCCAGGTTAGGCAGAGTCCCTCATTGACTCTCTTCAAGAGGAGTCTTGATGAGTGGATGGGAGATCATAGGTTTACCCCAGGTATCACTTCTGCGTCACTGTTAGACAGAGGCACAGTATACTAACCTCGAAAAAGGGCATAGCAAAATTCATTTAAAATGGGTGGCGAAAGCCAAACATACTCTGGCTAGGCTTATAAATGCCCTAGAGAAGATAGCCTAGTATGAACCTATGAACCTATTAAAGACTGTTTAAATAGTGTGGTCCTTAATACCTCAGCAATGTATAGAATCACTTCAGATTGTAACAATGATAAATTGTAACCCATCAAATAATAAAAAAAAAAAAAATGCTGAATACATTCTCATTACAAATAGAAAATTAAAATGAAACAAAAGCATTCAGAAACATTTTCAAACAAAATGTAAAATATAATATTGGGGACTTTGAACATTCATGAGATTCT